>NC_044991.1:62983492-63283492 GCF_008728515.1 Papio anubis
GGGCGCCTGTAGTCCCAGCTACTCAGGAGGCTGAGGCAGGAGAATGGCGTAAACCCGGGAGGCGGAGCTTGCAGTGAGCTGAGATCTGGCCACTGCACTCCAGCCTGGGTGACAGAGCGAGACTCCGTCTCAAAAAAAAAAAAAAGCCATGTAGCATGAGACAGACCTAAACTTTTGTTGTTTTCAGCCTGAAATTTAGGAGGCTTTTAAAAAACTGCAGCATAGCTGGGCGCGGTGGCTTAAGCCTGTAATCCCAGCACTTTGGGAGGCCGAGACAGGCGGATCACGAGGTCAGGAGATCGAGACCATCCTGGCTAACATGGTGAAACCCCATCTCTACTAAAAAAAATACAAAAAACTAGCCGGGCGAGGTGGCGGGCGCCTGTAGTCCCAGCTACTCAGGAGGCTGAGGCAGGAGAATGGTGTGAACCTGGGAGACAGAGCTTGCAGTGAGCTGAGATCCGGCCACTGCACTCCAGCCTGGGTGACAGGGCCAGACTCCGTCTCAAAAAAAAAAAAAAAAAAAAATAAAAGTGGCTGTGGGCCGGGTGCAGTGGCTCACGCCTGTAATCCCAGCAGTTTGGGAGGCCAAGGTGGGTGGATCACTTGAGGCCAGGAGTTTGAGACCAGCCTGGCCAACATGTACTAAAAATACAAAAAATTAGCCTGGTGTGTTGGCACCTGTAATCCCAGGTACTTGGGAGACTGAGGCAGGAGAATTGCTTGAAACCGGGAGGTGGAGGCGGGGGATACAGTGAGCTGAGATTGTGCCACTGCATTCCAGTCTAGGCAACAAGAGTGAAACTCCATCTCAAAAAAAAAAAAAAAAAAGGTGGCTGTGAGCCTGGGCAACATAGCAAAATGCCGTCTCTACCAAAAATACAAAAAAATAGCCAGGCATGGTGGTGTGCACCTGTGATCCCAGCTACTTGGGAGGTTGAGGTGGGAGAATCACTTGAACCTGGGGGGCAGAGTTTGCAGTGAGCTGGGATGGTGCCACTGCCCTCCAACCCAGGTGACAGAGCCAGACCCTGTCTCAAAAAAAAAAAAAAGTTGCTGTGGTTATTGTGTGTAGTATATGCAACCATGAGCAGAAACAAGAAGAGCAAGGATCTTTTGTATTAGTCCATATGAAATATGATAGTTGTTTGAACTAAAAAACAGTGGGGGAGTTGATGAGAAGTGATCAGAGTCTGGATAATTTTTGAAGGTACAGCTGACAGATTTGCTGACGACATTGTAAGAGATAGAGAAGAGTCAAGGATGACTCCAACGGCTTTTTCTCTCGGTACCAGTAGATGGAATTACCACATTTTGAAATGGGGTAGACTTCAGTAGAGCCAGGTTCTAGGGAGAAGATAAACAGTTTGGTTTTGGGCATGTTAAATATATGAGATTCCTTTGAGATGACTAAGTGGAGATGTTGAATGGATAGTTGAATAACTGAGTCAAATGTTCAAGTGTGAGCCCTAGCTTAGAGATAGACATCTGGGAGTTGTGCTGAGTGCGGTGGCTCACGCCTGTAATCCCAGGACTTTGGGAGGCCAAAACGGGGGATCGCTTGAATCCTGAGATCAAGACTAGCCTGGGCAACATAGTAAGACTGTCTCACAACACATATACACACAAAAAACCCAAGAAACCTAGCTGGGCATGGTGGTGTGAACTTGTGATCCCAGCTACCGGGGAGGCTGAGGATCTCTTGAGCTAGGGAGGTCAAGCCTGCAGTGAGCTATGATTGTGCTGCTATACTCCAGCCAGGGCAACAGCAAGACCCTGTTTCTTTTTTTTTTTTTTTTTTGAGACGGAGTCTTGCTCTGCTGCCCAGGCTGGAGTACAGTGGCCGGATCTCAGCTCACTGCAAGCTCCGCCTCCCGGGTTCACGCCATTCTCCTGCCTCAGCCTCCCGAGTAGCTGGGACTACAGGCGCCTGCCACCTCGCCTGGCTAGTTTTTTTGTATTTTTAGTAGAGACGGGGTTTCACCGTGTTCGCCAGGATGGTCTCGATCTCCTGACCTCGTGATCCGCCCATCTCGGCCTCCCAAAGTGCTGGGATTACAGGCTTGAGCCACCGCGCCCGGCCAAGACCCTGTTTCAAAAAAAAAAAAGTAAAAGAATTTGGGAGTTGGTAATAAGTAAATGGAATTTAAAAAATAGACTATATTTTAGAGTACTTTTAGGTTCACAGTAAAATTGAGCAGAAAGTACAGAGTTCTTACTGAGCACAGTGGTTTATGCCTGTAATCCCAGCACTTTGGGAGGCTGAGGTAGGAGGATTGCTTGAGCCCAGGAGTTTGAGACCAGCCTGGACAACATTGCAAGACCCTGTCTCTACAAAAAATAAAACAAATTAACTGGGGTGGGGGGTGGCTTGCACCTGTAGTCCTAGCTACTTGCGAAGCTGAGGTGGGAGGATTGCATGAGCCCAGGAGTTGGAGGATTGCATGAGCCCAGGAGTTTGAGGCTTCCGTGAGCCATGATTATGCCACTGCATTCCAACGTGGGTGACAGAGCAAGACCCTGCTTCTAAAAAAAAGAATGGACCGAATTCCCATATTCCTATGTTCTCCCTCCAGCCTCCCCCACTTTCAACATCCTGCACCAGAGTGGTCCGTTTGTTACAGTTGATGAACCTATATTGACACCTCAGTACCATCCAAAGACCATAGTTTACATTAGGGTCTGCTGCTGGTGTTGTATTGTTTATGGATTTTGACAAATGTATAACATATATGTGTACGTTATACATTTGTCAAAATCCGTATGTGTACGTTATACATTTGTCAAAATCCATAAAAGGTACAAAAGTACAAGAAAAGTACAAAATTCATAAAAAGACAACTTGATGCTCAAAAAGTTTTGGATTTTAGATGTGTGGATTTGAGATGCTCAACCCATAGTAAAATTCGCTGTTTTCAGAATACAGTTGAGTTTTGCCAAATTCAACAGTTCACGCAAGCCCCAACACAATCCAGATATAGGCCAGGAATGGTGGCTCATGCCTATAATCCCAGCACCTTGGAAGGCCAAGATGGGAGGATTGCTTGAGCCCAGGAGTTTAAGGCAAGCCTAGGCAACATAATGGGACTTCGTCTCTCAAAAAAAAAAAAAAAAAAAAAAAAAACATAATAAAAAAATAATAATAGCTGGGTGTGGTGGTGTGTGTCTATAGTTTTAGGTACTCAGGAGACTGGGGTGGGAGGAAGATTGCTTGAGTCCAGGAGGTTAAGGCTGCAGCAAGCTGTGATTGCACCACTGCACTCCAACTCCAGCCTGTGTGATAGAGCGAGACCCTGTCTCAAAAAAAAAAAAAAAAAAAAAAGGAAGGGGGAAGAAAGAAAAGAAACAATATAAAGCACTTCTGTTACCCACAGAATTTTCTCATGTCCCTTTGTAATTAGCCTCTCCTGGCACCTCCAGCTCCTGTCACCCACTGATCTGTCCTTTGTCTATACAGTTTTGCCTTTTCCATACTGTGTTATAATGGAATTATTCAGTACATAGCCTTTTGGATTTGGCTTCTTAAACTTAGCATAATGCATTTGAAACTCACCTGTATGTTTGTGTGAGCAAAATACTTGCTCATGCAAGGTTGCTTTTAGAACCAAGTAGTAAGTATTCCATTGGATGGATATACCACAGCTTATCTGTTTACGTGTTCAAAGATTGTTTCCAGTTTTGGGTTAATATGAATAAACATTTGTATATAGGTTTTTGTGAGAATATAAGTTATCATTTCTCTTGGATAAATACCAGTGAGTTGGATTGCTAGGTCATATAAGTGTATGTTTAACCACGTGAAAAACTGCCAAACTTTTTCAGAGTTGCTGTACCATTGTGCATTTCCACCAGCAATGTATGAGAATTCCAGTTGCTCTGCATTGTTGCCAGCACTTGGTGGGATTCTTTTTTTTTGCCTCCTTTTTTAAAATTAATTGTTTTAGGCCGGGTGCGGTGGCTCAAGCCTGTAATCCCAGCACTTTGGGAGGCTGAGACAGGCGGACCACGAGGTCAGGAGATCGAGACCATCCTGGCTAACCCGCTGAAACCCCGTCTCTACTAAAAAAAATACAAAAAACTAGCGGGGCGAGGTGGCGGGCGCCTGTAGTCCCAGCTACTCGGGAGGCTGAGGCAGGAGAATGGCGTGAACCCGGGAGGCGGAGCTTGCAGTGAGCTGAGATCCGGCCACTGCACTCCAGCCTGGGCGACAGAGCGAGACTCCGTCTCAAAAAAAAAAAAAAAAAAAAATTAATTGTTTTAAAAAATTGAAATTGAAATATGGTTTACATATTATAAAATTCACCCTTTTAGGATGGGTGCGGTGGCTCATGCCTGTAATCGCAGCACTTTGGGAGGCTGAGGCAGTCAGATCACGAGGTCAAGAGATCAAGATCATCCTGGCCAACATGGTGAAACCCCATCTCTACTAAAAATACAACAATTAGCCGAGCATGGTGGCACTTGCCTGTAGTCCCAGCTACTTGGGAGGCTGAGGCAGGAGAATCGCTTGAACCCAGGAGGCAGAGGTTGCAGTGAGCCCAGATCGCGCCATTGCACTCCAACCTGGTGACAGAGTGAGACTCTGTCTCAAAAAAAAAAAAAAAAAAAAAAAAAATTACCATTTCAAAGCATACAATTCAATAATTCAATGGTTTTCAGTGTATTTACAAAGTTGTACCATTGTCACCACTATCTAATTCCAGAATTCTCATTATCCCAAAAAGAAACCTCATATACATTAGCAGTCAGACCCTATTTCCTCCCTACCCTTCCCAGCCCTAGGCAAACACGAATTTACTTTCCCTCTCTGTATATGCCTGTTCTGGACATTTCATAGATATAGAGTCATACAGTAGGTGACTAGCTTCTTTCACTTAGGATGCTATTTTCAAGATTCATCTATGTCGTAGAACGTATCAGTACTTTATTCCTTTTTGTGGATGAATAATTCCATTATATGAATATACCATATTTTGTTTTTCCATTCATCAGTTGATGGGTATTTACAATGTTTCCTCTTTTTTGGGTATTATGAGTACACATTAGTGTATAAGCTTTTTTGTAGACATATGATTTTACATCATATGTGTATATACCTAAGATAGAATTGTTGGATCATATGGTAATTCTGTTTAAGCTTTTGAGGAACTGCTAAATTGTTTTTCATAGTAGCTGCACCATTTTACACTCCAACCAGTAATGGGAATCCTGTTTGTTTGTATTTTGAAGAGATGGGAGTCTTGGTATTTGCCCAGACTGGACTCAAACTCCTGGGCTCAAGTGATTGTCCTGCTTCAGGCCTCCTGGGTAGTTGGGACTGCAGGTGCATACCACTGTGCCCAGCTATTTTTTACATTCAATAAGAAGTAAAATTATAAGCTGATACTGAGATCAGGATGGGAAGGGCTTAGGTTTGAGGAAAGAAGATAAGGTATGAAATACTTAGGAGTTTGCACACCCTCCTCAGACTCCGTTGTACTCAGTAGCTAATGAGAGGCCTCAAACTCCTGGTCTCAAGTTATCCTGCCTCAGCCTCCCAAAGCATTAGGGTTACAGATGTAAGCTGCCATGCCTGGCTAAAAACTTTTTTGAAATTAATTTTCCTAGCTTCTTACAAGTGTAGAACATTGAATTAAGAAGAGTGCAAAATTGCTACTCTACAATTAGGTTAATTATTTTTAGAGAGGGGATCTTGCTTTGTTGCCCAGGCTGGAGAACAGTGGCTATTTACGAGTGCAATGAAAGCACACTATAGCCTTCAATTCTTTGGCTCAAGGAGCTCTCTTGCCTCAGCCTCCTGTGTAGTTGGGACTATAGGCATGCACTATAGCACCCAGTTCTTATACTTTTATTTTAAAAATATTTTTTGTTGAGTTTTAATTTATAGTAGAGTGTATAAATCTTTTTTTTTTTTTTTTTTTTTTGAGATGGAGTCTCGCTCTGTCGCCCAGGCTGGAGTGCAGTGGCCCGATCTCGGCTCACTGCAAGCTCCACCTCCTGGGTTAACGCCATTCTCCTGCCTCAGCTTCCCAAGTAGCTGGAACCACAGACGCCCGCCACCACGCCCGGCTAATTTCTTCTTGTATTTTTAGTAGAGACGGGATTTCACTGTGTTAGCCAGGATGGTCTTGATCTCCTGACCTCGTGATCCGCCCGCCTGGGACTCCCAAAATACTGGGATTACAGGCGTGAGCCACCGCGCCCGGCCAAGTGTATAAATCTTAAGTGTGTAGCTTGATGAACTTTTACACATGTATACACTTCTGTAACCACCACCCAAATCAAGAATATGGACCATTATGGGTGCTCAAGAAACTTTTTTGTCCCTCTCCTACCCCCAAAGATAATTACTATTTAATTCCTGTTTGCAGATATGCATTTTATGTATGTATGTATGTATGTTTGAGACAAACTTTTGCTCTTGTCCCCCAGCCTGGATGACAGTGGCGCGATCTCGGCTCACTGCATCCTCCACCTCCTGGGTTCAAGTGATTCTCCTGTCTCAGCCTCCTAAGTAGCTGGGATTACAGGTGCCCGCCACCACACTTGACTAATTTTTGTATTTTTAGTAGAGACGGGGTTTTGCCATGTTGGCCAGGCTGGTCTCAAACTCTTGACCGCAGGTGATCCGCCTGCCTCAGCCTCCCAAAGTGCTGGGACTACAGGCGTGAGCCACTGCACCTGGCCTAGACATGCATTTTAAGTGAGACCCATCAGCATGTTGAGTGTTTTCTCTAGCCACATTTAGCTGTCTGGGTACAGAAATGGAGAATGTGGAGTCTGAAATAACCAGGGTTGGGTGGCAGTTATGATGAGGAAGAGAGTTGCCAGTAATTTGAGGGCATATGCAAGGAAGTGAAATTAAAGAATGAGAAGATTTCCAGGAAGAGAGTGGCAGGGGAAGAAGGCAGAAGGAATAACATCAGCAAAATATTTAGGGCTTGAAAGAACTTGGTGTGTTCTGAGAATCCAGAGAGATAACAGGAGTGGTGGGAGATTGAACTAATGAGTGAGAATTTAAGCAGGGGAGAGACATGTTTTGATCCTTCTTAGTAACAGAAAAGTGGCAGTGTTCATTCTGTCATAAGATATTTGCTGAGTGGCTCTGTGTCAGGCATTCTGCTGGGTTCTGATAGAGGGGGTTTAGGGGTCATTTGTATATACTGACTATTCAGTTGTTGCTGGTGAGAAATGATTGAGATACAGAGGAAAGATGCATTTAAGACCTTTCTTTTATCAGATGTTGATTAATGGAAGTAGTGAAGGGGTAGGGAAAGAGTTAAGGCATTCAAAACAGCAGTTTTTCTGCAGTTTAATAGTCAGCCTTTTGTTTTTTACTAAATATATCTTCCATCCCCATCTCCTCTCCAGCAAAGGCTGGTGATGGCTTAAAAATGTTACTTTTGTGCATAGAAGTATTTTGCTTCTGGTGTGTGCCCTGAGCCAGGAATAGAGGCAAGCTCTGATTCTTTTTTTTTTGAGACAGAGTTTCGTTCTTGTCGCCCAGGCGGGAGTGCAATGGTACGATTTTGGCTCACCGCAACCTCTGCCTCCTGGGTTCAAGCGATTCTCCTGCCTCAGCCTCCCAAGTAGCTGGGATTACAGGCATGTGCCACCGTGTCTGGGTAATTTTCTGATTCTTGAAGTAAAATGGATGCTTTATGTCTGCAGACACACTGTTTATATAGCAAAGAATCTGGAAGCAGTCTGAATGCTCAACCTCTGGGGGAAAGTTTAGTCAAATTCTGGGCTAGCCACCAGTTAGGGAGACTATTAGGTGGCTAAGACAAAAGACACCCATGTGGATGTGGTCACTACAGGAATGTTTACATGTGGAGTCCAGTTAAGAGCAGAAGGCTCGTAGTCGGGCGCAGTGGCTCGCGCCTGTAATCCCAGCACTTTGGGAGGCTGAGGCAGGCAGTTCATGAGGTCAGGAGATCGAGACCATCCTGGCTAACACGGTGAAACCCTGTCTCTACTAAAATTACAAAAAGTTAGCCAGGCGTGGTGGTGGGCACCTGTAGTCCAGCTACTTGGGAGGCTGAGGCAGGAGAATGGCGTGAACCTAGGAGGTGGAGCTTGTGGTGAGCCGAGATCATGCCACTGCACTCCATCCTGGGCGACAGAGCTAGACTCCGTCTCAGAAAAAAGAGCAGAAGGTTCTTCACTGGATTTAGAGTTAGATGTAGATATTGATCTTGACTGTGCCTCTTCCTAGTCACTCTCTTTGAGGCTCCATTTCCACAAACGTAAAAAGGGGGCAGTAATAATAATGACTCCTTAAGTCTTCATGGCATGATCAAGTGAGATACCTTAGATAAAGATAGTTTACAAAACCTAGAGTAAGCTGCATTCATTAGTTTTATTTATTTATTTATTTATTTATTTATTTATTTATTTATTTCTGAGACAGAGTTTCGCTCTTGTTGCCCAGGCTGGAGTGCAATGGCATGATCTCGGCCCACCGCAACCTCCACCTCCTAGGTTTAAGCAATTCTCCTGCCTCAGCTTCCTGAGTAGCTGGGATTACACGCGTGCGCCACCATGCCGGGCTAATTTTGTATTTTTAGTAGAGACGGGGTTTCTCCATGTTTGTCAGGCTGGTCTCAAACTCCAGGCTTCAGGTGATCTGCCCGCCTCAGCCTCTCAAAGTGCTGGGATTACAGGTGTGAGCCACTGTACCCAGCCTCATTAATTATTAATAGCTATGTGGATGAACGCTGATGAGTTGTAGTGGGAATTCAGAAGGAAATTGTCATCCTTTCTGTTTTTTTCTCCCCTGCCCCATGATGTTTCTTTAGTTAGTATTTCTGATATGTAGCGGGGAACAAAACAGATTCCTGCCAAGCACTGTCTGGCTGCTCTAGTTTAAACACCTGCACGGTGTGTAGTATAAGGCAGCTTAATTTTACATAGATTCAGCAAGACTCTGAGCGGCAAGCCTTCCTGGGGCTTAAGGGCATATAGTGCAGGCATGTCAACACTGTTTCCCTGAATTAGACCTGCACTGTTCTCTGCTTCTGGCCATGCACATGGGGTCATGCCACCAGTGGCAGTGCTTTACTGTCTTACAGCCCTCTCCTTCCCTTGGTGGAGCCCTAGGACATATTGGCTTATCTTGTAGCTTAGAGCAGTGTTTCTTAAACCTGAAATCATGAGGACTGGCACCTCTAACCTATAAACTATTTTTTTTTTTTTTTTTTTTTTTTTTTGAGGAGGGGGTTCGCGCTGTCGCCCAGGCTGGAGTGCAGTGGCCGGATCTCAGCTCACTGCAAGCTCCGCCTCCCGGGTTCACGCCATTCTCCTGCCTCAGCCTCCTGAGTAGCTGGGACTACAGGCGCCCACCACCGCGCCCGGCTAATTTTTTGTATTTTTAGTAGAGACGGGGTTTCACTGTGGTCTCGATCTCCTGACCTTGTGATCCGCCCGCCTCGGCCTCCCAAAGTGCTGGGATTACAGGCATGAGCCACCGCGCCCGGCCCCTATAAACTATTGATAGACTCCATTTCTAGACACCAAAGCAGTGTAGCAAAATGCTACTTTGTTTGCTACTTAGTGCTGTGTAACACATTTTCTCAACATTTAGTTGGTGGCCTAAAACAATAAACATTTATTATTCTCTAGATGTCTGTGGGCCAGAAATTCAGGAGCGGTGTAATGGGGGGTCAGGGGGGCTTCTGGCCCAGGGTCTCATAAAGGCTGCATCCAAGGGGGCTCACTCACGGGGCTGGCAAGTTGATGCTGGTTCCTGACAGGTGGCTTCAGTTCCTTGTCATGTGAACCTCTCCATAGACATCTAGAATGTTCTCACGATGTAGCACTTGACTTACCCTAGAACAGGGAATCTGAGAGTGTGTGAGGCAGAAGCAGCAGTGCTTTGTGTATATATGCTTGTGGTAAAATACATATAACATAAGATTTAGTATTTTAATAATTTTTAGGTGTACAGTACAGTTCTGTAGCATTAAATACATTCACACTGTTGTGCAACCATTACCACCATCCTTCTCCAAAACATTTTCTTTCTTTCTTTTTTTCTTTCTTTCTTTTTTTGGTGACAGGTCTCACTCTGTTGCCAGGCTGGAGTGCAGTGGTGTGATCTCGGCTCACTGCAACTTCTGCCTCCCGGCAAAGTTGCCTCAGCCTCCTGAGTAGCTGGGATTATAGGCTTGTGCCACCACGCCAAGCTAATTTTTGTATTTTTAGTAGAGATGATGATTCACCGTGTTGGCCATGGCTGGTCTCAAACTTCTGACCTCAGGTGATCTGCCGGCCTCAGCCTCCCAAAGTGCTGGGATTACAGGCATGAGCCACTGAGCCCAACCTAAAATTTTTCATAGTGAGAGAGTCTCACTATGTTATGTTGGTCTCAGACTCCTGGCCTTAGCCATGCGCCGTGGCTCAGGCCTGTAATCCCAGCACTTTGGGAGGCTGAGGCAGGCATATTGCATGAGCCCAGGAGTTTGAGACTAGCCTGGGTAACATGGTGAAACCCTGTCTCTCCTGACCTCAAGCAGTCTTCCTCCCTTGGCATCTCTCAAAGTATTGGGATTACAGGTATGAGCCACTATGCCCAGCCCAAGATTTTTTCTTTTTCTTTTTTTTTTTTTGAGACGGAGTCTCGCTCTGTCTCCTAGGCTGGAGTACAGTGGCGTGATCTCAGCTCACTGCAACCTCCGCCTCCTGGGTTCAAGCAATTCTTCTGCCTCAGCCTCCCAAGTAGCTGGGACTACAGGTGCCCGCCACCTCGCCTGGCTAGTTTTTTGTATTTTTTAGTAGAGACGGGGTTTCCCCGTGTTAGCCAGGATGGTCTCGATTTCCTGACCTCGTGATCCGCCCGTCTCGGCCTCCCAAAGTGCTGGGATTACAGGCTTGAGCCACCGCACCCGGCCTACTTTTTGTGTTTTAATAAAGACGGAGTTTCACTGTGTTGCCCAGGCTGGTCTCGAACTCCCGAATTCAGGCAGTCCACCTGCCTCAGCCTCCCAGAATGCTGGGATTACAGGTGTGAGCCACCGTGCCTGGCCCAATTTTTTCATCTCTCCACACTGAAACCCTGTATCTATTAATCAACAACTGCCCCCTCCCTTTTCGCCTTAGCTCCTGGTAACCTCTATTCTGCTTTCATTAATCTGGCTACTCTAGATAGCTCATATGAATGGAATCATGCAGCATTTGTCCTTCAAATGGCTTATTTCACTTAGCATAAGTGCTCAAGGTTCATCTGTGTTGTAGCATGTATTAGAGTTTTATTCCTTTTTAAGGGTGAATACTATTCCATTGTATGGATATACCACATTTTATCTATTCATATGTTAGACACTTGAGTGGCTTTTTGACTATTGGGATGTCTTTTGACTATTGTGAATAATGCTATGTGAATTCTGGAGTACAGACATCTGTTTGAGTTCTTGTGTTCAGTGTTTTTGGATATATACCCAGAAGTGGAATGGCTGCAGTGCTTTTTTTCTTTTTCACATCAACTTTGTAGTTAGATAATCCATCACTTTATTAATTCAGAAGATTGCTTTTTTTGTTTTTTTTTTTTTTTTTGCCTTCCACTTTATTTTAAGTTCTGGGGTACATGTGTGAGATTTGCAGGTTTGTTACATAGGTAAATGTGTGCCATGGTAGTTTGCTGCACAGATCATCCCATCACCTAGGTATTAAGCCCAGCACCCATTAACTCTTCTTCCTGATATTCTCTCTCCCCCGTCCTGCTGCAGTGCTCTTTATAACCCAGCTTTGGAAGTCCCACACTATCACTTTTGCCACATTCTGCTTGTTAGAAATGAGGCCATATTCAAGGATAAAACAATTATAACCTACCTTTTGAAGGAATGAGTGCCAAATTTGCAGACATGTAAAGTTGTTCCAGCTACTATTTGGGAGTGATTTTATAATGCCAGGTTAGTTACAAATATACACACTAAAGTTATTCCCTCCCTCCCTCCCTTCCTTCCTTCCCATTTATTTATTTTGGGTCTCACTGTATCACCCAGGGTGGAGTTCAGTAGTGTGATCATGGCTCACCACAGCCTCAACCTTCTGGGCTCCGGTGATCCTCTCACCTCAGCCTCTTGAGTAGCTGGGACTATAGGCGTGCATCACCACGTCTGGCTAAGTAAAAATTCTTTTTTTGTCCAGAGAGATGGGGTCTCCCTATGTTTCCCATGCTGATCTCAAACTCCTGGGCTCAGGGGATCCTCCTCCTTCAGCCACCCAAAGTGCTGGGATTATAGGCATAAGCTATTGTACTGGGCTGATTAAATTTTTTTAAAAATAAGGTCTCACTTTCTTGCCCAGGCTGGAGTGCAGTGGTATTGTGATCATAGCTCACTGTAGCCTCGCACTCCTGGGCTCAAGTGATTCCCCAACTTCAGCCTCTTAAATAGCTAAGACTACAGGCCTGGCTAATTAAAAAAATTTTTTTTATAGAGACAGGGTCTTCCTCTATTGCCCAGGCTGGTCTTGAACTCCTGGCCTCCTGCCTTGGTCTCGGAAAGCACTGGGATTACAAGAATGGGCCACTGCATCCAGCCTCACACACTAAAATTTTCTAGTAGTTCTTGATTATATGGTGGTTATCTGGCATCTCAACATTCTTCATGTCATTGCCCACTGGTAACCCATTTGTGGCACCTCAGCTGGGAAGCTTTGATAAAGAGGGTCCAGATTACTGAAAAGCACAATATAATATTCTTCATTCCTCATGGAGACCTTGTGGACCAGCAGCTCTATGTTCACCAACACGCAGTTGGTGTATTGGTTGCCACGCGTGGACTGCTCTTGGCAAACATTCATTTAGGACTCAGCAGTCCATCCATAAGATCCTCCATGGCCCCTCAAACGGAGTTGTTTCCTCCATCCCCTTGAATTTCCTTGTCCTCTTTTGTGCTTTCTTTCCTCTGTACTGTGCTGGTTTACTCCTATTACATCCTCTCCCAGAAACTCTCCCCAGCTTCACTGCCTCCTTGATCAGCTGGAAAATGCCTACTCATCTTTCAGAATGGAGATCAAGTGTCTCCTTTTCCCCAGGGTTGTCTTGGGCCCTCCTCTCGCTTGGTCCTCTTCCTCTCCCTCTCCCCTTTTGCTCCTCTGTATCTTACTCTACCTTAAGGAGTCGTCTGTTGTTGCACCTGGTATACTTTATTACAATTATTTGTACCTATAGACATACTTACATACTTTTATTCCCCCAGACGATACTGTAGTGATTAAGAGACAGATGCCTCTAGCAGTGCCTGTTGTCTCTTGGGGAAGCAGGCCATAAACACAAACAAATGAAGTAATAACGGATTGGGGTAAATGCTATGAAGGAAACATGTAGGAAACTGACACAGACTGGAAGGAAATGGGAGCTACTTGAGGTAGGGTAGTCAGAGATTCTGAGGCTATAGGAGGATAAGGATGTTCCCTGGGAAGAGTGGGCATGGGTTGTTGTTTCAGGTAAAGGGAGTATACTTGGTATGGGAAGGTGTGTGGTGTGTCTGAGGAATTGAAAGTCTACTGTGGCCGGGCGCAGTGGCTCAAGCCTGTAATCTCAGCACTTTGGGAGGCCGAGACGGGCGGATCACAAGGTCAGGAGATCAAGATCATCCTGGCTAACCCGGTGAAACCCCGTCTCTACAAAAAATACAAAAAAACTAGCCGGGCGAAGTGGCGGGTGCCTGTAGTCCCAGCTACTCGGGAGGCTGAGGCAGGAGAATGGCGTAAACCCGGGAGGCGGAGCTTGCAGTGAGCTGAGATCCGGCCACTGCACTCCAGCCCGGGCGACAGAGCAAGACTCCGTCTCAAAAAAAAAAAAAAAAAGAAAGTCTACTATGTCTTGTAACATAGGGCCTGTCATCCTCTGCCAGTTGCTGTGATCACACATCTTAATAGATTTGGTTCTGGCCAGACGTGGTGGCTCATGCCTGTAATCTCAGCACTTTGGGAGGCCAAGGCGGGTGGATCATGAGGTCAGGAGTTCGAGACCAGCCTGGTCAATATAGTGAAACCCTGTCTCTACTAAAAATACAAAAAATGTTAGCTAGGCGTGGTGGTGGGCACCTGTAGTCCCAGCTACTTGGGAGGCTGAGGCAGGAGAAACACTTGAACCCGGGAGGTGGAGGTTGTGGTGAGCTGAGATTGCACCACTGTACTCCAGCCTGGGTGACAGAGTGAGACTCCGTCTCAAAAAAAAAAAAAAAAAAAAAAAAAATTTGGTTCTGTATTTCTAAACCCTAGTATACTTCCTGGCCCAGAGAAGGTACTCAGAAAATGTTTGTGGAATTATCGTTTAATGAATTTTTGTTCTGCTGATTTCTGTTCATTCTCTTTGTCCTTTTCCATTTGACATTGGCTATACTGGTCTTCTGTGGCTTCTTGGTTGGCTTAGTGACTAGTTATACGACTTGCTTAAATTAAGCTCATTATGGTAATCTTGTTTATTATGAAGTTTTGCTTATCTGTCCTTTCCAAGTTGAATTTTAGATAAGAGGTTTTGATACTTTTTGGCCTTTGGAAAACAGTTTTGTGACTAATTTTGTCATGGTGACCACCATGTGCATATATCCCCTCCAAATTAACAGTTCTCATGCTGGGGTATGTTTGTCCTCCTGACATCTACAACATGGATATCATTGGTTTATTTTGATGATTCATCTTGGTTTGTTTATATATTCCTATTGCTGTTTTGTGGCTCCAAATCTTTTTAAAAAGTACATCTGGTGAACCTTTATTGAATGTCTAATATATGCAGGATACCCTGCAGATTCAGACTCAATCTCTGAAGGTTTGATCCAAAGGCTAAGTCTTCTCTGAAACCTTTCCCAACCCTCTAGTTAGAAAAAATGGGACTCTGATGAAAAAGTTTATCGTGGGCTCTAGAATGAAGAGTTAAAAAAAATAAAAAATAGTCCCGGTTCAGTGACTCACGCCTGTAATCCCAGCACTTGCAAGGCTGAGGCGGGCAGATCACGAAGTCAGGAGTTCAAGACCAGCCTGGCCAACATGGTGAAACCCCGTCTCTACTAAAAATACAAAAATTGGCCAGGCGTGGTGGCACACACCTGTAATCCCAACTACTCAGGAGGCTGAGGCAGGAGACTTGCTTGAACCCGGGAGGCAGAGGTTGCAGTGAGCCGAGATCGCACCACTGCACTCCAGCCTGGGTGACAGAGTGAGACTCTGTCTTAAAAAAAAAAAAAAAAAAAAGCATAAAATAAAAATAAAAAGAGGGGAGGGTTTATTCAAGTGCTTTAGAAGGGGGCAGTGAAGAGCAGCAGAAACCCAGACTGTCCAGCCTGGTCTGGACATGGAGGAGAGATAATGCCTCTCTTTCCTCTAGTCCTGGTTATGGGATATAGGCAGGCTGGTTCATTCTAGAGCTATGCTTCTTTTTTTTGTTTGTTTGTTTTTTGGTTTTTGGTTTTTTGAGATGGAGTTTCGCTCTTGTTGCCTAGGCTGGAGTGCAATGGTGTGATCTCAGCTCACCACAACCTCCACCTCTCGGGTAAAGTGATTTTCCTGCCTCAGCCTCTCAAGTAGCTGGGATTGCAGGCATGTGCCACCACACCCAGCTAATTTTGTATTTTTAGTAGAGATGGGGGTTTCTCCATGTTGGTCAGGCTGGTCTCGAACTTCCAACCTTGGGTGATCTGCCCGCCTCGGCCTCCCAAAGTGCTGGGATTACAGGTATGAGCCACTGCGCCCGGCCAGCTATGCTTTTTTCCCTCTCCTTTCTTCCTGAGATCCAGAGTGTTCCTGATCTTTTTGCTTGTGGAGAGGAATGGGAAATCCCATGGGCTTAACAAATTTCTCTTTGGGCTCTTGCCACCCTGGGGGCTCTGATGATTGGTCATCTATTCTGTGTCTCCAGGACCTAGCAGTTTGTTTGTCTCATAATACAAACTCAGGAGTGTTTGTTGAATAGTGAAGTTCATAGGGCATAGTTCCTGCCCTGTAAAGTGCTTAGCAGCCTTGTGTTTGTATTAGCCATTTAAAAATCTTGTTTGTGACTTGAGTTTGAAACATTTTTGTTGACTCTTGAACTCTTTCTTCCAAGGAAAACTATTGATTTTTGAACATTTAAGTTGTACCTGATTATCATTTCAAACTCTCTTATCAGTGTAGGAAAAATGGACTGAAATTGACTCAAGAAGAGGTAGGAGGCTGGGTACGATGGCTCATGCCTGTAATCCCAGCACTTTGGGAGGCTAAGGGGGGTGGATCACGAGGTAAAGAGATGGAGATCATCCTGGCCAACATGCTGAAACCCCGTCTCTATTAAAAATATAAAAATTAGCAGGGCATGGTGGCGGGCGCCTGTAATCCCAGCTACTCGGGAGGCTGAGGCAGGATAATCACTTGAACCCAGGAGGCGGAGGTTGCAGTGAACCGAGATCATGCCACTGCACTCCAGCCTGGGTGACAGAGCAAGATGCCGTCTCAAAAAAAAAGAAGAGGTAGGAAACTTAATCAGACTAGTGACCATAGAAGGGTTGGGAAAGGTAGATAAAGAACTACCTTCTAAGGAGGCCCTCAGAGTAGGTGGTTTCATAGAAAATGAAATAAAGCATTCTAGTTTGTCTGTGAGGTTATCATAGCCTAATAAACTGGGCAGGAAGGGCATAATACAAGGAAACTTGGACAGATCTCATTTATAAAAGAGGTATAATTCTTGTCAATAAAATCCTGAAACACCAAGTAGAGACTTATTAAATGAATGTGCATGAAACCAAATATGATTTATTCTAGCAGAGTAATGATAACTTAATTTTAAGAAATCTATCAGTTCATTATATTTACAGAATAGAAGAGGCTGGGTGCAGTGGCTCACACCTATAATCCCAGCACTTTGAGAAGCCAAGGCAGGTAGATCACTTGAGGTCAGGAGTTTGAGACCAGCCTGGCTAACATGATGAAACCTATCTCTACTAAAAATACAAAAAATTAGCCAGGTTTGGTGGCATGCACCTGTAGTCCCAGCTACTCGGGAGGCTGAGGTGGGAGAATCACTGGAACCTGGGAGGCAGAGGTTGCAGTGAGCCGAGATCACACCACTGCACTCCAGCCTGGGCGACAGCATGAGACTTCATCTCAAAAAAAAAAAAGATAAAAGAGAAAAGTTTTATAATCTTCTTGACAAAGGCTGAAAATTCTAAAAATGTATTATTATTATCTGTTTTTTAGATGGGGTCTCACTCTGTCCCCAGGGTAGAGTGCAGTGGCACAATTATAGCTCACTGCAGCTTTGAACTCTTGGGCTCAAGTGATCCTCCCACCTGAGCCTTCCGAGTAGCTGGCACACACCCCTACTCCTAGCGAATTTTTTTTAAACTTTTTTTTTTTTTAGAGAGGAGGTCTTGCTGTGTTGCTCAGGCTGGTCTCAAACTCCTGGCTTCAAAGTGATCCTCTCATCTTGGCCTCCCAAAATGCTGGGATTATAGACATGAGCCACCATGTCCAGCCAATATTCTTATTTTCCTCTTCTATAACACAAAAGATGTCATAAGATACGCACTATTCTGTAACTTGTTTTTGAAAAACTTAATGTGTCATAGAAATCTTTCCATATCAGTTCATAGAGTGTGTCTTCATTCTTTCTTATGGCTATATAATATGCCATTTTATGGGTATGCCATAGCGGTACATAAACATAATGTTCATGAAGATATCGATTGATATCTTTAAAAAAGTTTTTTAAACTTTTAATTTAAAAGTATTTATTTTTGGCTGGGTGCAGTGGCTCACACCTGTAATCCTAGCACTTTCAGAGGCCAAGGCCAGCGATCACTTGAGGCCAAGAATTCGAGACCAGCCTGAGCAACATGGCAAAACCCCGTCTCTACAAAAAATACCAAAAAAGTAACTTAGCCAAGCATGGTGGTGTGAGCCTGTAGTCCCAGTTACGCAGGAGGCTGAGGTGGATCACCTGAGCCTGGTAGGTCGAGGCTGCAGTGAGTGGAGATTGCACCATTGTACTCCATCCTGGGTGACAGAGTAAGGCCTTGTCTCAAAAACAAAACAAAAAACAAAAACAAACAAACAAAAAACAAAACCCAAACCCCCAAAAAGTACTTAATTTTTGCTTATAAAGTAATATTTAACTAAATTTAAAAAAAATTCACACTAAAGCAAAAATCTCTTAGCTATTCCTAATCCCTGTCCCCTCCTAAGAGCTAATTTTTGTTATTAGTTTGATTATCTGCCCCTTTCTGGCTAATATTCCCATTGATTGGAAATGTAACTCCCAGCTGCAATGTTAGTTTGGAAACTAGAGTCTCATCAATGGCTCTTAGTTACACATGGAAGCTAGAAATTCTCTCTTCCTTTTTCTGTCTGTACAAATTCCATTCATATCTCTTTTGTTAACCCTGTCTCATCATCTTCAGCCTGCTTTATGGTTGTCCAAATATTTAGATTGAACCAGATAAAATTGCTATTTTGGTAGGTAAAAAGCAGTTGATTATCAGCAATTAAATGTGGTTCAACCTAATAGTTTTAAAGCCTAATCCATTTATGTGTCTAGTTCTCCTCAAGGGCAGGGGCCAGAACACATGTTTGTATAATCCCTTCCAAGACCTAGAATTGACTGGTCAGATCAAAAGCACTTAGTAAATTCCTGTTGACTGATGAAGCTAAGCTGTCCCCAGGCAGAGTTGTGATCTACTAAGTCTTACCAGGTTGATCTCTAAGATGGTTTTTGTAGCCTCCCTCTTCTCTGAAATGTAATTGAGTCCCCACCAGCATAAATGACTTGCATCTTTGTCATACTTTAGGGTAGTGGGGAGGACCACTTAATCTTTGGAAAATTTTGCCCCTTGGCTACTATTGAGCCTCTTGGAGGGGTTTGTTTAGGTCTGCAGAGAGTGGGATACGTGTGCCCAGTAAAGTTTTTTTGAATGACGGAGAAGCTTTCTTTATATTAGCCAAGGACAAAAAGACCCTTCAGAGCAAGTGGAGTTGGTGGCCTAGGAGTTCACACTTGATTCTATGAATCCTGACTTCCGACCAGTGCATATCCAAAATAATTTAAGATTTGCCCTGAGGTTGCCAACTTTTAATTTTGCCAAATAAGTACGTTTAAAATAAGTATGTAATTATGTACTTTTAATAGTTAATATATGTTCATGGTACAGCATTTAAAATGTCCAAAAGGATATACAGCAAATGAAATGAGTCTCATACATCCTCTCTAGTTGCTTAAAACTATTAAGTTCCCCTTCCAGGAGGCAAACCGGGTTACTTGATCCTCCTTCCCGAGATAGCCCACGCATTTAAAAACAGATATGACTGTATTGGCTCTCTCCCTTCCCCCACATAAATGGTAGTGCATTCAAATACTGTTTGACAGCTTGAGTTTACCCCTACATTTCTTAGAGATCTTTAAAAATCAATACATTAAAAAAATTAAAATCAATATATAGAGCTGCCTTATTCTTTTTGAAGGCTGTGTAATATTAGGAAGGGTATTAAAAACAAACAGTTGTTATCTTTTTAACTTAAAAGGTATATTTAAATAGTAAAAGAAAGAATGCAATTTCAAGCGGGGTGTGGTGGCTCATGCTTGTAATCCCAGCAATTTGAGAGGCTGAGGCAGGAGGATACTTGAGCCCAGGTGTTTAAGACCAGCCTGGGCAACATAGTGAGACTCTACCTCTACAAAAAAAAATGACAAAAAATTAGCTGGGCATGGTGGTATGAGCCTGCAGTCCCAGCAACTCTGGTGGCTGAGCTGGAGGATCACTTGAGGTAAGGAGTTCAAAGCTGTAGTATGCCATGGTGGCACCACTGTACTCCAGCCTGGGCAACAGAGCAAGGCCCTGTCTCAAAAAAAAAAAAAATGATTTCCGTGTAAAGAAAATTTCCTGCCTTAGTCCAAGGACCCTGTGTGAGAAAACTGTTGCTAGAGATAGTAAACCATTAAAGAAAGTGGTTTAAGGCCAGGTGCAGTGGCTTATGCCTGTAATCCCAGCACTTTGGGAGGCCGAGGCGGGCGGATCACGAGATCAGGAGATTGAGACCATCCTGGCTAACACGATGAAACCCCGTCTTTACTAAAAATACAAAAAAATTAGCCGGGCATGGTGTCGGGCGCCTGTGGTCCCAGCTACTTGGGAGGCTGAGGCAGGAGAATGGCATGAACCCAGGAGGCGGAGCTTGCAGTGAGCTGAGATCCGGCCACTGCACTCCAGCCTGGGCGACAGAGCGAGACTCCATCTCAAAAAAAAAAAAAAAAAAAAAAGTGGTTTGAATAGGAATGTGTTAGGACAGATTGTGTTGTTCTAGAGAGGTTTACTAGCTTCAGGTAGGCTGAATGAATGAGAGGGTAAGAGATACATAATTGCCATATTGATATCCTTCTCCCCATTTTGCAGAGAGAAGCGGATTTAGGGAATCCTCTCTTGTCTCCTACAGTTGTACTATTTCATTTGTCAGATCAGACAATTAGCCAGTCTGCTGTCAAGATGTCTTGTGTTTATAGCAGCTGTCAGTTGGATTGGAGTAGGAAGACTAGTTTCAGGGCTGTTTATGTCTTTTGTTCATATTTTTGAGCATTAAAGGTATGCATAGTAGGAATTAGGAATTATGGAAAACATACTCTTCCAGTCCTCTGTGAGGAATATACACATGAAGTGATGGGGGCCTGAACTTGAGGAGTGAAATTGGAATAGGTTGCTAAAGTCTGAGAATGTTGGAATTAAAAAACTGACAGAATACATGACCTTTGGGAAGAATAAGAAGAGTTGAATTCATTTGCTAAACATTTATTGAGTACCTAGTATGTGCAAAGTACTGCGATACGTTAATAACGCCAAGCAAACTGCCTTAGAGGGTGCTAGTGTAGGGTTGAAAAGTACACAGTATACAGACACAAGAAAGCAAGCCTGTTCATTTAGGTAGCATGTGTTTATTAGGACAGCACTGTACTAGGTGCTGGATATAAGAAAGGAAGGAAATGGTACAAACCAGGTTGCAGGGAGAAAATACGGATAGAATGTAAACTTTGTCAGTCTCAAATAGCTATTTGATTAATATAAGTGTTTTCAGAGAAAAACTCCATACAATATTTTTATTTATTTTTAACCATTTTATTTTTTGGAATGAGCAGTACCTTTATATAGTTGAAATAAAAAAGTATAAGGTATACTGCAAAAAGTCTCCCTCCTATTTTTGCCCCTCCCTGCCTCTTATCCAGATATCTCTCTTGTGTCAGGAATAAATGCTGGAAAAAGAAACCAGCCTGAGTATTTTAACCACAAAAGGATTTAACGTAGGGAATTGGGTACTACATTGCTGGAAAGGCTGGAAGAGTGGGACTCAGGGAGGCTGCCCTTAGGGTATCATCTTGAAAGGCCCACAATTGTAGCTGTGATCTGGAGGTCAGGAAGTCACTACCGGCACTGCCATCTGCACCACTGCTGCCTGACATGCATGAAGCTGATGATTAGACATTAGGCTCTGACTATTGCAGAGCAGCAACAGCAGCAGCAGCAGCAACATCTGGGAGCTTGTGAGAGCTCTTAGGCCCCAGCTTGGCATACTGAATCAGAATTTTCATTTCAACAGGATACCCTAATGATTTACATGTATGTGGAAGCTTGACAGGCCTTGTGCTGGACCTGGCCACTAACCCAAGGGTTTTTATGACCTTGGCCACCAATTGTAAGGAAGTCAGGGAAATGTAGTTGTTGATTTTCCCAACTCTCAGTCTAGAAAGAAGGTTAAATGGAGGTTGAAAGAAACCATCTACTGAACTGGCCACACTTTTCCACAAGTAACCTTTGTTGTTTCTTGGGCATCCTTCCAAATACTTTTTGCATATATAAGCATATGTGAATACATATCCTTCTTTCTCTTCTTTAAAAAAATAAGTCAGGTGTGGTGACTCATGCCTGTAATTCCAGCATTTGGGGAGGCTGAAGTGGGCAGATAGCTTGAGCCCAGGAGTTTGAGACCAGCCTGGGCAACATAACAGAACTCTGTCTCTATAATAAATACAAAAATTAGCCTTGTATGGTGGTGTGCGCCTGTAGTTTCAAGTACTTGGGAGGCTAAGGCTGGATGGACACTTGAGCTGGGGAGAGGGAGGTTGTAGTGAGCCGAGATCACGCCACTGCACTTCAGCCTGGGTGACAGAGTGAGACCCTGTCTCAATCAATCAGTCAATCAATCTATCAATAAAACAAAGCAATAGCTTAACATATACAGTGTTCTGCATCATATAACTGTATATCTTAGAAGAGCTTTCCATATCTTGACAGATAAAAATCATCTTGTTCTTTTTAATAACTGCATAGTATAAGGCCAGGCACGGTGGCTCATGCCTGTAATGCTAGCGCTTTGGGAGGCTGAGGCAGGCAGATCATGAGGTCAAGAGATCGAGACCATCCTGGCCAACATGGTGAAACCCCGTCTACTAAAAATACAAAAATTAGCCGGGCGTGGTGGCGGGTGCCTGTAATCCCAGCTACTTGGGAAGCTGAGGCAGGAGAATCTCTTGAACCAGGGAGGTGGAGGTTGCAGTGAGCAGAGATCGCGCCACTGTACTCCAGCCTAGCGACAGAGCGAGACCCTGTCTCAAACAAACAAAAAAACCCCTGCATAGTATTCCATTATATTGCTTACAAAATGCTTAAAATTGAGACTGTCTGATACAGTCTGGGTTGCATGGTCATTCTGATTTATTGGCACACGTAAAATCTAATCTAGTTGTTAAATGTTTTCTTCTTGCCTCTTGTATGCTCGTGTCTTTTGTGTATGTCATCTTGTTTAATCCACACTACAACCCAGTGTGCTTCTTCCACTTTACATGAGGGAACTCAGGCTCTGAAAGTTTAATTTAATAGTTTATAAACTGGCTGGGCATGGTGGTTCACCTTTGTAATCTCAGCATTTTGGGAGGCTGAGGCGGGCAGATCACCTAAGGCCAGGAGTTTGAGACCAGCCTGGTCAACATGGCGAAACCCCATCTCTACTAAAAATACAAAAATTAGCCGGGCATGGTGGCAGGCGCCTGTGATCCCCGCTACCCGGAAGGCTGAGGCAGGGAGAGTCACTTGAACCCAGGAGGTTGCAGTGAGCCAAGAGCACACCACTGCATTCCAGCCAGGGTGACAGAGCGAGACTCTGTCTCAAAAATAAAATAAAATAAAATAGTTCATAAAATAAGGAATATGCAGGTTGGGATTTGGATCTCAGGTCTATTACCTTCCCTAATTTGTGATTTGACCCAATTACACAGAGTCTCTAAACGGTAGGCCTGGTAACCTTCTCCTTTGGGAAGAGGTTTGGAAATATACCATTATGGATATTTGGATATTTGGGGTAGGTATTAAAGGAATGCCAATTTTTTTTTTTTTTTTCTGACTCAGGTATCCAGCTCACATAGAAGACATTGACTACGAGGAAGGAAAAGTACTCATCCATTTCAAGCGCTGGAACCATCGTTATGATGAGTGGTTCTGCTGGGACAGTCCTTATTTACGCCCTTTAGAGAAAATACAGCTGAGGAAAGAGGGCTTGCATGAAGAGGATGGATCTTCTGTGAGTAAGAAATCTGGGAAGTTCTATAGTACGCAAGGTCAGCCATTGGGCTGTTTTGTGTTTCAATCTTTGATGTTCAGTAGCAGCTGGGGACCAGTTCTTATTTAGGCCTATAGTTGTAACCGTGAGATCTCAATGACACCTGGGGCTCTTGAAGAATCCCAATTTTTTTGTTTGTTTGTCTGTTTGTTTTTTGAGACAGAGTCTTGCTCTGTTGCCCAGGCTGGAGTGTAGTGGTGCAATCTCTGCTCACTGCAACCTCCACCTCTCGGGTTCAAGCGATTTTCACGCCTCAGCCTCCCTAGTAGCTGGGAGTACAGGTGCCCACCATGGCTAATTTTTGTATTTTTAGTAGATATGGGGTTTTGCCACATTGGCCAGGCTGGTCTCAAACTCCTGACCAATTTTACAGCACTGTATCCCTAACTTCTAGAACACTGCCTGGCACATAGTAGATCTTCTGATCTTTTGTTAAGCTGTCTGATCTTTTGTTAAGTGATCATTCTGGCCAGGCGCGGTGGCTCACACCTGTAATCCCAGCACTTTGGGAGGCGGAGGCGAAGGCGGAGTCGGGTGAATCACAAGATCAGGAGTTTGAGACCAGCCTGGCCAACATGGTGAAACCCCGCTTCTACTAAAAACATGAAAAATTAGCTGGGTGTAGTGGAGGGTGCCTGTAATCCCAGCTACTCGGGAGGCTGAGGCAGGAGAATCGCTTGAACCCAGCAGGCAGAGGTTGCAGTGAGCCAAGATGATCACGCCACTGCACTCCAGCCCAGGTGACAGAGTGAGATTCCATCTCAAAAAGAAACGAAAGTGATCATTCCATGTAGAGCATTGTACTAATCTCATATGCAAGGTCTTTGTTTTTCTTTTGAGACAGGGTCTTGCTCTGTTGCCCAGACTGGAATGCAGTGGTGCGATCATGGCTCACTGCAGCCTCAATCTCAGGCTGAAGCAATCTTTCCACTTCACCTTCCCGAGTAGCTGGGACCATGGGCCCACCACACCCGGCTAATTTTTAAATTTTTTTATACAGACAGTGTCTCACATTGTTGCCCAGGCTGGTCTTGAACTCTTGGGCTCAAGCAATCCTCCCACCTTGGTCTCCCAAAGTGCTAGGATTATAGGGGTAAGCTCGTCATGCGAGATCTTTTATAAGCCCTCAAAGAACTTGGAATTGATTGGACTGTATTCCATTTTTCTCAATTTTATCTCTATGCCTGGAGCTTTTACTGACTTCAAAATGCAGTATGAAGTATTAGTTTTAAGGTTTTTTTGTTTTGTTTTGTTTTGTTTTGTTTTAAGCAATGAAAGCACACATTTACTGAAATGAAAGTACACTCCATAGAGTGGGAGCGGGCTCGAGTAAGTAGCTCAAGAGCCATGTTTTTGTTTGTTTGTTTTTGAGACGGAGTCTTGCTCTGTCGCTCAGGCTGGAGTGCAGTGGCTCGATCTCAGCTCACTGCAACCTCCGTCTCCTGGGTTCAAGTGATTCCCCTGCCTCAGCCTCCCGAGTAGCTGGGACTACAGGTGCGTGCCACCATACCTGGCTAATTTTTTGTATTTTTAGTAGAGACAGGTTTCATTGTTAGCTACGATGGTCTTGATCTCCTGACCTCATGATCCGCCTGCCTCAGCCTCCCAAAGTGCTGGGATTACAGGTGTGAGCCACTGCGCCCAGCCTGTTTTATTGTTTTTTTAAAGAGACATTTTCTTGCTCTGTCGCCTAGTCTGTAGTGCAGTGGTACAGTCTTTGCTCAATGTAGCTTTGACCTCTTGGGCTCAAGCAATCCTCCTTCCTCAGCCTCCTGAGTACCTGGGACTATAGGCATGTACCACTGTGCCTGGCTAATTAAAATTTTTTTTTTGTAGAGACAAGGTCTTATTGTGTTGCCCAGGCTGGTCTTGAACTCCTGGCCTTATGGGATCTTTCTGCCAAAGAAGGAAGATCCTTCGTACCTTCCAAAATCCTGGGATTTTAGGTGCGTGCCCTTGTGCCTGGCCAGTTTTAAGGTTTTTAAACAGGCATTGAGACATCTATAATGGTCCTGCCACTTTTAGATCTGACTCAGCCCTGCCTTCTATTTTCTTTTTCTTATCTTTTTTTTTTTTTTTTTTTTTTTTGAGACAGTCTTACTCTATTGCCAAGGCTGGAGTGCAGTGGCATGATCTTGGCTCACTGCAACCTCTGTCTTCCAGGTTCAAGTGATTCTCGAGTCTTAGCCTTCTGAGTAGCTGGGACTACAGGTTCATCCAACCACACCTGGCTAATTTTTGTATTTTTAGTAGAGGTGGGATTTCATCATGTTGGCCAGACTCCTGACCTCAGGTGATTCACCTGCCCCAGCCTCCTGAAGTGCTGGGATTACAGGCACGAGCCACTGTGTCTGGCTTATTTTCTATTTTAACCCTATTAGGGAACTTGAACTCTTGCTGGCCTTTTTTTTTCTTTTTCCCAATTAAGGATTATTCAGTATTGTTCCATTTGACTTTTCAGTGTTCATTCTACAAATTGTTTTTTTTTTTTTTTTTTTTGAGACAGAATCTCACTGTGTCACCCAGCCTGGAGTGCAATGGCATGATCTCAGCTCACTGCAACCTCCACCTCCTGGGTTCAAGTGATTCTCCTACCTCAGCCTTCTGAGAAGCTGGGATTACAGGCAGCTGCCACCACACTGGCTAGTTTTTGTATTTTTTTTTTTTTTGAGACGGAGTCTCACTCTGTCACCCAGGCTAGAGTGCAGTGGCCGGATCTCAGCTCACTGCAAGCTCCGCCTCCTGGGTTCACGCCATTCTCCTGCCTCAGCCTCCCCAGTAGCTGGGACTACAGGCGCCCGCCACCTCGCCCGGCTAATTTTTTGTATTTTTTAGTAGAAACGGGGTTTCACCGTGTTAGCCAGCATGGTCTCGATCTCCTGACCTCGTGATCCGCCCGTCTCGGCCTCCCAAAGTGCTGGGATTACCGGCTTGAGCCACCGCGCCCAGCCAATTTTTGTATTTTTAGTAGAGAGGGGATTTCACCATGTTGGCCAGGCTGTTCTCTACCTCCTGATCTCAGGTGATCCGCCCACCTCAACCTCCCAGAGTGCTGGGATTACAGGTGTGAGCCACTGTGCCTGGCCCATTGTGCAAAATTTATCAGTGCAAACTGTGTGCTGGGAAAAGTGTATAAAATATTAAAGGTGGCCGGGCGCGGTGGCTCAAGCCTGTAATCCCAGCACTTTGGGAGGCCGAGACGGGCAGATCACGAGGTCAGGAGATCGAGACCATCCTGGCTAACACGGTGAAACCCCGTCTCTACTAAAAAATACAAAAAACTAGCTGGGCGCGGTGGCGGGCGCCTGTAGTCCCAGCTACTCGGGAGGCTGAGGCAGGAGAATGGCGTGAACCCGGGAGGCGGAGCTTGCAGCGAGCGGAGATCCAGCCACTGCACTCCAGCCTGGGCGACAGAGCCAGACTCCGTCTCCAAAAAAAAAAAAAAAAAAAAAAAAAAAAAAAAAAATTAAAGGTGAATGGTTGCTTTCCCTGGCTAAAGACCCTTTAGAAGTGTAGGTGGCATTAAATGCTGCTTCCCTGAGTATGAAGTAGCCTCATAATCTTCTAACTCCTATACTGGATGTGTATCCCAGTAGTCCTGGCCTCTTAGACTCATTTTCAGAATGTATGTTGATTAGGGTGGAATTATCATCAGTGCTGTGCTATGCCTGCCCAGACCTCTTGGGCTTATTGAGGTCTTGTGTCCCAGCCCTTTTGTTTTGACTCTTGTCTTAGTCTTTTTTGTGTTGCTATGATAGAATATCTGAGACTAGGTAATTTATAAAGAAAAGAGGTTTGTTTAGCTCACAATTCTGCAGGCCGGGAAGTTCAAGTGCATGGTGCTGTCTTCTGGCATCAGCTTTCATGCTGCATCATACATGGTGGAAGGTCAAAGAGGGAGAAAAGTGTGAAGAGAGGGACCAAACAGGAAGAGGAGCCTTGCTTTATAACAACTTGCTTTCTTGGGAATGAATCCATTCCCAGGAGAGCGAGAAGTCACTCCTGTGAGACAGCATTAATCTGTTCATGAGGGATTTGCCACCATGACCCAAACACCTCTCATAGGCCCCATCTCCAACTCTGTTGCCCTGAAAACGTTAACTTTCGGCGAGGACAAATGGCACCGAAATTATAGCAACTCCTGGTGTTGAACAACAGAAATATCTTCCTCCATCCCAATAGCTACTTTCCTTTCTCACTCTCTTATCAATCCCAGCCTCTTTTATGAGATTTGGTACAGTGCATGTCCTGTGAAATTAGGTTGGTAACAGGATCTTTTTTTTTTTTTTTTTTTTTTTTATGTTTTTTAGGAATTTCAAATAAATGAGCAGGTCCTTGCTTGCTGGTCTGATTGTCGTTTTTACCCGGCCAAAGTCACTGCTGTTAACAAGGATGGTAAGGCATTTGAGTTGTAGTTGTTTTTACTCATGACTTAGGTGGTGGTGGTTGGGCGGGGGGATGTTTGTAATGTTAGAACTTGAATAGTATATTTTCAGTATTTCTTTACTGCCTAGGTATCTGCTTTATTCAAGTTAATCACTATGTCAGGAGTTGGGAAGAAAGTATAAGTGTAAAGAAAACTGGACAAAAAAGGTAGTTTGACTTTTTACCCCCTAATTTTCAGTCATTGTTTTCTAAAACAGTCACAGTTCATCTGTCACTCTTCCTGGAGGTATGCAGGTACTTGCTGTCTAGGAGTTCCTAATAAAATTGATGAGATAGCCCTGAATATTTGTGAATAGCCTAGAAATTAAATGAACACTAACAAACTTTAAAAAATGTGCTTTCTTGATGCAAGGTGATTGAGGGTGGTCTGTAACATTGGAGTTGGCTAGTGGAAACTGGGATGCCGGAAGTTAGAGCACTGAGTTGGGTTTCTTTTGCCAGAGCTGAACGTGTGAAGAGACAGAATGGGAAACTTGACAAATAGAGGCTCATTTTGCTAATAAAAGGGCAGGCAAAGAGTTTTGAGGATAATACGTATGGTCAGAATCCTGACACCTGGAGAATAGAGTCTAGGTCCCAGTGATACCATTGCAAGCACGTTCCACCAGGGTATGTGTGGTCTCCATGATCTCTGAAGTGAATGTTTAGGGAAGTCAGGCCTCTTGATGCCACTGTAGGGTTGACTCTTAGGCCAGTCTGAATTTTCATTTGATGAAGTTATTCAGGTATTTATTAATATTCTGCTAACTGCTGGGCCTCAGGCTGACCAAGTTTTGTCTGAGAATGATTTTTTTTTTTCTTGTTCTTTTTTGAGACAGAGTCTTGCTCTGTTGCCCAGGCTGGAGTGCAGTGGTGCCAGCTCAGCTAACTGCAGCTTCCATCTCCTGGGTTCAAACAGTTCTCCTGCCTCAGCCTCCCGAGTAGCTGGGATTACCGACGTGCACCATGGTCAGCTAAATTTTGTATCTTTAGTAGAGACGGGGTTTTGCTAGGTTGCCCAGGCTAGTCTCATGTGATCTACCCACCTCAGCCTCCCAAAGTGTTGGGATTATAGGTGTGAGCCACCATATCCAGCCGCAACTTTTTAGAGAAGTATTTTTCAGGCCAAACACCATGGTTCGTGCCTGTAATCCTAGCAGTTTGGGAGGCTGTGGTGGGAGGATCAGTTGAGGCCAGGAATTTGAGACCAGCCTGGGCAACACAGTGAGACCTCATCTCACTATGAAAAAATTAGATGAGGGTGGTGGCATGTTTCTGTAGTCCTAGCTACTCGCATGGCTTAGGTGGGAAGATCCTTTGAGCCCAGGAGTTTGAGGATGCAGCAGGCTATGAGAGTGTCATTGTACTCCAGCCTGGGCAGCAGAATGAGACTGTCTCTTTAAAAAAAAAAAAAAAAAAGTATTTTCAGTTGTGCTTCCTCCATAAGCTAAAATTATAGGAGGGAGAGTCTCGAGGCTATGGTAGTTCCTAAAATGGTCATTTGCATTGCTAATATATTGTTTCTGAAGCTCCATATTCTGTCCAGTGAAATTTAGTTAATTGAAGGACGTGAAAATGAATGGAAATTTCTGCCAAAACCTGTTTTCCTGAGGTTCTCGGGTCTGAAGTCCTGTATTACGCTGACACACTGACTGGTTTTTGGGACTAACTGGAAGAGGGAGGAGAGGATATGGGAGAGGGGCAATCCTGAAACAGAAAGTTAGTGAGACAGGCCGGGTGGTACTATTGGCCACCCAGATTGTGAAGGAAGGCTAGCCTTTGTAGGAGCTCAGATCTATGTCTGATTTGGAGATGAAGATAATTAATGCCTTTAAGAGGGGTGGGAAGATGTGTTGGTGGAGGCAATGAAGGCTTAGTAATCTACTGTTTAGATCTAATACCTGCAGAGCCCAGAGCTTGGCATCATGGAGTAAAATAAAAGAAGACCTGCTTCAAGGTAGAATGAAGTAGGTGCTGAAATAGAGCTACCAGGAGGAGGTAGGGCAGGATGGTGCAGGTTAATCATGGTAGGCACCTGTCTCTATAAGGTTTTGTGTTTGTGTGTGGGATGGGTCAGAAACTCTTTGAAATAATTATTTCAAAAATGTTAGGTTTGGATTAGTGCTAATGATCAGTTTCTGCTTCATCACGATTCACTGTGGGATTACTTGTGGGATTGGGAGGGACAATGCTAGTCTCTCTTTTCTCTCTTTCCCTGGTCTTTTCTGCTGTGCCTTAGGTTCATCCGTAGCAGTGACCACCAGCTTAATGGCCCTGTGAGGAGCAGCTCTGCTGGCAAGGCAGCATGTTTATTTCCTGTAAATGTCACTTATGTCTTGTTGGTGCTGCCAGGAGGAGGCAGGGGATATAGTGAAGTCACGCCTTGTAGATTTATGTTTAGAAGGCTTGGTGTGATTTTCTTGCCACTCTTAATCTCCTTGGATGTTTTGCTAAGGCTGATTGTTGATCTGGCTGGTGGGTGGGGACTCTAGCCAGAGTGGAAGTGGCAGCTGCTAGCACTGAGGAGTCTGGCATGATTGAATCAGAACTAAATAACAACTTTAGTTTCTTAAGGGAGTCTGTTAGCACTTGGAAAATAGGGCATTTAATGCCATATTATTTAGCTTTTTTCACTTGGAATGGTTCTTCAGCAGTGGAGATTAAGCATTATTTAGTGTGAAGGCAGTGGCAGTTGGTAGTCTTGTTAGACTCTCAGTCTATGTTGTTGTAAAAGACAGTAAAAGATGGGTTTCTACTTTCAGGGAATCTTTGTTTGGAAGCCATCTCTGGTGAGCTGACCTCACCTCTTTGCTGGGGCTGCCTAGCTTCCCCCTCCCTTTTTTTTTTTGTTTGTGACAGAATCTTGCTCTGTTGCCCAGGCTGGAGTGCAATGGTGCAATCTCTGCTCACTGCAACCTCTGCCTCCCGGGTTCAAGCGATTCTCCTGCCTCAGCCTCCTGAGCAGCTGGGACTACAGGCACATGCCACACCACACTTGGCTAATTTATATGTATTTAAGGTTTCAAATGTACTTTATTTCTTCAGTAATGCCATATCTTAATGGGTACACAGTGCTTTAACTTGGCATCAATTATGAGCTGTTTTTTAAACAATTCATTATTACACCAGCTGGTATGATTACTGTTCTCTCCATTTTGGGGGGTGACTCTGCCAACAGGGGACAGGCTCCATTCTATTCTGATTTGTGTTGTTACATATGTCCATAGAGCAATACAGAAAGTGGCTCCACTAGCTAATACAGTATTACCGTATTTGTCATGAAAATCAGGTGTACGTTTCTGGTGGCTCTGCCATCATTGTTTGCTGAATGCTTCGACCTTGGAGACGACTTAGTTTGTTTTTGACCAAGGGAAACGTCCTGAAGGTGAAGATAGAACTGCAGCAATGAAGCTGGTGCTTTAATTTTTGCATTTTTAGTAGAGATGAAGTTTCACCGTATTGGCCAGGCTGGTCTGGAACTCCTGACCTCAAATGATCCACCTGCCTCAGCCTCCCGAAGCTCCTCTTTTTTTCACATGGGGAATAGCAGAGTCAATTGTCTGTCAGGGCTTTCTGCCCCCAGTAGTGTACAACTCTGCTCTGTAAGTGATTTTCCTTAAGGAAACTACTTTGTAGGTTAGCATTTATGACGAAATGGGGAATTGTTCCTTTCTGTTGATCTGTGGTTCTTTAATTTGAATAAGCAGGTAAATCAGCTCCTTCTTCCTAAAAACTATGCATATTTTTGGGTCATGTCCCCTACTTACCCCGCCATTTCAGTCTCTGGGGCAGTGACTGAAGTCTGCATTTATAACAGGAGATGCTATGGAAATGATCTTGTTTCTAGAGTCTCTGGCTGAAGCAGCTCTTATTTTTTGTTTTCTTCATGCTGTAACTGATTCTACATTTGAAATGTGGGGAGGTTGATACTATGTGAACAGCTTTGTAGAAAGAGAAAAGGAAGATTTAGGCCCACACATGCAGGTGCTAACTTGGCTGCTGTTTTCTTCTTCTGGGGGAAGAGGGATTGTGCTTCCCGCCACCCCCCTTTTTTTTTTTTTGCCTAGATAGCCTTTAAAGATGTCAATGTCTGGCCAGGCGCAGTGGCTCATGCCTGTAATCCCAGCACTTTGTGGGGCCAGGGCAGTGAATCACCTGAGGTCAGGAGTTGGAGACCAGCCTGGCCAACATGGTGAAACCTAATCTCTACTAAAAATACAAAAATTAGCCAGGCGTGGTGACACACACCTGTAGTCCTAGCTACTCAGGAGGCTGAAACAGGAGAATCACTTGAACTCAGGAGGCGGAAGTTGCAGTGAGCCGAGATAGTGCTATACTGCACTCTAGCCTGGGCAACAGAGCGAGACTCGTCTCCAAACAGAAAAAGAAAAAAAAGGTTGTCAATGTGCTGTGCTTCCCTTTTAGGGTGACTTGGTGGTATTGATCCCTTGGTCTGTGACAGGCCCTGTGCTAGGTTATTTCCATATCTTATCATATTTAATCTTTACACAAACATGGAAAGGTTATTGCCATTAACCCCATTCTTATTTCGCAGATGAGGAACTAAGCTCACAGGGGGAAACTGCTTTAGGTTATAAAACGCTTGGATGGTAGAGCTGAGATCTGCATGGAGGTCTGTGGTTCTCCAGAGTCCCTAAACTGTTGTTCCCACGGTACCAGGCTGCCTCTTTGGAGCAGGGTTGTCCTAAGAGGGCAGGTGTTGTCAATTAGGTCCAGGTGTTCACTGATAGAATGCGAGAGTGGATGTAGTGGTCTGCACTTTCTGGAGCCTGGTGTTGTCTTGAGAACCATGGTTGGGAGACAGGGTCTGGTCCCAGTTCCTGCTCAGTGATTATGGGTGTTCACTGCCTTTGCTCTGGACTCTTTTGAGCAGTTAGAAGTCAAAGAGGGAATGGAAATAGATGAGTGTTGTATTGGCCACAGAACCTAAACCCAATATGTAAAATTGCTGAGAAGAAAATACTTAGAGGGAGGGGAAGGCATGCCTGCAGACATATGCACATCCTCACTCCTCAACAATCTGTGGAAGCCTAAGGACTTCAAGAAAACTTTTTTTGTTGTTGTTTTTTGAGATGGAGTCTTGCTCTGTCACCCAGGCTGGAGTACAGTGGCTTGATCTCAGCTCACTGCAACCTCCGCCTCCTGGGTTCAAGTGATTCTCCTGCCTCAGCCTCCCGAGTAGCTGGGATTACAGGTGCATGCCATCACGCCTGGCTAATTTTTACATTTTTAGTAGAGATGGGGTTTCATCATGTTGGTCAGGCTGGTCTTGAACTCCTGACCTCATGATCTGCCCACCTCGGCCTCCCAAAGTGTTGAGATTACAGGCATGAGCCACCGTACCCGACCTGACTAGTCTTTTTTTTTTTTTTTTTTTTAAAGGGCTGATCTGGGTATGGTGGCTGACGCCTGTAATCCTAGCACTTTGGGAGGTCAAGGCGGGTGAATCACCTGAGGTCAGGAGTTCAAGACCAGTCTGACCAACATGGTGAAACCCGTCTTTACTAAAAATACAAAAATTAGCCGGGCATGGTGGTGTGCACCTGTAATCCCAGCTACTCAGGAGGCTGAGGCAGGAGAATCACTTGAACCCCGGAGGTGGAGATTGCAGTGAGTGGAGATCACGCCACTGCCACTGGACTTCAGCCTGGGAGACAGAGTGAGACTCATCTCCAAAAAAAAAAAAAAAAAAAAAAAAAAAAGACTAGTCGAAAGCAGTCGTGAGAAGGAGGGAAAGAGTAGAATAAGAAGTTCGATCTGTAACTGACTGTGAACAATCAATTGAGATAACTCACTACTTTCAGACCAGCCTGAGAAAACATGTTTGAAAACCCTCTGTTTTCCATCTGTGGCTTTCTGGAATAATCTGACTTCCGAAGAATGAATGAGATAGAAAAGAAGCCCTAGACGCTGGGCATGATGGCTCACATCTGTAATTCCAGTGCTTTTGGAAGTCGAGGTGGCAGGATTGTTTGAGGCCAAGAGTGTGAGACCAGCCTGGGTAACATAGACCCCCATGCCCTGCTATCTCTACTAAAAATTAAAAAATAAAAAATTGGCTGGACATGTTGGTGCATGCCTATAGTCCCAGCCACTTGTGAGGCAGAGACAGTAGGATTGCTTGAGCCCAGGAGTTTGAGGCTGCAGTGAGCTAGGATCATACCACTACACTTCAGGATGGGTGACGAAGACCCTTTTTTGTTTTTGAGACAGTCTTGCTCTGTCGCCCAGGCTGGAGTGCAGTGGCACAATCTTGGCTCACTACAACCTTTGCCTCCCAGGTTCAAGTGATTCTCCTGCCTCAGCCTCTCGAGTAGCTGGGATTACAGCACCCACCATCATGCCCGGCTAATTTTTGTATTTTTGTAGAGACGGGGTTTCAACACGTTGGCCAGGCTGGTCTTGAACTCCTGACCTCAGGTGATCCACCGGCTTCAGCCTCCCAAAGTGCTGGGATTACAGGCGTGAGCCACCACACCCGGCTGATGAAGACCCTGTTTCTAAGAAAAAAAGAGGCCCTGGAATATTAGTTGTGGTAGATTTCATGAGCAACATAAATCTGTCCAATCCAAAATCACCCTTGTAGTATCCCTATGTCTTTGGTCCTAGAGAACATGAGCTTGTTATGCATCTCTAGTTTTGTTCTTAGAAACTTCTACTATTACTGACTGCTATAGGATTGTCTGCAATGCTGAGTCCTTAAACCTCAGAGGGGCAAGGCCAGGAAGCTTTGTTTCATCTTAAAGTCTAAGGGCGAAAGCTTCTCAAGGGAGTCTGAGGCAGGTAGCCCTTCTAAGTCAAGTTAGAGCAGATAGAACAGGATACACTTACTTTGAGTTCCTTCATTTACATGTTTGTTAGATAGTGTTTGTGGCCACAGGAGAACTACTAGTCACCTATGGGAGGATTCCATGGGAAGACAATCTTTTAGTAATATACATGAAACCATTAAAGCAAAATTTTGGCCTCTCTGTTGTCCATTATTGTCTCTGAATTACTGAAGCCCAAGTTGGGCTGTGTTTAGCATGATTAAAGGAGAAAGTTTCAAGATGATCCTTGGTAATCCTTTGGAAGTTAAAAGGATCAAAGACCTAGATATATCTAAGGATAGTCATCCCTAGCACCTTTGGCCGTAGTTTGGATCATTTCAGAGTGGCTGGTGCTACTCTGGGTCTGTGGTTTGGAATTAGGTTGAGGAGCCTGAGCAACAGGCAGTGTGGGGTGCTGGGAAAAAATTGGTCAGAGGTCAGTAGACAGGTTTGGATTCCAATGATAGCTGTCTCAGACTTAATCATGGAACTCAGGTTCCTTTTATGTAAGTCCTCCTTCTGGAATCTGCCATTAGGAGTAAGCTTCAAAATTAACTCCAAATAGCTGAAAATGTTGGACTGTTAGGTAACGTTACTTAATATTGACTTTTGGATGTTGGAAATGCCTGTAAAAACAACAGTTTTCATTTTGATGTAACTGATGCTGAACTAACTTTGTTAATAAAATAGTTGAAAATATAGTCTTGGGTGACTTGTCGGCACACATAATATTTAAGATTTCAAGATAACGGGAGTCTTAAAACTCCCATCCCCCCATCTCTGTCCCCAGACTTGCCAGAGTTGCACCATGGTTGCTTGAGAAGGGTCTGTTTAGAATTCCATAGCACTGTTTATCATAACTCCTTTGCTTGCCAACACCCTCACAGTATAGTCAGGGAAAAACAGGAACCCAGACTTTTGTTGTAAGTACTTGTAAGTCATTGCTGAGCTGCCTGTGTAGATAATTGTTTATGCTCTTATCCTTTTATGCTCTAATCCTTTTATCATAGCCTGTTCATCTAATTGGTGGTGTCATCTAATTGCTGATGTTTTAACCCAACCAGGCATAACTATATATCCTTATATCTTGTTTGCTAGCCAGTTTCTTTTTTTTATATTTTAAATTTTTTTAAATTTTTAATTTTTGTGGGTACATAAGTAGGTGTATGTATTTATGAGTTACATGAGATATCTTGATACAGGTATGCAATGTGTAATAATCACATCAGGGTAAGTGGGAGTATATATCACTCCAAGCATTTATCCTTTGTTACGAACAATCCAATTATGTAGTTATTTTATTTTTATTATTTATTTTTTTTAGACAGAGTTTCACTCTGTCACCCAGGCTGGAGTGCAGTGGTATGATCTTGGCTCACTGCAACCTCCACTTCCTGGGTTCAGGTGATTCTCTTGCCTCAGCCTCCTGAGTAACTGGGATAACAGGTGCCCACTACCACACCTGGCTAATGTTTTTTGCATTTTTTCAGTAGAGACAGGGTTTCACCATGTTGGCCAGAGTGGTCTTGAACTCCTGACCTCAAGTGATCCACCCGCCTCAGCTTCCCAAAATGCTGGGATTACAGGTGTGAGCCACCACGCCTGGCCAAGTTATTTTAGAATGTACAATTATTTTTTACTGTAGTCACCTTGTTGTGCTAGCAACCTAGGTCTTACTCATTCTTTCTAACATTTTTGTACCCCTTAACCATCGACATTTCCGCCCCCCACCTACTACCCTTCCTAGCCTCTGGTAACCATCCTTCTACTCTCTATCTCCATGAGTTCAATTGTTTTAATTTTTAGCTCCTACAAATAAGTGAGAACATCGAATTTTGTCTGTCTTGCTAGCTAGTTTCTTTATGTATTGGTGACACCTGTGACTAATAATCACCTTTATTTTGTAAATACCAGGAATAAAGGTCAGTAGGTAATTACTAATTGTCTATGGCAGTGGTTCTCAGACTTTGGTGTACATCAGAATCACCTGGAGGACTTGTTAAAAACGCATATTCCTGTCCCCTGTTCCCAGTTGCTGATTCAGTGTATCTGAGATGGGACTGGTAACTTGCATTTCTAATGAGTTCCCAGGAGTTGCTCATGCTTCTGCTATGGGACTACACTTTGAGAAGCACTGGTCTACTCTGAGGCAGGTACTGTGTGTGGAAGAAAGTGGTCTAAGATGTGGTGTCTGGCCTTGAAGAGCCTGCTTTTGAGTTGCGATCTGTACTTATATGAAGGTAGACCTAAGTTTGAAGCTCTGTAGGCTGGTGCCAAATGAGCCTAAGAAGTTCAGATCAGGAGGTAATTATTAGTAGCTGAAAAGCCAGGAAGCTGTTACAGAACTGTTGTGGGTATTTGAGCCGGGCACTTAAAGATCACGGAATGGCACATTCCCAGAAGGAAAACAGTTTAATACAGATATGGAGATAGAAGTGTCACTGGCAGTTTCAGTGGGTAGCTTGTCACTTTGAGTTGGTGGGTATTGGATGGTGGTAATGAGAAATAAGGTTTGGAAAATTATTGGGCTCAGATTGTGTTGGACGTTGAATACTTTTGGACTTCATTTGGTAGCCGTGATTAGCCATTGACTAGGCCCTGTTGAGGACTGGTGGTGGAGGGGTGTGGGAAGAGAATGTACCAGAAGGAGAAAACCAGGTCTTAACTTTGTTGTTGCAATCTTCGGCTCCCAGACCTCAGGGTTTTTTGCAGGGGTTGGGGGAATTGGTTCTAAACAGAGAAAAACCTGTTTACTAGTGGAAACCATTATGTGATTACCAATGGTTTACTGAATCTTGACAAGATTAACTGTGATTATTATTTTAAATCCCTGGGGCAAAAATGGGTGGGGCATGAATTGGTTCTAAGATGCAAAATTTGAAAGTGTTGTTTGGGTGCGACTAATGAGAACTTCTGTAGTTGGACACCTTATTTGGGAAGGTAAGATTATTTGGGTTTCCAGCTTAAGGTTTTTAGCAGGGAAGGATCTTTTTTGAACAATTTTTTTTCTATTGGGAAAAAACTAACAGTGTAACAAAATAAAACTAACAATGTAGCAGCAAGCGTTTTGTGTTTTGGCCAAGTCTCTATTTTAAAAACATTGTATCATGAAGATAATTCAAATGGATTTTGAGATGTGGAAATAGAACACATCTCTAGAAACCCAATACCTTTAGCAGAATATGATGTTGCTTTTTTTGTTGTTGTTGTTGGAGACTGAGTCTTGCTCTGTTGCCCAGGCTGGAGTACAATGGCAGGATCTGGGCTCACCGCAACCTTTGCCTCCCAGGTTCAAGTGAATCTCCTGCCTTAGCCTCCCAAGTAGCTGGGATTACAGGCGCCTGCCACCAAGCGCGGCTAATTTTTTGTATTTTTAGTACAGACAGGTTTCACTATGTTGGCCAGGCTGGTCTTGAACTCCTGACCTCGTGATCCGCCTGCCTCAGCCTCCCAAAGTGCTGGGATTACAGGCGTGAGCCATGATGTTCCTTTTGAAACTTAAGAGCTATTACTGCCTCCGATCCCAGAACATAAAGATTAAATTATAAAAGTGAAAAATTCACCAAGGAATAAGTCTGCATTTTCCTCACATTCTTAATTGTTTTACTGCTCTCTGTTCTTCACTTAAATTCAGTGCAATTTTTTTTTATTTTAATGAAGCATCTAAAAGTGAGTTTATTTTTTTGATGGATTTCAATTTATGTAGGTAGAAAACTGTGTAATCTTAACTAAGAAATGAAGACAAGCATACTGTTATCTTGGACATAAGTAAGACTGAATATGATACTTAAACAGTTTTAAATGCTTATGAGATTAATGTAGTTGGAGATCCCTTATGTTTATACTTTGAAAAGTTACCACTTTCATGAAATTGTGAGTTAAAATCATGATATCTTCTTGAATTTTAGGTACTTACACTGTGAAATTTTATGATGGAGTAGTTCAGACTGTCAAACATATTCATGTCAAAGCTTTTTCCAAAGATCAGGTGAGAAATGTGGTTTTGTGCTTTGTGTTATGAATAATGCTAACATTGTAGTTTTGTTTCCTCAAATAAAGACATTACATTTGTTTATGATGGCAAGTGTTTATTTCCTCCATCTGACACAATTTCACCAGAAAATAATATACAAGTTTTCAGAAGTTGTAAATATTTGTCTCTTTGCTGTTTCCTATTTATTTATTTAGAAACAGAGTCCCGTTCTGTCACCCAGGCTGGAGTACAATGGTGCAATCTCAGTTTACTGCAACCTCCACCTCCTGGGTTCAAGCAATTCTCCTGTCTCAACCTCCTGAGTTGCTGGGATGATAGGCGCATGCCACCATGCCTGGCTGATTTTTTTTGTATTTTTAGTAGAGACGGGGTTTCACCATATTGGTCAGGCTGGTCTCGAACTCTTGACCTCAGGTGATCCACCCACCTCAGCCTCCCAAAGTGCTGGGATTACAGATGTGAGCCACTGTGTCCGGCCACTGTTTCCTTTTAACAGAGATTTTTTTTTCAAAAGTGCCAGATACTTGGATACCATTGCCTATATTCTGTTTTCGTCATCTTTTTTCAACAATGTCTAGTTATTCTTGTCTTCTCTCTGTGCCCTGGCCCGCACAAGAGCTGTTAGCCATCACAGGGAACTTGTTGAATTGCTTGAGACCTCCAGTATGTTTTCTCTCCATCTAGCTCTGTCTTTTAGCTTAGGACCATTACTTGGTTGTTTACAGAGCTATCATTTGGCACAGATTGGACAGCCACTTGTGCTAGATGTGCCTGGTTTGTGAATTTGGTATCCTGTCGTTCCAGTCACCATGCATGTATTTGCCTGAGCATGGGGCCTCAGTTTTGATACTGGAAATATGGTTTGCATAAATATGGGCCATCTAGAAGTGTTGCCTACTTTCTTCATGATTTTTCCCCTTTTTGTCTTTTTTGTGTTTATGTATTAATAGTTGAGGGGAAAATAGAGATCAAAATTTGGATACTGGTGTTTTTAAAAATCCTGATTATTACTAATTTCAGCTGTTGAGACAGCTAATTTAGCAATTTAGTAAAGGTTTTACCACTGAGGCATCGTAACCGGTTACTCATCTGCTTGGATGGCAGTTGATGTGACAATATTTGGTGATGCTATAACCTGTTGTGTTTTTGGGTTTTTTTTGAGACAGAGTCTTGTTCTGTCGCCCAGGCTGGAGTGCAGTGGTGCAATCTTGGCCTAGTGCAACTTCCCTGCCTCCCCAGTTCAAGTGATTCTGCTGCCTCAGCCTCCCAAATAACAGAGACTAGGTGCGTGCTACCATGCCCAGCTCATTTTTTGTATTTTAGTAGAGACAGGATTTCACCATGTTGTCCAGGCTGGTCTCAAACTCCTGAGCTCAGGCAATCTGCCCCCCCTCGGCCTCCCAAAAGGCTAGGATTACAGGCATGAGCCACTGTGCCTGGCCTTCTGTTGTGTCTTTGTGATGATGAAATGATTCTACTTATCACAGATTCTTAATGAATTCTTCTGTATGTATATTTGTAAGTTTTTTCTTTTTGAGACTGAATCTCTCTCTGTCACCCAGGCTGGAGTGCAGTGGCCTGATCTCCGCTCAGTGCAAACTCTGCCTCCCAAGTTAAAGTGATTCTCCAGTCTAAGCCTCCCAATTTGCTGGGATTACAGGCGTGTGCCCCCACACTTGGCTAATTTTTGTATTTTTAGTAGACGGGGTTTCACTGTGTTGGCCAGGCTGGTCCTGAACTCCTGACCTCAAGTGAGCTGCCCACCTTGGATTCCCAAAGTGCTGGGATTACAGACATGAGCCACCATGCCCGGCCTAATCGTAAGTTTCTAAAGATTTTTTTTTTTTGAGATGCAGTCTTGCTCTGTCACCCAGGCTGGAGTACAGTGGTGCAATCTAGGCTCACTGTAACCTCCACCTCCCGGGTTCAAGCAATTCTCCTTCCTCAGCCTCTCGAGTAGCTGGGACTACAGGCATGCGCCACCATGCCCAGCTAATTTTTGTATTTTTAATAGAGACAGGGGTTTCACCATATTGGCCAGGCTGGTCTTGAACTCCTCACCTCAGGTGATCTGCCTACCTTGGCCTCCCAAAGTGCTGAGATTACAGGGCATGAGCCACCATGCCTAGCTGCTTCAAAGGATTTTGATACATGATACCTTTGAGGTAACCTCAAAGGTTACCTTTTGCTGATTGGCCTTTTGCTGATTTTCTTCTTCAGAAAATTAACATTATTATTACATAAAGCTTTGGCCCTGATGATGCTTTTTCTTTGATCACTTGCCTCTCGTAAGGAGCCATATAGTAGTCTAAAACATTATTTTGGCCTTAAATTTGGCAATATTTGTGTTAGGTTTGTGGAACGAGTTAATACAGAGGATATAATTATAAACTTGTCCAGAATTGGCAGATTATATCCAGAATCTTCCCAAGTGGAAGTCCAGGGCTCCAGATAACAATTGTTCATCTATTTACTCTGTGTTTCTCAATAAATTGATGGATAGCATTCACAGTGCTTTGGCTTGGAGGTAGTGCCTTACCCGGTGAGGATTTTTGGGTGCCATGCTTCATTTCTCATTTCCCAGTGGCCTCTGAGTATCTGACCTTAGCCCAGTAGGCCCTTAAGCACAGGCCCATGGCTCCTGGACTTGGCTTCTTTTCCAAGAGGGTACAGTGGTTTGGCTACAGTTATCTGTCATGGGCAATTTCAAAGGTTTTTTCATATACTATTAGAATACATGGAGATTTTTTTTTTTTCTGTAGAACTGCACTGTCTTATAAATGTTTTGATAGTCTCTATATTAGTAACACTTATGTTTTTAGCTTACTGTAGAAAATTAGAAAAGTACAAAGCACAAAGAAAATAAAAACTCTTATTCCATCAAACAGATATAATTGTTCTTAACACTTCGGTGTATAACTTGGCTTAACAATTTGGTGTGTATATCTTTCTGTGTTTTTTATTAAACATATATATGTGTGTGTATCTATTTCTTTTCAAAACTGAAGTTGTAGTACATTAATATAGTACTGTTCTTTTCTTTTAACTAACATTTCCTCAAGTTCCTTAATATCCTGAGAATATGATTTTTCACAGCTATGTAGTGTTCTGTAATATGTATGGAACTGTACTTTGTGTAACCAAATCCCAAATGGTCATTAAGGATATTTGTCAATCCAGGTACACAAATCTGATTATTCTTTTAGCTAACTTTATTTCTAGGGATTTATTCTAGTTCAGAGGTATAATGTTTTTAGTTTTGACTCAAATTGCCAACTCCTCCCCGAACCCCCAACAAGAAGGGCAATTTCAATTTATATTTCTGCTGGCCATTACCGGAATGCCTGTTCTCAAACCTGGCTACTTTCAGAATAATTTGGGGGACTTGAAAAAATATTTCCTTGTTTATTATTTTTCCCTGTAGAACAAATTAAACTTTTATTTGTTGAGTATTTAGGTACTGCTTCCTGCTTCCAGTGAAAACCTATGTGCCTAGTGTGTGCTAGGTGCTGGGGATCCCAAATGAACATAGTATGGTGGTCTCTGCTCTTTTGAGGTCCTAGAAGAGAGATATGCACACAAATAAACTTAATTATAGTTTTGGAATCTCTAGAGCTTTCAGACCTGGCATTATTATGAAACAGTCACAGTAGAGGACCTTCGATTTTTAGCGTGAATTTTAAAGAATGTAATGTAGGGAGAACGTAACTAAGAAGCAGTATTTCCTACCAATAGGCAAAAACTCCAAGTAGCTCAGGAACCTGGTAGGTGGTTTGTTGAACTGAGCACAGCCTTTACCTGGTAGAGGAAGCAGAGACTCTGGTTCTGGGTTGGATAATCTTTATAGTTTTCCTGTTCAGCTTCCAGTTATCAGTTTTGTTTTTTCTCTAAACGAGACATCAGCACATGCTGGCAAACTGATCAGTTTTGTTATTTCTCTACACAAGACATCAGCACATGCTGGCAAACTGAACCAGCCTCTGAAAAGCTCTGGGTTAGTATAGTCATGCTGGGGATAAGGACAGAGCATAAAGGCATTTTCTTCGAACACCTTTGTCAGAAAGATTGCTTTCCAGAATTTTAAGGCCAGGCATGGTGGCTCATGCCTACAATCCCAATACTTTAGGAGGCTGAGGCAGGAGGATTGCTTGTGCCCCGGAGTTTGAGACCAGCCTGGGCAACATAGGGAGATCCTATTGCTACAAAAAATAACAATAAAAAACTTAGCTGGGCATGGTGAAACATGCCTGTGGTCCCAGCTACTCAGAAGGCTGAGATGGGAGGATCGCTTGGGCCTGGGAGGTCGAGGCTGCATGAGCCATGATTGTGCCACTGCACTCCAGCGTGGGCAACAGAGAGAGACTCTGTCTCAGAAACAAAAACAAACAAAAGCCCAGAATTTTATTTTCTAGTGACTTATTCGTCATAATAAGGGAGACTGCACTGTCTCCAGAATAATTGAATTGTTTTAAGGATTGGTTCTCAACTCTTAGTACAGGTGGATATTGTCAGTGGTGCTTTGTGTATGTGACCTGGCATATGTCCTGTTTTAATTTCTTTGTTTGTCTTCATACGTTTGTAAGAAATTCCTAATTTTGTATTTACAAGTAATCACGAAGTGTTTCATCGCTATTTTGCTCATTTTAGAATATTGTGGGTAATGCTAGGCCTAAAGAAACAGATCACAAAAGTCTTTCATCATCTCCTGATAAACGAGAGAAGTTTAAAGAACAGAGAAAAGCCACAGTGAATGTGAAGAAAGACAAAGAAGATAAACCCTTAAAGACAGAAAAGCGACCCAAGCAGCCTGATAAAGAAGGAAAGTTAATCTGTTCTGAAAAGGGGAAAGTGTCAGAGAAAAGTCTTCCCAAGAACGAGAAGGAAGACAAGGAAAACATTTCAGAAAACGACAGGGAGTATTCTGGAGATGCCCAAGTGGATAAGAAACCTGAAAATGACATTGTGAAGAGTCCACAAGAAAACTTGAGGGAACCCAAAAGAAAACGAGGCAGACCCCCTTCCATAGCTCCTACTGGTGAGTTTTTCAAGTGGGCTCTGCAGTGGGCAATGCCAGAGTATTCTTCTGTGGCCCTTTGTGGTTCTTTGTAACTTGTATACTTCAATCCTTTGTTTTTGTGACTGATTTTGAGTTTTCTTATGATCTGGAAACAAGTTGTGTTCATGAAGCTGAATTTAAGTGAGGCACATATCCAAGTTGGGAATCTAAGTTGGGAAGTGTGTTCATAACTGAGCTTCCTAAAGTAGTGGTTAACCGTTGACTGGATACTTCAGCTTATATGATAAACCTGATAAACCAAGGCCTTTTGCTTGTGCTTTTTCAAATGATTTCAGTTTGAGTCAGCTTAATAGAACCTGGAATCAGGAAATAGAGTTCTAATGAGACAGACGTGAAAGAAAAGTAGTAAAAAGGTATGGGCTTCTGAAGGAGATGAGGACAAAGGAACATTGGAGCTAGAAAAGCATGGGTGCATTTTGTTTTTTTGTTTTTTTTTTTTTGAGACGGAGTCTCGCTCTGTCGCCCGGGCTGGAGTGCAGTGGCCGGATCTCAGCTCACTGCAAGCTCCGCCTCCCGGGTTTACGCCATTCTCCTGCCTCAGCCTCCCAAGTAACTGGGACTACAGGCGCCTGCCATCTCGCCCGGCTAGTTTTTTGTATTTTTTAGTAGAGACGGGGTTTCACCGTGTTCGCCAGGATGGTCTCGATCTTCTGACCTCGTGATTCACCCGTCTCGGCCTCCCAAAGTGCTGGGATTACAGGCTTGAGCCACCGCGCCCGGCCGCATGGGTGCATTTTGAAATTGAGCTCTTTGGAGAGTGATTATTGATTAGAAATTTTCACAGTCTAAATAAAAAGCCGAGATAGCTAATTTGTAAGAGTCAAGGTTAGAGGGTATAGATTTAGGGAAGAATGCAGTTATTAAAAAACTTAAAATTTGGACTTCTTCTAGAATAACCAAGATTGAAACAAGCCCTGATTCCTTCCTAAGTCAAACGCTCGTTCTCCGAATCAATTCAGTGGCATGAAGAGTCCCCTGGGTCTCTAGACTGAGTGTGCCGTTGATTAAATATGTGCAGTGATCTTCAGACATTCTTGATTGTGTATTCTTTGTGTGTTCAGTTGAAACTGTGAATCCCCTAGCACGTTTTAAAGCAGTATTTATCTTTTTCTCACAAGTTTAAATAGCTGCAGTGGATATATTTAAAATACAAAACATGAAGGCTGAGTGCGTTGGTGCATGTTTGTTGTCCCAGCTACTCAGGAGGCTGAAGTGGGAGGATTGCTTGAGCCCGAGATTTTCAAACCAGCCTGGGCAATGTAGTGACATCCCATTTCTTTTTTTTTTTTTCTTTTTTTTTGAGACGGAGTCTTGCTCTGTCACCCAGGCTGGAGTGCAGTGGCCGGATCTCAGCTCACTGCAAGCTCCTCCTCTCGGGTTCACGCCATTCTCCTGCCTCAGCCTCCCGAGTAGCTGGGACTACAGGCACCCGCCACTTTCCTGCTAGTTTTTGTATTTTTAGTAGAGACGGGGTTTCATCAAGTAGCCAGGGATGGTCTCTGACCTCCTGACCTCAAGGATCCGTCGCCTCCCAAAGTGCTGGGATTACAGGCTTGAGCCACCACGCCCGGCCGACATCCCATTTCAAAACACACACACACACACACACACACACACACACACACACACACACACACACACACGTATTTTCATCAAAACCGTGGAACTACAGAGTAAGCCTTTTCATTATTCCCCAGTGATGCAGAGAATGCAAAGCCACTCTTCTCTATCAAATCAGACTATCAGACTTAATTTCTGTGGAAAAAATTTTAACTTACGTCACATAAGTGTATTAGTACTCATTGTAAGATAGGAAATTATATAATAGGTTGCTTTGTCTCCATATGAAATAAGGGATCTTCCTCTCTAGTGCTTGTAACTGGGTTTTGCCCTCAAGAGCTGAGGGTGCTACAACTGTCCCTAGGCCTAACTAGGGCCTGTACCTCTGCTGTCTAGTATGGTAGCCACTAGCCGCATGGGGCTATTGACTACTTGAAATGTAACTAGTCTGAATTGAGATGTGCTGTAAGTATAAGTAAATGCTAGATTTCAAATAGTACAAAAAAGAATGTAACACACCTCAATTTTAAAATATTGATTACAGCCGGGCCTGTAATCCCAGCAGTTTGGGAGGTCGAGGTGGCTGGATTACTTGAGGTCAGGAGTTTGAGACCAGCCTAGCCAACATGGTGAAACCCCATCTCTACTGAAAAAATATAAGGAAATATTAGCCAGGCTTGGTGGTGGGTGTCTATAATCCCAGCTACTCAGGAGGTTGAGGCAAGAGAATTCCTTGAAACTCAGGAAGTGGAGGTTGCAGTGACTGAGATTGGGCCACTGCACTCCAGCTTGGGCGACAAAACAAAAAAAATTGATTCCATGTTGAAATGTTTTTAGAAGCTGAAGCTGAGTGCAGTGCCTCATCCCTGTAATCATACCAGCACTTTGAGAGGCTGACGAGAGAGGATCACTTGAGCCCAGGAGTTCGAGACCAGCCTTGGCAACATAGTGAGACCTCATCTCTACAAAAAATGAAAAAATTGTCTGAGACTGGTGGCACGTGCTTGTAGTCCCAGCTATTCCAGAGGCTGAGGCAGGAAGATTGCTGAGCCCAGTTTAAAAAAAAAAAAAAGAAAAAACAAATTTAGGAAAGGTATTGGATTAAATAAAATAGTATTTAAATTAACTTTTTAAGTTTTTTTTTGACAGGGTCTCACTCTGTTACGTAGGCTGGAGTGCAGTGGCGTGATTGTGGCTAACTCCATTCTCCACCTCCTAGGCTCAAGTGATGCTCCTGTCTCAGCCTCCTGAGTAGCTGGGACTACAGGCACATGCCACAATGCCTGGCTAATTTATTTTTTGTAGAGTCAGGGTTTCACTATGTTGCTCAGGTTTGTCTAAATCTCCGGGCCTCAAGCAATCCTCCTGCCTTGGCCTCTGAAAGTGCTGAGATTACAGGCATGAGCCACCATGCCTGGCACTTAAAAACCAAACCCTCTTATGTGATGAGCAAAAAATTTAAAATTCACTAGGCATGGTGGCTCAGGAATTTGAGACCAGGCTGGCCAACATGGTGAAACCCTGTCTCTACTAAAAATACAAAAATTGGCTGGGCATGGTGGTTCACGCCTGTAATCCCAGCATTCTGGGAGACCAAGGTGGGCGGATCACCTGAGGTCAGGAGTTCAAGACCAGCCTGGCCAACATGGTGAAACTCCATCTCTACTGAAAACACAAAAATTAGATGAGCCTGTAATCCCACCTACTTGGGAGGCTGAGGCAGGAGAATCTCTTGAACCCAGGAGGCAGAGGTTGCAGTGAGCCAAGATCACACCACTGCACTCCAGCCTGGGTGATGAAGTGAGACTCCATCTCAAAAAAAAAAAAGAAAATTGCATGTGGCTTGCACTCTTAGCATATTTCTGTTGGACAGCACTGGCTTTATGTTCACTGGCTTTCTCAACTGAGTTCTGGGAGAGAAGCCACAATACCCAGGCCATCCTTGATCTGTGATGGATTGACCTTAGTGCATTGAGAATGGTAATAGCTGTATACCACCCTTACGAAAACAGAGAAAATGTATCTCTGTTCAGATGAGGAAACCCAGTTGAGAAAATCTGGAAATTTTAAACCTCCAGGCAGAGCACCGTGTTAAGATGTGCGATGAGTGAGAGGCAGGCCCTTTTATGTAAAGTGGGAGAAGGGCAGTTAAAAGCAGTTATTATACAAGGAGGGGTGGAAAATGTAAACTGGCAGAAATCTGACATGTCCTTAGCTTAGTTTAGGAAAGAGTATGTGTGAGAATTGAGTGTTTTGAAACTGATTCTCCTTTAGCTATTCATGCCCTGGCTTATACCCTCGAGAAAGTATGTACAGGAGTAGTTGTACCCCAATAAGCAGACTGCTCCTTTGAAGCCACATGTCTCCATTGAGATAAGAAAAAGGACATTTGGTTTTTATATTTTTATAAGTATAGGATTTCATAACGAGTAGGATAAATTTAATATAGAAAGGATGTTTTCCAAGTTTATGGTTAATCCTTGCCCAAGGCATTTGTAAAAACAGATTCCAGCCATGTCTCAGTTCTTTCCCAGTCAGACTGTCTGGATGGGAACCTGGGAATATGAGTTGTTAACAAGCTTCCCAGATGACTTATATTGTAAGAAGAGTTTGGGAAACACTCAAGTTCTGTATAGTCAGCCCCTGTTTATATACAGTATCAAAGGGAAGAAGACTTGCCAGATATCCTATATATTGTTCAAATCCCCTTAAAACATTACTTGGAATAAGTTCATTGATTTTTAGAGCCTTCCTTGAACACCCTAGATTGTATAGACTTGATTGGGAACAGGATATGAGCTATTTAGAGAGGATTGTTTGTATTTTTTTTTTTTTTTTAATTTTTATTTTTTTGAGATGGAGTCTCTCTCTCACAGGCTGGAGTACAGTGGCATGATCCCGGCTAACTGTAACCACTGCCTCTTCTCGTGCCTCAGCCTCCCGAGTAGCTGGGACTACAGGAGCGTGCCACCATGCCTGGCTAATTTTTTGTATGTTTAGTAGAGACAAGGTTTCATCATGTTGGCTATGCTTGTCTTGAACTCCTGAGCTCAGGTGATCTGCCTGCCTCTGCCTCCCAAAGTGCTGGGATTACAGGCGTGAGCCACCACACCCAGCCAGCCTGTTTGTATTTATGTTTAACATGGAATGTGTGGGATTTCCAAGTTCTGCCAGTTGGAACAAAATAATACTGGCACATTGGGAAGCTTGAACACAGGAAGAACCTTGGAGTTCAACGGTCTTCTGGTTTGCTTCCTCACACTTCAGGCCTGTGTCTTGTTGAGCCATTTGACCTACCTGAAGCTACAGGTCTTAGATGAATCTTTTCTGTCCCTCTTCCCCCTTCTCATCTTTCTCCCTTCCCTTCCTCTTTTCCTTCCATTTACTTCTCTTCCTCCATCTTCCTTTCCTCTTTCCTCTTCTCTCTCCTCATTTTACCCTTCCTGAGACACCTTAGCCTTGCCTTCCTGCCCAACTTCCCAGTTCCTTCTGCCTGCCTTTTTGATTCTCATCTTTTCTGATTTGGGGAGAGCTTCGGTAGGTTTAAAACTAAATAGTAAGGGCCAGGCTCAGTGGCTCACACCTGTAATCCCAGCACTTTGGGAGGCTGAGGTGGGCAGATCACCTGAGGTCAGGAGTTCGAGACCAGCCTGACCAACATGGAGAAACCCTGTCTCTACTAAAAATACAAAATTAGCCAGGCGTGGTGGTGCATGCCTGTAAACCCAGCTACTTGGGAGGCTGAGACAGGAGAATCACTTGAACCTGGGAGGCAGAGGTTGCAGTGAGCTGAGATCGCGCCATTGCAGTCCAGCCTGGGCAATGAGAGCGAAACTCCATCTCAAAAAAAAAAAAAATTAATAGTAAGTACTATGCCGGGCAGGTGGCTCACGCCTGTAATCTCAGCACTTTGGGAGGCAGATCACTTGAGGTCAAGAGTTCAAGACCAGCCTGGCCAACATGGTGAAACCCCATCTCTATTAAAAATACCAAAAAAAAAAAATTTTGCCAGATGTGGCAGGCACTTGTAATCCCAGCTACAGGGAAGGCTGAGGCAGGAGAATCGCTTGAACTCAGGAGGCAGAGGTAGCATTGAGCCAAGATCGCGCCACTGCACTGTAGCCTGGGCAACGGACCAAGACTTCATCTCAAAAAAACAAGCAAGCAAGCAAGCAAACAAACAAACAAACAGAAAACTAAATAGTAAGTACTCTTCAAAGGCTTAGTGTCTGTACTGCTAAATTATGTCGGAGCTGGGTTTGCTGGGGACCAGCAGGCTTGCCTGGAACATTGACTATTAAGTAGCATAGTCTCCCAATAATTTTTTTAGGATTGTGTTTAAGAAAATACAAATTCTTGGCCAGATCTCATGGCTCATGCCTGTAATCCCAGAACTTCGGGAGGCCGAGGCGGCTGGATCACTTGAGGTCAAGAATTCGAGACCAGCCTGACCAACATGGGGAAACCGTGACTCTACTAAAATTACAAAAATTAGCTGGGTGTGGTGTTGGGTGCCTGTAATCCCAGCTACTCTGGAGGCTGAGGCAGGAGAATTGCTTGCACCTGGGAGGCGGAGGTTGCAGTGAGCAGAGAGCACGCCACTGCGCTCCAGCTTGGGAGACAGAGCAAGACTCCGTCTCAAAAGAAAAAAAAAACAAAAACAAATTCTCTTAGACATTTTTCTTGTACCCTCAAAACTAGGCTCAATGCTAAGGTAATTAATGTAGCAAGTAGAGGTTGAAAACTGGAGCTGGATCATAGAAAAGATTCAGGAGGTCAATCTGCAAGGTATCTCCTATAAGGAAGTAATTTCTCACTCATTTTACTTTTTTTCTTTTATCTTAAGTAAGAATGACATTTTGATGGTCCATTTATAATGCAGTGATTTTTGCATATATATGTTTTATTTGTATATAAAAATGACAGACACTAAGAAATTATGCATCTTTTTTGTGTGGTTTTATAAACATGGTAGCTGTGGATTCAAACTCTCAAACTTTGCAACCAATAACATTGGAATTGAGAAGACGGAAAATATCAAAAGGATGTGAAGTCCCATTAAAACGTCCTCGGCTTGACAAAAATTCATGTGAGTTTCCAGTCTGTTTATGTGTGGCTAGAATTTGACATTGTTTGGGTCAGCCTCCTCTATATTCATCCTGTCCCCCATTCCCTATAGGCTCTAATGTTTGTCTCTGGTCACATGAGGTAATGTGAGTAGGATGCAGTTGGATCAGAAGGAGTTTTTGCTAGAAGAAAAATAAATCCCAAAGCACAAACTGTACTAATGCTGGGTTCTGTGGTATCATCTCCATATCCATAAATCACATTTGATTTGGATGCCACTGGAAATTTAATGGCTTAGGAAGGGATGGGTTTCTATGTAGAGTGAAACTTTAAAAATACTACTTATTGGCCGGGCGCAGTGGCTCATGCCTGTAATCCCAGTAGTTTGGAAGGCTGAGGTGGGTGGATCATCTGAGGTTAGGAGTTTGAGACCAGCCTGGCCAACATGGTGAAACCCTGTCTTTACTAAAAATATAAAAATTAGCTGGGTGTGGCTGGGCACGATGGCTCACACCTGTAATGCCAGCACTTTGGGAGGTGGAGGTGGGCAGATCATGAGGTAAGGAGATCGAGATTGTCTTGGCTAACATGGTCAAACCCCGTCTCTACTAAAAAATACAAAAAATAAGCCGGGCATGTTGGCGGGTGCCTGTAGTCCCAGCTACTCGGGAGGCTGAGGCAGGAGAATGGTGTGAACCCAGGAGGCAGAGCTTGCAGCAAGCCGAGATCCCGCCACCGCACTCCAGCCTGGGTGACAGTGAGACTCCGTCTCAAAAAAAAAAAAATTAGCTGGGTGTGGTGGCAGGTACCTGTAATCCCAGCTACTCGGGAGGCTGAGGCAGGAGAATTGTTTGAACCTAGGAGGCGGAGATTGCAGTGAGCCAAGACTGTGCCACTGCCCTCCAGCCTGGGTGATAGAGTGAGACTCTGTCTTACAAAAAATAAAAATACAAAATAAAATACTATTTATTTATTTTAAAAAATACCCTCTGGAGTGAGTTGGCTCAAATATTTAAATAAATTTAAAATAAAAAGTACCCTGTTGGCTCCAGAAAGGATTTGTGATAGCTCTAAGTAAGGCTCTTATAAACCTTATTGACTTTGGAAGTTAGTACATTTGGGAAGCCCCAAAATAGAGCATAGTTGTCAAGAGTGGGACATGACCTAGTACACGTTTTCAGACCATGAATCCTTAAAGAAGTGAAATTCTATCCTGGCAGGGATGCTTTGCCCTTACTTAAAACTGTAAACTAGTAAAGGGTATTTGCTTTTATCACTACTCTAATATTCCAGGAGTCTCTCTGTAAAGTCCTTTTAGAGACATCCAGCCCAGAAATCTGTAGTAGCACAGTTATTTCTTCTTGTTGGTCTCTTGACTACAACTCTCTTAATGGTTTAATAGCCCAGGAAAAGTCAAAAAACTACTCGGAAAACACTGACAGAGACTTATCGAGGAGACGTTCCTCCAGGCTGTCCACTAATGGGACCCATGAGATCCTAGATCCTGACTTGGTTGTATCAGATTTGGTTGATACGGATCCTTTGCAAGACACGTTGTCTAGTACCAAGGAATCTGAAGAAGGTGAGTCAGTCTGTTCAGGAATTGTCTTGCCAACCTGGTACCTTTTTAGTGAGAATCAATCTAAATCATTGTGTTCTGCCTTCCACAAGTATTAAATTGTCTTGAAATCAAACTATTGAATGGGCTGTAGTGTTTTTATAATGTATTGCTCTTCACTGATGATTTATTCAATAGACATACTTTCTGGATGCATTTGTGGTTGGTTTTGCTTATTTACCACTCAATGTTGGCCTGGAGGTACACTGTTTGAAGAGCCCTGCTTCTCTCTCTCTGCTGCCATCTCATTCGTGCCTTTGTGTTTATACTTCCAGCAATTTCTCCTTTCACTTTAACCTCTTTCTTTGAGAAGCTCACAGGCCAGCCTGTATGTACTGGAACCTGTGAATGTATACTTTTTTGTTTTAGATTAATTCCTTCCTCTAAAAAGTCCCTGGCTTTCTTAGACTATTGTAGGACTTTCGGTTTCAGAATTGCATACATGTATATTTCCCTCAAACTTTCTTTTTTTCTTCTAGGTCAGCTGAAGTCTACTTTGGAAGCTGGCCAGGTCTCATCTGCACTGACTTGCCACTCCTTTGGGGATGGATCCGGGGCTGCAGGCTTGGAGTTGAACTGCCCGTCAATGGGAGAAAACACCATGAAAACGGAAACAACTTCTCCCCTTGTGGAATTACAAGAGATTTCGACTGTGGAAGGTTCATATTTAGAGTTAAATTAATCCTCTTTTTATATACACTTTTGCTTATGCTTTGTGAACTAAAAAAAAAAAAAAAAAAAAAAGACTTTTCTGTTGATGTTTTTCACCTTTTATTAATATTCCCTTATCATTTTAATGTTATGCTCCTTTCATTTCTGATTTTCATAATTTGTGTTCCCTCTCTTAGTATGGCTAGGGCTTTATCTATTTTGTTTTCAAATAACTGAGCTTTTACTTCAATTTTCTCTATTGTTTATTTTTTAAAATATCATTGATTTCTGTTTTGATCTTGCTTTCTTCCTTCAGCTTTTTGTAGAACTTTACCTAATTGATTTTAGATCCTTCTTCCTTTTTTTTTTTCATTACCTGGTGAAAAGATCTTTCTTCCTAATATGAGCATTTAAAGTTATAAATTTCCGACTGGGCGTGGTGGCTCGTAATGCCAGCACTTTGGGAGGCCGAGGTGGGTGGATTGCCTGAGGTCGAGAGTTCGAGACCAGCCTGCCCAGCATGGTGAAACTCCAACCCTACCAAAAATACAAAAATTAGCTGGGCATGGTGGCAGGCACCTGTAATCCCAGCTACTCAGGAAGCTGAGGCAGGAGAATTGCTTGAACCTAGGAGGTGGAGGTTGCGGTGAGCTAAGATCCCGCCATTGCACTCCAGCTTGGGCAACAGAGTGAGACTCAGTCTAAAAAATAAATAAATAAATAAATAAATAAACAAACAAACAAACAAATAATAAAGTCATACATTTCCTACTGAGCACTGCTTTTGCAGCATCTTACAAATTTTGATATGTTGTGTTTCTATTTTTGTTCAATTTAATATATCTTGTGATTTATTTGTTGACCATGCGTTTCTTAGAAGTATGCTGTTTTAGTTTGAAGTATTTTATGTTTTTGTAGATACCTTATTGCTGTTGATTTCTAATATAGTTTTACTGTGGTAAGAGAACATGCTCTGTAGGATTTCAATCTTTTTACATTTGTTGAGATTTAATTTATGGTCCAGCATATGATCTGTCCTGGTGAATGTTTCATATGCACTTGAGAAGAACATGTATTTTACCGTTGTTGTGTGTTTGTTCTATATCTGTCAGTTAGATCAAGGTAGTTGATGGTGTTTCTCTGACAAATTGATTTTTGTGTTTTTTTTTTCCTTTTGGTCTAGTTCTGTCAATTTCTAAGAGAGGGTTAAAATCTCTGTTATTGTGGATTTGTTAATTTCTCCCTTTAATTTTGTCTTTTTTTTTTTTTTTGAGACGGAGTCTCGCTCTATTGCCCAGGCTAGAGTGCAGTGGTGTGATCTCGGCTCACTTCAGGCTCCGCCTCCCGGGTTCACACCATTCTCCTGTCTCAGCCTCCTGAGTAGCTGGGGCTACAGGCGCCCGCCACCACGCCCAGCTAATTTTTTTTTGTATTTTTAGTAGAGACAGGGTTTCACCGTGTTAGCCAGGATGGTCTCGATCTCCTGACCTCATGATCCCCCTGCCTTGGCCTCCCAAAGTGCTGGGATTACAGGCATGAGCCACCACAACCGGCCTAATTTTGTCATTTTTGCTTTGCGTATTTTGAAGATCTTTTAAATGCATACACATTTATAATTTTTTTGTTTTTTTTTTTGGAGACAGAATCTTGCTTTGTCACCCAGGCTGGAGTGCAGTGTTGCAGTCTCCATTCACTTCAACCTCTGCCTCCTGGGTTCAAGCAATTCTCATGTCTCAGCCTCCCGAGTAGCTAGGATTACAGGCATGTGCCACCACGTCCAGCTAATTTTTGTATTTTTAGTAGAGACGGGGTTTCTCCGTATTGGCCAGGTTGGCCTTGAACTCCTGACTACAGATGATCTGCCCACCTCGGCTTCCCAAAGTGCTGGGATTACAGATGTGAGCCTCTGTGCCTGGCCTAAATGTAATTGTTGATATGGTTGGGTTTTGGTCTAACATTTGACTGTGTTTTGCCTTTTTTTTTTTTAAGACAGAGTCTTGCTCTATGCAACAAAGTCTTGCTCTATTGCCCAGGCTGGAGTGCAGTGGCACGATTTCTGTTCACTGCAACCTCTGCCTCTCGGGTTGAAGCGATTCACCTGCCTCAGCCTCCTGAGTAGCTGGGATTACAGGCACCTGCCACCACAGTTGGCTAATTTTTGTATTTTTTAGTAGAGACGGGGTCTCACCATGTTGGCCAGGCTGGTTGTCTGTTTATCTTATTTGTGTTTTGTTTTGTTTCTTGTTTTTTAGGTTAATATTTTAAGAATTTCATTTTAATTCATCTGTTAGCTTTTAGATGTATTTCTAGCATTTTTAAAGAGGTTACTCTATGGATTATGGTACGCATCCTTAACTTTTCACAGTTCACTTTAGAGTTAATATTGAACCACTTTATGTAAAAATGTTCCATTAACCTCCCCCACGTTGTAGTTGTCACATGCATTATATCTACATATCCTATAAATTCCTTTTTTAAAAAAAGTTTTATTTATTTTTTTGAGATGGAGTTTCACTCTTGTTGCCCAGGTGGAGTGCAATGGCGTGATCTTGGCTCACTGCAACCTCTGCCTCCCGGATTCAAGCAATTCTCCTGCCTCAGCCTCCCAAGTAGCTGGGATTATAGGCATGTGCCACCACGCCTGGCTAATTTTTTTTTTGTATTTTTAGTAGAGATGGGGTTTCACCATGTTGGTCAAGCTGGTCTGGAACTCCTGACCTCAAGTGATCTACCCGCCTTGGCCTCCCCAAAGTCCTGTGATTATAGGCGTTAGCCACTATGCCTGGCCTATTATAAATTTCATAATGTAGTATTATAATTTTTGCTTTACACAATTATGTATGTTAAAGACAATAAGGCAAAAGCAACAGTCGTATTTACACATGCCTATTTCCAATATTCTTTATTTCTTCAAAGATTTCTTTTCAGCATGAAGAATTTCCTTCATATTTTCTTATAGGTTCCTGATGACAAATTCTTCTGGTTTTTGTTTAAACTTGACTTTTTTTTAAAGATAGAGTCTCACTGTTTCCCAGGCTGGAGTGCAGTGGCACAATCACAGCTCAGAGCAGCCAGGACCTCCTGGACTCAAGTGATCCTCCTGCCTCAGTCACTTGAGTAGCTGGGACTACAGGCGTGTGCCATTATGCCCAGCTAATTTTTTTTTCTTAACTTTTAGTTAAAAAACAAATAAGACTATGTGTCTTTAGAATTGCCTACTTTTTATTTGTATAACTTAAAAATTTTTTTTGAATAGTTTTTTTTTTCCCCTTGGCCAGATGCTATATAGTTAAAATAAATGTAGTAGAGCAGCTGTTTGAAAATAGTGAATCTCAGTACTCTGGGAGGTCGAGACGGGAGGATCACTTGAGGCTAGGAGTTCAAAACTCGCTATATTGAAGGTCTTGCATCAACATAGTGAGACCCTCTCTCTTCAAAAAATAAAAAAATTAGCCTGGCATGATGGTTCATGCCTATAGTCCCAGCTACTTGGGAGGCTAAGGTGGGAGGATCACTTAAACTGGGGAGGTCGAGGCTGCCGTGAGCTGTGATTGTACCACTGCCAGCCTAGGTGACAGAACAAGACCCTATCTCTTAAAAATTTTTAAAAAATTGTCCGGGCGTGGTGGCTCACGCCTATAATCCCAGCACTCTCGGATGCCTAGGCAGGCAGATCACTTGAGGTCAGGAATTCGAGACCAGACCGGCCAACATGGTGAAACCCCGTCTCTACTAAAAATACAAAAATTCGCTGGGCGTGGTGGCGCGTGCCTGTAGTCCCAGCTACTCTGGAGATTGAGGCAGGAGAATTGCTTAAACCCAGAAGGCAGAGGTTGCAGTGAGCTGAGATCGCACCACTGTACTATTCCAGCCTGGGTGACAGAGTGAGATTCTGTCTCAAAAAAAAAAAAAAAATTAAAAAAATTAGAAGGCCGGGCGCGGTGGCTCAAGCCTGTAATCCCAGCACTTTGGGAGGCGGAGACGGGCGGATCACGAGGTCAGGAGATCAAGACCATCCTGGCTAACACGGTGAAACCCCGTCTCTATTAAGAAATACAAAAAACTAGCCGGGCGAGGTGGCGGGCGCCTGTAGTCCCAGCTACTCGGGAGGCTGAGGCCGGAGAATGGCGTGAACCCGGGAGGCGGAGCTTGCAGTGAGCTGAGATCCGGCCACTGCACTCCAGCCTGGGTGACAGAGCAAGACTCCGTCTCAAAAAAAAAAAAAAAAAAAAAATCCAGGAATGAATACTTTAGTACTCATTCCTGGCTCATCTCTGCTGCTGTTCTCTTAGTCCTGTGTCTAGCTGAGTCCATAGTGTTGTGCTTCAGCCTTGAGGGCTTGTCGGGGCAAGGGATCTTCCTTTTTTTGCTCATCCTCCTCTCAGTGTCGGGGCTCTTCCCAGCCTGCTCTTCTGACAGATCGGGCAAATTATTATTATTATTATTATTATTTTATTTATTTATTTATTTTTGAGACGGAGTCTTGCTCCGTCGCCCAGGCTGGAGTGCGGTGGCGCGTTCTGGGCTCACTGCAAGCTCCGCCTCCCGGGTTCACGCCATTCTCCTGCCTCAGCCTCCCGAGTAGCTGGGACTATAGGCGCCCGCCACCTCGCCCGGCTAGTTTTTTGTATTATTTTTAGCAGAGACGGGGCGGGCAAATTATTAAAGTTCATATATAAATGAGGTGGAAGTTTAATCTCGGAATTTAGTTGTCTGTCGTGGCAGGGAGAGCTCTAGATGATCAGCCACATCCCTTGTGACTCAGCAGACTAAGCTTTTAATTATGTTGTCTTAAGGGTAGTGTTATGTTAGATGTCACTTGAAATTTGTAGTTAATTGTTCCTATACCACTGGGAAATACGCCATGCATATAAGAGACTAGATTGGAAGCTAACTCCAGTGCCTTTTGTAAAGTTTACGTATTTTATGGGGTCTTGGGCTCTACTTTTTCCCAAGATATACACATAGGTAATTTCTGTCTTGCATTAGCTAACTTAGCTATGTTTCTGGATTGTGGAGAGCACAGAACCAAGTATAGTAAGGGTGGGACGGGTGAGTCTAGGGGAAAGGATGATGATGAGATTTCACGTTGTCTTTTGCATCCTTACAAAGGTCCTTTCTAAGGGAATAATTTTGCCTTTCTAAGGGAATAATTTTGAAACCATTGCAACGGATTGAAGCACTTATCTATTTTCCAAGAGGGTTAATGGTAAGGGTGGAGGTCAAATTACTTTGAGCTTGAGCCAAGAGGAATAAATATAGCTTGGAACCCATTACTGTATTTTTTTTTTTTTTTTAATGAGGTATTTGCTTTTTGCTTTAGTGACTTAAAAGCCAGAGTAGATGGCTGGGTCTAGTGGCTCATGCCTGTAATCTCAGCACTTTGGGGGGTCGAGGTGGACAGATCACTTGAGGTCAGGAGTTCAAGACCAGCCTGGCCAACATGGTGACATCCCATCTCTATCAAAAATACAAAAATTACCCAGGTATGGTGGCAGGCGCCTGTAATCCTAGCTACTCGGGAGGCTGAGGTGGGAGAGTTGCTTGAACCTGGGAGGTGGAGGTTGCAGTGAGCCGAGATCGTGCCACTGTACTCCAGCTTAGGCGACAGAGTGAGACTCTATCTCAAAAATAGAAAAATAAAAAAGCCAGAGGAGAATGCAGTTGTGACTGTTATAATTGGGCAAGCATTCATTTATGCAGTAAAACAGAAGTTAGTAATTCCCCTAGAAGTTTAGAGGTCTCAGGCTCGGTGTGGTGGCTCATTCCTGTAATCCCAGCACTTTGGGAGGCCAAGGTGGGCAAATCACCTGACATTAGGAGTTAGAGACCAGCCTGGCCAACATGGTGAAACCTCATCTCTACTAAAGATACAAAAATTTGGCTGGGCGCGGTGGCTCACGCCTGTAATCCCAGCACTTTGGGAGGCTGAGGTGGGCAGATCACGAGGTCAGGAGATCAAGACCATCCTGGCTATCACGGTGAAACCCTGTCTCTACTAAAAATACAAAAAAATTAGCCGGGCATGGTGGCAGGCGCCTGTAGTCTCAGCTACTCGGGAGGCTGAGGCAGGAGAATGGCATGAACCTGGGAGGTGGAACTTGCAGTGAGCCGAGATTGTGCCACTGCACTCCAGCCTGGGCGACAGAACGAGACTCTGTCTCAAAAAAAAAAAAAGATACAAAAATTTGCCGGGCATGGTGGTGGGCGCCTGCCCAGATACTTGGGAGGCTGAGGCAGGAGAAGTGCTTGAACCTGGGAGGGAGAGGTTGCAATTTGCCGAGATTGTGCCACTGCACTCCAGCCTGAGAGACAGAGTGAGACTCCATCTCAAAAAATTAAAAAAAAAAAGTTTAGAGGTCATATTATTCTCTGAAAATGGGCTGCTGCAAATATTTAGCAAGTGCCTGATAAGTGCCATTGCCAGACCCTATTCTTTTCTTCTTCTTCTTTTTTTTTTTTTTTTTTTTGAGACAGAGTCTTACTCTTTTCCCCAGGCTGGAGTGCAGTGGTGCGATCTTGGCTCACTGCAACCTCCACCTCCCAGGTTCAAGCAATTCCCCTGCCTCAGCCTCCCGCTTTCTTGTTTTGAAGGCGGGGTCTGACTCTTTCGCCCATGCTGTAGTGCAGTGGTATGATCTTAGATCACTGCAGCCTCTAACTCCTGTGCTCAAGTGATCTTCCTGCTTCAGCCTCAGACCCTATTCTAAGCTGTCTCATTGGTTAATATTCTATAAGAAGCATAAAATAAACAAGAAAGAAAACCAAATAGAAGTACAGGTCCATTCAGTTAAGTTATTTTTAGTAAATACCTGGTAGAAGTGGGACACTTTGCCACAGGATCCAGATCAGTGATTCTAACCCATGAAATCTTGCGTGTTTGTTGTTAGTTATAAAATGAATGAATTGTCATTGAAGTATAAAAAATTAACAAATGATTTACTTCTAAATTAACTAGTTAAGATTTAGCATGATGACTATAATATTTTTTGCAAATGATTTACTTTTAAATTAACCGGTTAAGATTTAGTGTAATGCCTATAGTATTTCAGCTTTAATGAATTTGTGTTCTCTATGGTTTCTTGAGCAGGAGAGTCATAGATCTACAGCCATTTTAGTTTGGGAAGTTATGGGTGTCTATGGTTTTTCATATTATCAATTATGTATTGTGATGGAAAACTGATAGATAATTCATTATTCTGGGGGTTAGAGAGATGAATGTGACATCTGGTCTAGGCCCTTCCAGGTCTTTCTGTCCAGAGGAATGGATGAGACTTCCTCTGTCATGACAAACTTAGAATAAAACTACGAGAATAGAGAGAAGAATGACAGTGTAATGTGTGCTACATAGAAATTGATCTCTTCGGGTTGGCCTGTGAGAGGTTTTCTTGCTCTAGGGAGATTCTTTAAGCAATCACTATGTCAACAAACACAGATGTTTCCCTTTCTGAATTCATATGATGAAGATCAGGGATCCAAACTTATTCAAAAAGCTAAAGAGGCACTATTCGTACCTGTTGGAATAGAAGGTTTTTCAGCAATTGTTGCATAAGGATTATACAAATTGAAGAGCAGGGGAAATACTAAAATGTCCCTTCATCTGATCCACATGTGTGTGGCAGCCCAAGGCTTTGTTGTAGGAGCAATTGCTGTTGTTATGGGCTATTCCATGTATCGAGAATTCTGGGCAAAACCTAAGCCTTAGAAGAAGACATGCTGTCTCAGTCTTGTTGGAGGAGCTTGCTTTAGTTAGACTTCTCATTATTGAAGTTATGTATTATTGTTGAAAATAAACTAATTTGTATGGGTTTAGATGGTAACATGGCATTTTGAATATTGTCTTACTTTTTTACAGGCTTGATATGCCTGGTGACCGAATTACTAGTGACTAGTTTACTAACTAGGTCATTCAAGGAAGTCAAGTTAACTTAAAAGAAACATGTGACCTAAATGCAGTTGATGGTGTCGAAATGTCCACCTTCTTAAATTGTTAAGATGAACTTAGTTCTAAAGAAGATAACGGGCCAACCCCAAAGTATTCCCAGTTTGCTGCAGAGTCTCATGTATTTTGGATGTTATAGAAGAGTCCTATTTGCCCCAGTTAATTTAACTATTTTTCTGCCTGCTTTGTGGGCTGGCTGGCTCTTTAAGAACTCTGTCCAAAAAGTGCTTGGAATATAACTTGTAAAGCTTCCCACAACTGACAATATGTATATGTGCGTGTGTTTAAACCAAATCTAGAAAACTTACAGTAGAGCTGCATAATAGCAGTATTTATTAAAGAATCACAGTTGTAAACATGAGAATAACTTATGGATTCTAGTTTATTTCTTTAGTAATTGCAAATTATATTTTTGCTGCTGTTATGTTAGAATAATTTTTAAATGTCATCTTGAAATATGTATTTTAAGCACTCATACAAAGGTAAATGAACACTTTTTAAATGTGTGCATTGCTTATTTTTTCCATAAGAATTATAAACATTAAACTGAACAAATTACCTATAATGGTTTTGATTAATGGCTTAAGAGCAATCTGGTTAGGCCAGACAGTATACCCAAACTTTTATATACCATAGAATGTTATTACGCTTGTGAAATTCTCTTATCTAACTGAATTTACATTCCATGGTGGTAACATGGTATATGTATTGTTATTAAAGTGACCCATGTAAAAAAGAAAGAAATTGACCTTTCAAGACCAGCCTGGGCAACATGGTGAAACCCCATGTCTCCAGGAAAAAAAAAAAAAAAAAAAAAAAAACCAAAACAAAACCCCAAAAACCAAATTAGCCGGGTGTAGTGGCATGAGCCTGTAATCCCAGCTACTTGTGAGGCTGAGGTGGGAGGATTGATTGAGCCCTGGAGGTCAAAGCTATAATAAGCCATGGTCATGGCAACACTGTGCTCCAGAGCCGTGACAGAGTGAGACCGTGTGAAAGAAGGAAAGAAAGAGAGAAAGAGAAAGGAGAGAGAGAGAGAAATTAATTGACTTCAACTCACTTACTGAGCCTTTAACATATGCCTAGGACTGCTAACTGTTGAGTATGCAAAGATGACTGGGCACTCTTGGTTTTAGTGTTCATTAACTGCTATTTGGATTTGCTATTTGCCTCTTGGGGAGAGGTTGGTGCTTTAGGGGCAGGGATGGAAGAAGGTAGTACTTGCACAGGACCTTGAAGGATGGGTAGCACTTAGGCATTTGAAACTGTAGGCAAAGCAGCTAGCATGGCATGACCACAGGGCCATTTCTGAGACTGTCAGGTATGTGTTCTGACTTGATTGCAGACTTCCTGAAGTGGGTTAAGGTGGGGTAAGTTGCTGCCAAACTGAGGTTGGTTGCTTTGAGGAATTTATTGAGAAACTGAAAAATGCTTCATTTTCAGGATAGGGAGATAACCTGTGTTGGCAGGGTTGCTTTCCTTCCATTTAGCTATTTTGTGGCCATAAGGCATTTTTTTCTGCATATATTTTAAAGAAGTTTTTATTTTGAAATAATTTGTTATTAAAAATGTTGTCAAAAATGGTACAAAGAATATACCTTTAACCAAATTCCCCGATTGCCAGCAATTTACCATATTTGCTTTATTATTCTATTTTTTTTCTTCTCTGAGATGGAGTCTTGCTCAGTCACCCAGGCTGGAGTGCAGTGGCGCAATCTTGGTTCACTGCAAGCTCCGCCTCCTGGGTTCATGCCATTCTGCTGCCTCAGCCTCCCGAGTAGCTGGGACTACAGGTGCCCACCAACACGCCTGGCTAATTTTTTTTGTATTTTTAGTAGAGATGGGGTTTCACCATATTAGCCAGGATGGTCTCGATCTCCTGACATCATGATCTACCCGCCTCGGCCTCCGGAAGTGCTGGGATTACAGGCGTGAGCCACCGTGCCCAGCTTATTATTCTATTTTTTAAAGTACTTTTTCTAGATGGGATGCAGTGGCTCACACCTGTAATTCCAGCACTTTGGGAGCCTGAGGCGGGGAGATCACTTGAGGTCAGGAGTTCGAGACCAGCCTGGCCAACATAGTGAAACCCTGTCTCTACAAAAATAAAAAAATTAGTCGGGCATGATGGCACATGCTTGTAGTCCTAGCTACTTGAGAGGCTGAGGCAAGAGAATCTCTTGAACTTGGGAGGTGGAGATTGCAGTGAGCCAAGATCGTGCCACTGTACTCCAGCCTAGATGACAGAGTGAGACTCTGTCTCAAAGAAAATAAAAAATTTTAATTTTTTTTTTTAGAAAGTACTTTTTCTGAATTGTTTAAAAATAAGTTCCAGACCTTTATCCCTAAATACTTTTTTTTTTTTTGAGACAGAGTTTCTCGCTTTTGTCACCCAGGCTGGAGTATAGTAGTGCGATTTCTACTCACTGCAACCTCTGCCTCCGGGGTTCAAGAGATTCTCCTGCCCCAGCTTCCCAAGTAGTTTGGGTTACAGGCGCACGCTACCATGCCTGACTAATTTTTGTATTTTTAGTAGAGACTGGGTTTCCATGTTGGCCAGGCTGGTCTTGAACTCCTGACGTCAGGTGATCCACCCACCTCAGCTTTGCAAAGTGCTGGGATTATAGGTGTGAGCCACCACTGCACCTGGCCTCCCTAAGTACTTTTTAGAAAATCCCCTATTTAATTAGCCTGGTGTGGTGGCGTGCACCTGTAATCCCAGCTACTCGGGAGGCTGAGGTGGGAGAATTGCTTGAACCCAGGAGGCGGAGGTTGCAGTGAGCCAAGATAGCACCACTGCACTGCAGCCTGGGTGACAGAGCAAGACTCTATCAAAAAAAAGAAAATAAGAAAAAGAAAAAAAAATCCATATTTCCTAAAGACAAGGACATTCTTCTACATTACCACAATATAATTTTCAAAATCAGGACTTTCTTCAGACTTTATCAGTCTGTGCCTTTCACCCCATTTATGGCAGTCATCTTGTCTTTATTCTGTATGCTTTTTCTGGGCAATTGAAAAAAATATTCATAAATTTGAAAAGAACTCCAGAAATATACAAGGATAATTCAACTAACATTCTTGTCTCCCATAGTCCCATGGCCCACTACTGTTAGTATTTGGTCATGAGGGCCTCAGGACCATACACTGGCCTGCAGGGCCCAGCTTCTTCTGGCCACCTGTTGCCTCACCTTCCTGTTGATTCTGCTGCAGCCACATGGCCTCCTTGCTATCCTGCAGGTATAGCAGATATACTCCTACCTCTGGGCCTTGTTCAAGCACACTTTTATTGAATACTTTTTATTCCCAGCCAGAGCAAGTAGGTCCATGGGGAAACATATCAGTAATGTGATGGGTAATATTTATTTATGTATTCATTCATTTATTTGTTTGAGAAGGGTTTTGCTCTGTCACCCAGGCTGGAGTGTAGTGGCATGATCATAGCTCACTGCAGCCTCGACCTCCTGGGCTTAAGCCATCTTTCCGCCTCAGCCTCCTGAGTAGCTAGGACTATAGACATGTGGCACCAAGCTTGGCTAATTTTTAAATTTTTTGTGGAGATGGGGTCTTGATATATTGCCCATGCTGGTCTTGAACTCTGGGCCCCCACCTTGGCCTCCCAAAGTGGTGGGATTGGAGGCGTGAGTCACTATGCCCAGCCCTGTCTCCTTTCACAATTACATATAATTAGGCCGGGCACAGTGGCTCAAGTCTGTAATCCCAGCACTTTGGGAGGCCAAGGCAGGCAGATCACCTGAGGTCAGGAGTTAGAGACCAGCCTGGACAACATGGCGAAACCCTGTTTCTACTAAAAATACAAAATTTAGCCAGGTGCGGTGGTGTGTGCCTGTAGTCCCAGCTACTCTGGAGGCTGAGAGAGGAGAATTGCTTGAGCGTGGGAGGCGGAGGTTGCAGTGAGCCGAGATCACGTTATTGCACTCCAGCCTGGGTGACAGAACGACACTCTGTCTCAAAAAAAAAAAGAAAAGAAAAAAATGAAAAGAATATAATTAGCTAGGCATTGTGGCACACGGCTGTAGTCCCAGCTACTCGGGAGGCTGATGCGGGAGGATCGCTCTAAGCCCAGGCATTCAGTGTTGCAGTAAGTTATGATCCTACCACTGCACTCCAGCCTTGACAACAGAGTGAGACCCTGTCCCTGGAAAAACGAAAACAAAAACAATTACGTATAATTTATTTCATTGTATGGATGTTCCATAATTTATTTACCTAGCCCCTGCTGAAATATATTTAAGTTCTTTCTAACTTTTCCCTATTAATTCTCCCTGTTTTACAGACAAAGAGCCTAATATTTGGCATGAAGGAGTGACTTAGCTAGATTGGCACACTTCCTAATGGTCGGTATTGTAGAGGTTGGTAAAATTAAATTAAATTTTTGTTTGAGACAGGATCTCACTCTGTCATCCAGGCTGGAATGCAGTGGCACTGTCACGGCTCACTGCAGTCTTGACTTCCAGAACTTCAGTGATCCTCCCACTGTTCAGCCTCCTGAATCATTCTGACCACAGGCACTTTCCATCACTCCTGGCTAATTTTTGTATTTTTGGTAGAGACAGGGTTTTGCCATTTTGCCCAGGCTGGTCTCGAACTCCTGAGCTCAAGCAATCCACTTGCCTCGACTTCCCAAAGTGCTGAAATTACAGGTGTGAGCCAGTGTATCTTGGCCCAGAGTCTGTAACTGTTGTTTTCCTGCTGAGTGCCTAATTCCATCTGATAAGATGCTGGGTGCTATATAAATCAAGTGAAATGAACAGAGTCCCTGCCTTTAGGGGCATTGCACAGTATGTGATGCAAACTTCTGCTCTCGGGGCACTCATTAAAGCAGTGTGTACACTCAGAGTAAGAGACTTAGTAGGGTGGCTAGGTTTGGAGGGTAGTGTGTGGTACAAGTGATGTCAGTACTCCAGGACTGGATGGTGCCTTTTGAATTCTTTGAGTTGTGGAAAATGTCTTGATCTGGAAACTGAATGGTGTTTCTGGTGTTTCTTTTGGAACATAGGTTTAGTGGTGTGAGTACAGAATGATCCAGAAAGATTGCTGGGGGAACGGGAGGTTGTTGAGAACTCATTCACCAGGAATGTATTACGTAAGTAAGCAGGAAATAGGGCGGGACCATGACCATCTTCAGAAGCATCCAGCCAGGCCCCTGGAAGCTGGGATGCTGCGTTAGTCACTCTTTAGTGATTGCTGTCCTGAGCTGGTGCCACAGTCTTGCGTTTTTAAACTGAGATGGAGTCACAATCTGATAAATTGGTGTGAAGGAGGCTCGTGGGCAGCAGGAGGAGGAGGAGCTGGGAGGGCAACACATCTAGTCCAGAGCTAACTGTTCCAACCTAATTCTGGCATTTGGGGCAGCTCTGCCACCTTGTGGAATGAGTGCTCAGTGATTTTTGTGGGGGCTGAGTGCATACATCTGCATTCCAGGGGCTAGCCTTGAAATGTTCACCAGGACTATATGTGGGTGTGGTTCCTTTCCTTCCACTTAGGTATTTATGGCTTCAAAGTATTCTTCCTATGTATATAGATGCATATTTTTTCCTGAATATTTATTTTAGGAAGTTTTTATTTTGAAATAATTTAGATTTATACACCTATGTAGTGTGGGTTAAAAAAATGACAAAAAATAATTTTAGATTTATAAAAAAGTTGCAAAAATAGCAAAAAGATTTCCCTTATACCTTTCCCTATGTTGGAAAATATAGATTCCCCAATTGCTAGCGATTTACCAAGTTAGCTTTATTATTCTCTCCCAGATTTTATTTTATTTTATTTTTTGAGATGGAGTCTTACTCAGTTGCCCAAGCTAGAGTACAGTGGCGAGATCTTGGCTCATTGCAACCTCCGCCTCCTGGGTTCAAGCAATTCTCCTGTCTCCGCCTCCCGAGTAGCTGGAATTACAGGCACACGCCACCATGCCTGGCTAATTTTTTTTGTATTTTTAGTAGAGATGGAGTTTCACCATGTTGGTCAAGCTGGTCTTGAACTCCTGACCTCAAGTGATCTACCCACCTTGGCCTCCCAAAGTGCTGGGATTACAGGCGTGAGCTACTGTGCCCAGTCCGCTCCCAGATTTTTTAATGTAGTTTTTTGAATTGTTTGAAAATAAATTGCCGACCTTTAACTCTGAATATTTCAGTGTATAGTTCCTGAAAACAAGGACGTTCTCTTTCGTTCACACAATATAATCAAAATCAAGACGTTTAAAAACTTTGCCATTTGTTCTAATAATGTTCTTTGTGGCAAAAATGGGGTGAATTTTTTTTTATTTCTGGTCAAGATCCAATCCAGGAACACATGTTGAATTCAGCTGTCATATTTCTTTTGTCTCCTTTAATCTGAAACAGACCTTCTGTCTTCTACTTTTTTTTTTTACTGGAGTGAGGGACAGGGGAATAAGCTTTTTTTTTTTTTTTTTTTTAATGACCTTCACATTACATTTCTGAAGAATATGATGTCCCTCAATTTGGGTTTTTCTGATGTATCCTCATAATTTGATTTGGGTTATTCACTTTTCACAGAAATACCACATAAGTGATGTGTCCTTTTCAGGTGCATTCTATCAGGAAGCACATGAAAACCTCTTTGTCCCATTTATTGGTGACATTAACTTTTGTCACTTACCTAAGGTAGTATCTACCAGCTTTTTCTACTGTAAGGCTGTTATTACCCCTATATAATGAATATATTTCTTGTGAGAGAAACTTTGAGACTATGTAAATATCTTATTTCTTCATCAAACTTTCACCCATTATTTTAGCATCTACTGGTATTTTTTTCCTGAAACCGTTTTTACTGTGATGGCTGTCAAATGGCGATATCCAACTTTCATCATTCCTTCAACAGGTATTAGTTTATATTCTGTCTTAGGGGGCTGTATCTCCCTTCTTTCCTTCCTTTCCTTATTTGTTTATCCGCATGGGCTCATGGATTCTTATGTCGTTCTATGGGTTGTACTCTGTTTCTATCATTATTTTAATGCCAAAAAAATTATAATCTTGAGATCATATCAGTAAATACTTTTTTTTTTTTTTTTTTTTGAGACAGAGTCTCACTCTGTTGTCCAGGCTGGAGTGCAGTGATGAGATCTCTGCTCACTGCAACTTCTGCCTCCTGGGTTCAAGAGATTCTCCTGCCTCAGCCTCCCGAGTAGCTGGGATTACGGGTGCCCACTACCACACCCAGCTTTTTTTTTTTTTTTTTGGTAGCGTTAGTAGACACTGATCCAGGCCGGTCTCGAACTGTTGACCTCAAGTGATCCACCCGCCTCACCCTCCCAAAGTGTTGGGATTACAGGTGTGAGCCACTGTGCCTGGCCTCAGCTAATCCTTTGATTGCTTTTTGATGCTTCAAGTTGAAAAAGTTATTCCTTCACAGACATGAACAATATTTTATTCATTATGTTATGTTAACTATATATCAAAAAGGTATCAAACTCCTGGGCCACATGATGTCATTGCTGACAAGAATACCAACTGTGTTGGGCCTTGGTCCTGAGGGAACACATGACAATGAGGAATGACTCTTTTCCCCTGGCTGGAGAAGTGACAAATAACAGGATCCAGGAGCAGATGTTAAGTGCTGATGATGAGGTACAGCAGATAGTCATTTGTGGCAGGAGTTGATGGCGTGTGGTCCCTGAGAGCCAGGGCCATCTAGATGTCTTCCTGTTTGTGGAGTGAGCTGGGTCTGGATGGAAGTGAAAACTTGGCTGAGCCAGGGAGGAATGGCAGGAAGAGGGCACAGGCCAAACAGGGGTGTGAACTGCGAGAGCATGAAGCAGTTGTTGGAGTAGGAGCTGAGGCCTCCTTGTGGATGAGTGGGAGGTACGTTTGGAAGCAAGATGCTGCTTGGGGTGACTTGGGCCTTGAGTGCCAGACTGAGCATTGCCTGCCAGATTGAATATCACCATCATCGTAATCTAATCATAGTCATCCAGTTGTGAGGTCATCTGATACTGGCAATGGGCATACAAAATATTAAATAGGATATTTATTTCTAAGCCAAGTTTCACAAAACAATTTACAAACTTTTTTTAGTATAAACATAGTGTATGCTTACTATAAAAGGAAAAGTATATAACTATTCAAGTATATATAGATCCCACTCTATATTATCTGTTGCTGTGTGACAGTATTACCACAAATATAGTAGCTGAAACAACACATTTGTTTTCTAACAGTTTCTGTGGGTGAGGAGTTCAAGCATAGCTTAGCCAGGTCCTCTGCAAACTTATAATCCAAGGGTTGGCTCGGGCTGTATTCTTATCTGAGCACTCTACTGGGGAGGGTTCCAGGCTTACCTGATGGTTGGTGGCATTCAATCCTCGTAGACTGTCAGACTGAGGGCCTTGGTTTTTGCTGGTGCACTCAGTTCCTTGCCTCATGTAGAGTAGCTCACAACGTAGCAGCTTGTTTCACTAAGACACCGAGGAAGAGTGTTTCCTAGTAAGACAGACACTGTAGTCTTACCTAATACAATCATAAAAGTGACATACTGCCTCCTTTGCCATATTCTGTTAGAGACAGGTTACAGCTTTGCCCAGTGGCAGTATCCTAGCTAATGAGGTTTATCCGAGGTGTGATTATTAAAATAATTGAAAACTTTTCCTAATACACTGCAGTGACAACTTGCAGCATAGGTTGGCAATGGCAATTTTTGACATCTCTATGGAGACTGAATTAAAATTAAAAAAAAAAAGAAGTTATAGGTTCGGCCCACACTCAAGAAGAAGAGATTATATCGGGGCATGAATACCAGAAGGCAGGGATCATTAAGAAACATTTTAGGGTTTAACTCCATACCCTCCCTCGAAAATAGATAACGAAAACACTGCTTAGGGTTACCTTTTTTTTTTTTTTTGAGACAGAGTTTCGCTCTTGTTGCCCAGGCTAGAGTGCAATGGCACGATCTCGACTTACAACCTCCGCCTCCCGGGTTCAAGCAAATCTCCTGCCTCTATCTCCTGAGTAGCTGGGATTACAGGCTTGCACCACCACGCCTGGCTAATTTTGTATTTTTTAGTAGAGATGGGGTTTCTCCATGTTGGTCAGGCTGGTCTCCAACTCCCGACCTCAGGTGATCCACCTACCTTGACCTCCCAAAGTGTTGGGATTACAAGCATGAGCCACCACGCCTGGCCTAGGGTTACCATTATTAAAAGCAAAATTTGTGGACCATTTTTCTCTGCACATACCAAAGTATAGTAGTAATTTAGGAGCAACAAGAGCAAAGGGTGACTCTTGAGATTTTGAGCCTGGATGCCCAGGAGAGAGCTCTGTGCTTTTTCTTGATTCCTCCAAACAATAATTTGTTAAACAGGAGGGAGAGGACAGAGCATGTAAATGATGATGCCAGTAACTACTTGGAAATAGTGATTTTCATACTGCTTTTAAAAGAGGAATAAATTGGTTTCAGTAGATGACCTTACCCCAAGAGTAATTGAGTTCTCCCTCACTTTTGAACCAGAACCTTTGAGGATTTAATTTACAATATTTTCTTCTGGGCATGGTGACTTATGCCTGTAATCCCAGCACTCTGGGAGGCTGAGGCAGGAGGATCACTACTTGAGCCAAGGAGTTGGAGATAAGCCCTGGGCAACATAGGGAGACCCTCATTGCTCTTTTTTTTTTTTTTTTTTTAATAATAATTTACATGTCTTCTGCCCTCTGTCTTTGAGTAACTGCTCCCATGTTAACAAGAACCATATTAATACGCTAAGAGTGGATGATGTCACTTAGCTGGCGTCACCAACTCCTGCCATGTATATTCTAAATGAACTATCCTCCCATAGGGGAATACACACCTGTGTGTGTAGACTCTGCCCCAGCAGGCCCATTTGACAACCAGTGGCTCTCTTAGTTTCTTTTTTCTGTTTGTTTTTTTGAAATGGAGTCTCGCTGTGTCACCTGGGCTGGAGTGCCCTGGCACAATCTCGGCTCACTACAACCTCTGCCTCTGGGCTCGAGCGATTCTCCTGCCTCAGCCTCCTGAGTAGCTGGGATTATAGGTGCACACCACTATGCCCAGCTAACTTTTGTATTTTTAGTAGAGACGGGGTTTCGCCTTGTTAGCCAGGCTAGTCTCAAACTCCTGACCTCGTGATCTGCCCATCTCGTCCTTCCGAAGTGCTGAGATTATAGGCGTGAGCCACCATGCCCGGCCCTATTCATAATTTTCTATTTTGCTGATAATATTTTGAGTTTTATTTTTTATTTTGAGAGAATCTCATTCTGTCACCCAGGCTGGAGTGCTGTGGCACCATCTCAGCTCACGGCAACCTCCACCTCCTGGGTTCAAGCAATTTTTGTGCCTCAGCCTCCTGAGTAGCTGGGACAACAGACACGCACCACCACGCCCGGATAAATTTTTGGATTTTTAGTAGAGACAGAGTTTCACCATGTTGGCCAGGCTGGTCTTCAACTCCTGACCTCAAGTGATCTGCCCGCCTCAGCCTCCCAGACTGCTGAAATTACACGCATGAGCCACTGTGCTTGGCCATATTTTGAGTTTTATTCATATAGTTATACCACACATATTCTGTTTCTTAATTTTTAAAATTTATTATTATTTTAAAATTATTTTTGAGACAGGGTCTCACTCTGTTGCTTAGGCTGTAGTCTCAGTGGTGCAATCTCGGCTCACTGCAACCTCCATCCCCAGGTTCAAGTGATTCTCCCACCTCAGCCTCCCGAGTAGCTGGGACTACAAGCATGCACCACCATGCCTGGCTAATTTTTGTATTTTTTGGTAGAGACAGGGTTTCCTCATGTTGTCCAGGCTGGTCTTGAACTCCTGACCTCAAGTGATCCACCCACCTTGGCCTCCCAAAGTGCTGGGATTACAGGCATGAACCACCCCCCCCAGCACTATTTATTTATTTTTTGAGACAGGTTCTGTCTCATGCTGTTGCCCAAGCTGGAGTGCAGTGGTGGGATCATGGCTTACTGCAGCATTGACCTTCTGGGTTCAGTCTATCCTCCTGCCTCAGTCTCCTGAGTAGCCGAGACTATGGGTACGTGCCACCACACCCAGCTACTTTTTGTATTTTTTTGTAGAGATGAGGGTCTCACTATGTTGCTCAGGCTGGTCTTGAACTCCTGGGCTCAAGTTATCCACCCACCTTGGCCTCCCAAAGTGCTGGAATTACAGGTGCGAGCCATTATGCCTGGTCTATTTTAAAATGTAGAATATTTTTGCGGAATGCATAATTTCAATGTTCCTATTGTGATTTTGTTAATTACCACTAATCCTTCATTGTTTGATTAATAAAGTAGGGCAATTAGATGTTAGAATTTTGCAGATTATACCAGTGACACATGGCCCCTTAGCTAGGATTATGCATAACTTATGATTGTTTTGAGCAAAGAACTGTGAGGTCAGTGACAACAATAATGACAAGTAATATTCAAGTAACCTCTTGCTGTTAATACTGGCTTTTGTGGCCAGGCACGGTGGCTCACGCCTTGTAATCCCAACACTTTGGGAAGCTGAAGTGGCGGATCACCTGAGGTCAGGAGTTCAAGACCAGCCTGGCCAAAAGGGTGAAACCCTGTCTCTACTAAAAATACAAAATAGGCTGGGCGCAGTGGCTCAAGCCTGTAATCCCAGCACTTTGGGAGGCCGAGTCGGGTGGATCACAAGGTCAGGAGATTGAGACCATCCTGCCTAACACGGTGAAACCCTGTCTCTATTAAAAAATACAAGAAACTAGCCGGGCGAGGTGGCGGGCGCCTCTAGTCCCAGCTACTCGGGAGGCTGAGGCAGGAGCATGGTGTGAACCCGGGAGGTGGAGCTAGCAGTGAGCTGAGATCCGGCCACTGCACTCCAGCCTGGGCGACAGAGCAAGACTCCATCTCAAAAAAAAATAAATAAATAAAAATAAAAAATAATTAGCTGGGCATGGTGGCACATGCCTCTAATCGTAGCTACTCGGGAGGCTGAGGTTGGAGTATTGCTTGAACCCTGGAGGTGGAGGTTGCAGTGACCCAAGATTGCTCCACTGCACTTCAGCCTGGTTGACAGAGTGAGACTCTGTCTCAAAAACAAAACAAACAAACAACAGCAAAACAAAACTGGGTTTTGTCTTTAACTGCCTCATGGAAACATATAGGAGACTTGTGAAATAAGTATTCTTATTCCCATTTAACAATGAGGAAACAGTCTTGGAGAGGCTAGCTCCCATGTTTGATGTGACAGTACACTAACATAAGTAAGAGAAGTAAAGAATGCAACATATTGTAGGCCGGGCACAGTGGCTCATGCTTGTAATCCCAGCACTTTGGGAGGCCAAGGTGGGTGGATCACCTGCAGTCAGGAATTTGAGACCAGCCTGTCCTAAATGACGAAACCTGGTCTGTACTAAAAATACAAAAATTAGCCGGGTGTGATGGCGGACACCTGTAATCCCAGCTACTCGGGAGGCTGAGACAGAAGAATCGCTTGAACCCAGGAGGCAGAGGTTGCAGTGAGCTGAGATCATGCCACTGCACTCCAGCCTGGGCGACAGAGAGAGACTCCGTGTCCAAAAAAAAAAAAAAAAAAAAAAAAAGCAGCACATTGGATATTTCAATATTTTAGAAAAAGGAATGAACAAAACCAACTGTTATACAAATAGAAAGGGAAGGACTACAGGATCCATAAAGTACTTACAGGAAATCTTCAAGGCAGGACAGAATCTTTTCTGCGGAGAGACCGGGGTGAAGGCATTGTGCAAGGAGGTGGTATTTGAAGGATGAGCAAGACTTGGTTTGCAAGTGGGAACAACATGCCAAATAGAGGGAACCACATGGTCTAGACTGGCTGAACTGGCAGCCTTTATTGTGCATACAGAGGGCTCCTTTTGGCTGTAGTGTGCAAAACTTAGGATAAGGTTGTGAAGTCTGGAAAATATAATTTTTCATATCTCTAAAAATTTGGGTTCAAAAGTAAAATAGTCCACTTTGCAAAACCTTCATGAGAAAGGGATGATTGCTTAAGTCTTGGTGTTTATGTGTCTTTTTTATTGTTCTATTTTTAAATATTATTTATTTATTTACTGTTTGAGACAGAGTTTGTCACTTTGTTGCCCAGGCTGGAGTGCAATGGTGCAATCTCAGCTCACTGCAACCTCCGCCTACCGAGTTCAAGCGATTCTCCTGCCTCGGCCTCCCAGGTAGCTGGGACTACAGGCATGCACCACCATGCCCAGCTGATTTTTTTTTTTTTAATATTTTTAGTAGAGACGGGGTTTCACCATGTTGGCCAGGCTGGTCTCGAATTCCCAATCTCAAATGATCCGCCCACCTCAGCCTCCCAAAGTGCTGGGATTATAGGCGTGAGCCACCAGGCCCGGCCAATTTTGTATTTTTAGTAGAGATGGGGTTTTACCATGTTGGTCAGGCTGGTCTCGAACTCCTGACCTCAGGTGATCCACCTGCCTCAGCCTCCCGAAGCGTTGGGATTACAGGCATGAGCCACCACATCTGGCCTTTTTTGTTGTATTATATTTTAACATATCCTAAACATTTTCTCATCATTAAAAAGTTAGCATAAACATTTTATTCATATATAATATTTTTATCTACTTTTTTTCTTTAGAGCTCTATTTCTGGAAGAATCTACTTTTTGATTTGTGGTTCTGAAATTATAGCAAATTGTGTAATTTATCAGATTTTGTCACAGGCTATAATACATAACTGATTCATACCCTATTTGCAGCTTTTCTCACTCTGATGCTTGTGTTGATTGTTTTTTCCAGCAGTGCAGGGTAGATTATCAACTGGCTTATAATCAGAAGAGCTTGCTTGTATCACAGTGAGTTATACTTCACTGATTTCACTGGGGAATCTTACTTCCTGAGCTTCCATGGTTAAAGATTTGTAATGCTCAAATCTTCTTTTGATGTTTATTCCATCAGAGAAAAAGCAGCAACTACTTTGTCTTAGTGTTGCCAAATTGAAAAGAGCCTTTGGTTTGGCCAGGGTCTTTGTGATGGTGCCACCTGGCAGTGTCTTCCCTCCTGAGGAGCATCCCTGCTCACCTGAGCCTCTCTGATCCTAATACTGCCTGTCAGATGCAGCTGGTCCACCCGAGTGCCAAGCTTGCGCTCCTTTGGAGTTTCAGCTGTACTAACTTTTGCTTAGCTGTGAGGAATCAAGGATTTTGCTTTTGCTGGGGGAGGAGTTTTTATCCTGTAAACTGAACTTGCTTCCTTTGAAGGGTTTACTGGATTGGCAGATTATTGGTCCAGTCATATCTATCTTTCAACATAGTTTGGCCATGTCTTTTTTTTTTTTTTTTTTTTTTGAGATGGAGTTTTGCTCTTGTCACCCAAGCTGGAGATCAATGGTGTGATCTCACCTCACTGCAACCTCCGCCTCCTGGGTTCAAGCAATTCTCCTGCCTCAGCCTCCCAGGTAGCTGGGATTACAGGCATGCACCACCACACCTAGCTAATTTTTGTATTTTTAGTAGAGATGGGGTTTTGCCATATTGGCCAGGTTTGTCTTGAACTCTTGACCTCAATTGATTTACCCACCTTGGTCTCCCAAAGTGCGGGGATTACAGGCGTGAGCCACCATTCCTGGCCAGTCATGTCTTTTTCTTTTTTCCTTTTGTTTTCTGACAGAGTTTGGCTCTTGTTGCCCAGGCTGCGGTGCAATGGTGTCATTGCAGCTCATTGCAACCTCCGCCTAGCAGGTTCAAACGATTCTCCTGCCTCAGCCCCCCAAGTAGCTGGGATTACAGGCACCTGCCACCACGCCCGGCTAATTTTTTGTATTTTTAGTAGAGATGGGGTTTCACTATGTTGGCCAGGCTGGTCTTGAGCTTCTGACCTCAGGTGATCTGCCTGCCTTGGCCTCCCAAAATGCTGGGATTACAGGCATGAGCCACCGTGCCCCACCAACATGTACTGTTACTTACGTTTTAAAAAGATAAAACAATGTTCAGTATTTTGGTGGAACAAGCCTGGTACTATCCTGCATTATATAAAGTGAGTATTAAAAATGAAAATCTTTAGGTGTCATAGTAAAAGATGTCCCAAAAGGTGGAGATAATAATCCCACTGATAGGTGAATAGTCATACTAGGAACCTTATAGTTGGTTTTGAATTTCACACTTTTCAGGAGGACGTAGACAAAATGAAATTCTTACAGGGTGATATGTGTTCCAGCCAGGGCATATGAAGACTGGTTGAAGAAATGTTTCACACTTGGTTGATAATTATAATAGCTGTCTCCAGCTATGTTCCAGAAATAACATAAGCCTGCTTATGATATATTTTATATTTGAAATGATAATGGCTTCCATGTGTTGATCACCTACTTTGTGCCAAGTACATACATTATTCATAACCTTTTCTCCAACTCTTTGAAATAGGTTGTATTCTTCCCTGAAGAATCTGGATAATTAGACTAGCTTGCACAGCTAATTTATGCTGCTAATGAAAGGTAGACCTGGGATTTAATGTTGTGCTTTTTGTATTATACCATACTGACTCTGGCAGGAGCATGCAGTGAGGCTGTGGGTGGTGGGCACTTCCCCTCTTCTGCTTATGATTAGGTTAATTCCTGAAATTTAAAATGACATTGAATAGTCGTAGTAGACAGTATTAATTGAACACTTATTATGTGCCGTACACCTTTCTAGGCTCTTTGCATGTATTATTTAATTCTCACAACTCAGCGAAGTTGTTACCATTATCGTCTCCATCCTGCACATGGGGAAATTGAGTCTAGGGGTGTAGGTGGAAGAACTTGGGTTTGAAATAGGCTGTCCAGCTGCAGAACCCACACTTAGCCCCTGTGCTGTTTGCTTTATGTAGATGACCATTGTGTGTACACACGAGTGCAAAGTTTTTGTTTTTGTTTTTGAGACGGAGTCTCACTCTTGTCACCGAGGCTGGAGTGCAATGGTACGATCTCGGCTCACTGCAGTCTCCACCTCCAGGTTCAAGTGAGTCTCCTGCCTCGATCTCCTGAGTAGCTGGGTCTACAGGGGTGCACCACCATGCCCAGCTAATTTTTCTTTTCTTTTTTTTTCTTTTTTTGAGACAAAGTCTCACTCTGTTGCCCAGGCTGGGGTACAGTGGCGTGATCTTGACCCACTGCAACCTCTGCCTCCTGGGTTCAAGCAATTCTTCCACCTCAGCCTCCGAAGTAGCTGGGACTACAGGCACGTGCCACCATGCCTGGCTAATTTTTCTCATTTTAGTAGAGACGGGGTTTTACCATGTCGGCCAGGCTGGTCTTGAACTCCTGACCGCAAGTGATCTGCCTGCCTCAGCCTCCCAAAGTGCTGGAATTATAGTTGTGAGCCGCTGCACAGGGTTCCAGCCTTAGTCTTTTGTGACGTGCAAAATGGCAAGTTTATATGATTTAACCTAATATAGATCAAGAGAAGGATATTCCAAACAAACTATTTTTTGTTTTAGGAAAGAATTTGATGTATTAAAGGTTTGTGTTTTGAGCTTCTCCACTGACATACTTTTCCTGTCCAATTATTTGTCTGAGAAGTGTGTATTCTATTTCACATTGTGTCACTTTTACTTCTCCTTTTTATTTTATTTTTTTGAGACAGAGTTTCGCTCTTGTTGCCCAAGCCAGAATGCAATGGCGTGATCTCAGCTACTGCAACCTTTGCCTCCGGGTTCAAGCGATTATCCTGCCTCAGCCTCCCGAGTTGCTGGGATTATAGACACACACCACCACGCCCAGCTAATTTTTTGTATTTTTAGTAGAAATGGGGTTTCACCATGTTAGCCAGGCTGGTCTGGAACTCCTGACCTCATATGATCCGCCTGCCTTGGTCTCCCAACGTTCTGGGATTATAGGCGTGAGCCACTGTGCCTGGCCAACTTTTTCTTCTCTTACCTGCAACTAACTGATCTGGCGTCTTTTATATCTCTTGTTATAGGTAGAAAGTGATTTTAAGGTATTCTGCTTTGGGATGTATGTGTATAGGTTTTTGTTGGTTTAAATTGGCTCTATAATAGCATCCTTCAGACCACCAAACCTAATTTTGAAATGTAGAGTATAATTTAGATCAAATTTAAGAATTTTAAAATTACTTCTGATTATGGGATGACACTTGAAAAAATAATCATAATACTTACCAAAGGTTTAACAGGCTACCTGCTTCCAGTGGAAATTGTGTGACTGTGTTTAAGAAAAATTTGATTAACTCGAGAAAGGTCCATTCATTGCACATTGAATTCCTAATTTTTAAAAAAAGGTCCATTTGATATATTCTTGGGTGACCAAATCTGTAGCATAGGAGTGACTTAAGGTGACTGTTTTCGTTGGTGGGAAGACATTCTAAAGGGAGTCCTCAAGAAACTGCATTTCTAACACACAAGAGGTTCTTGTGGCCCGCGGGTGGTGACTCACCTGTAATTCCAGCACTCTGGGAGGCCAAGGCGGGTGGATCACTTGAAGTCAGGCGTTCGAGACCAGCCTGGACCAGTCTCTACTAAAGCAACGAACAAAACAAAACAAAAAAAGATGGACATGGTGGTGGGCGACTGTAATCCCAGCTACTTGGGAGGCTGAGGCTGGAGAATCACTTGAACTGGGGAGGTGGAGGTTGCAGTGAGCTGAGATCTCACCATTGCACTCCAGCCTGGGAGACAAGAGCGAGATTCCGTCTCAAGGGAAAAAAAAAAAAAAAAAAAGTCCTTGTGATGGGTTTAGTTTTTGTCATTGGTGCCTGACCGACTATTGCCTTCTGCTTATTTGTTTTTTAGGGTCATGCTTTTATTGTCGCTTTGAAATTGATCATTGAATCCTATGAGTCCTCCTTATGCCTTCTACCTCCATTTAGTTAGCTGGTTTTTCTTGTAGTCTCTGGGTCCTTTTTGTTGTTGCTTCTTTTGCATTTATTATTATTATTGTTATTTTATTCATTTTTGACACAGGGTCTTGCTTTGTTGCCTAGGCTGAAGTGCAGTGGTGCAGTCATGGCTCACTGCAGCCTGAACCTGCTGGGCTCAAGGGATCCTCCCACCTGAGCCTCCTGGGTAGCTGGGACTATAGGCACATGCATCATGCCTGGCTAATAAAAAAAAAATATTTTTTTTGTACAGATGGGGTCTTGCTGAGTTGCCTACACTGATCTTGAGGATCCTGGCCTCAAGTGATCCTTTTTCCTTGGCCTCATTTATTGTTATTTTTAATTGACATGTAATAATTTTACATATTCATGTGGTACAGTGATATTTCCTTACATGTATACAATGTATAATGATTAAATCAGGATAATTAGCAAATCCATTACCTTGAACATTTATTTCTTTGTGTTCAGAACATTCAAAATCTGCTTTTCTAGCTATTTGAAGATATATAATAAATTATTATTAACTATAGTCACCCTATAGTGCTGTAGAATACTAGAACTTATTTGTCCTATTTTGGATCCTTTTTTTTGAGGCAGAGTCTTGCTCTGTCGCCCAGGCTCGAGTGCAGTGGTACGATTTCGGCTCACTGCAAACTCTGCCTCCCGGGTTCACGCCATTCTCCTGCCTCAGCCTCCCGGGTAGCTGGGACTACAGGCGCCTACCACCATGCCCAGCTAATTTTTTTTGTATTTTTAGTAGAGATGGTGTTTCACCGTATTAGCCAGGATGGTCTTGATCTCCTGACCTTGTGATCCACCCGCCTTGGCCTCCCAAAGTGCTGGGATTACAGGCATGAGCCACCACGCCCGGCCTTTCTTTTTTTTTTTTTTTTGAAACAGAGTCTTGCTCTGTCACTCAAGCTGTAGTGCAGTGGTGTGATCTTGGCTCACTGCAACCTCCGCCTCCCAGGTTCAAGCAATTCTTCTGCCTTAGCCTCCCGAGTAGCTGGGATTACAGGCATGTGCCACCATGCCTAGCTAATTTTTGTATTTTTAGTAGAGATGGGGTTTCACCATGTTGTCCAGGCTGGTCTCGAACTCGTGACCTCAGGTGATCCACCCACCTCGGCCTCCCAAAGTGCTGGGATTACAGGTGTGAACCACTGCACCTGGCCAATTCTGGATCCTTTTGATCAAAGTATGTCATAAAACAAAGTACGTGTTGAAATCTCAAAGACTCAGTACTAAAACCTTTGTAACTGTTACATTTCCCTTGCACAAAAACTGGCGTAAAATCTCTTAGGTTTCACAGAAAGATACTGAGGAATATTCCCTATTTCCGTCCACAAGGATGGGTACCAGGATGGTAGTGAATGTAAGTCTGGTCCAACTTGTAAGTACCAGCTTGAGATCCTTGATATTTAAAATTTTTATTTTATTTTATTATTATTATTATTATTATTATTATTATTATTTGAGACAGAGTCTGGCTCTGTTGCCCAGGGTGGCATGATCTCAGCTCACTGCAACTTCTGCCTTTGGGTTCAAGCGATTATCATGCCTCAGCCTCCCGAATAGCTAGAATTACAGGTGTGCTCCACGATGCCTGGCTAATTTTTTTGTTCGTTTGTTTTTTGTATGAGTCAAAGTCTTGCTCTTGTCTCCCAGGCTGGAGTGCAATGGCATGATCTTGACTCACTGCAGCCTCCGCCTCCCAGATTCAAACAATTCTCCTGCCTCAGCCTCCCAAGTGGCTGGGATTACAGGCACCTGCCACCATGCCTGGCTAATTTTTGTATTTTTAGTAGAGACGGGGTTTCACCATATTGGCCAGGCTGGTCTTGAACTCCTGACCTCAGGTGATCCACCTCCCTTGGCCTCCCAAAGTGCTGGGATTACAGGTGTGAGCCACCATGCCCAGCCCATTTTTTTGTATTTTTAATAAAGATGGGGTTTCACCATGTTGGTCAGGCTGGTCATGAACTCCTGATCTTGAGTGATCCACCTGCCTTGGCCTCCCAAAGTGCTAGGATTACAAGTGTGAGCCGCTCTGCCTGGCCTGAGATCCTTGATATTTTGTTTTGTTTTGTTTTATTTTGTTTTTTAAGGATTTTTTCCTTAAAGTATGTGAAACCCTGAAAACTTGTATGACTGTTGAAAATAAACATGTTGATTTCTTCTTCCTAAAGATGAATCACAGTTAAGTCTTATTTGACCTGAAGTTGTTTTCATTCTCTCTAAACAGTAATTTGAGGAGGTAATGGCAGTCTGATGTCTCAGGCTACATATGCACGCTAGTCTTTCACCTTCAGTTGTCATGTGTTAGTGCATGTTTTGTAATAACTGGGATAAATACAAGGAACCTTTGCTTTTGTTTTTATTTTTTTCAGTAACAAATACTTTTAAGAAAACAGATGATTTTGTGTCATCTAATGCACCAGCTGTCGACCTAGACCATAAGTTTAGATGCAAGGTTGTGGACTGTTTAAAATTTTTCCGCAAAGCGAAACTGTTGCACTATCACATGAAGTATTTCCATGGAATGGAGAAGTCACTGGAGCCAGAGGAGAGCCCGGGAAAGAGGCATGTCCAAACCAGGGGCCCTTCAGCTTCAGACAAGCCCAGCCAGGAGACCCTGACCAGGAAGCGGGTCTCTGCCAGTTCCCCAAGTAAGTATCTTCATTCTTCATTGTGTCATGGATGGCTCGGTTGCTTGGCCACAGTGCTTGTGTTTTCTGACACACAATGCAGGCATTAGGTTTGTCTGTTCCAGTTGAATCCCACAGGATTGAACATACTAAGTGATCCTCCGGGCTGCACCATGGAGCTGTGGCCTTCCTGCAGGCCACAGTTGCTTAGCCTCTGAAGGCCTTGCTGCTTCCAGTATCAGTGGGGACAGTCAAGCAAAGGGACCTCATTCAGAAGCCAGCAGGAGAACTCGTGCTCAGAGCAGCATGGGTGCCATTGTGCCACTCTCCCAAACCTGTGTGTTTTCCTTGCCAGCAGTACAAAAGAGCACGATAACCAAAAGGTGATATGTGATTCTACTGCCGGGTCCAAATGTGAATCCTGTTTCATCTTAAGTGCAACTGAAGATATTTATAATAGCACTGTTTATTTTGCATAGAAACCATAATAGTTGTAGTAGAGGTTACCATAAAATCTCATTTTATAACTTATTACAGAGAACCTTTTAGGAAATGTCTTCTAAAGCTTACAGAAATTGAAAAATTACATGTTTCCAGGGGAGTTTCAGAAGAATTAATGGATTTCCAATAAATTCTATAATCTTCCCAGCTTTTTACTTGCTATTGTAATATCGCTACCTACTTCTTGGCTTAAAGATTTTCTATTAAAACATGTAGGTATTAAATGGTGTATGGAACTCCTAGGACATCTGACAGTGTTCCCAGTAGAGTATACAATCAGGTTTCAGGATGGGCAGAGCCATGCAGACTAAGGTGAACTCTGACCCTCCGAGGGGTCAGCCTTCATTTATGCTGTCAAGACTTTGAATGTGCTGTATTATCCATTAGAAATATAATGCGAGGCCAAGCACAGTGTCTCATGCCTGTAATTCCAGTACTCTGAGAGGCCAAGGCGGGGGATCACCTGAGGTCAGGAGTTCGAGACCAGCCATACTAACATGGTGAAACCCTGTCTCTACTAAAAATACAAAAAAATTAGCGGGGCTTGGTGGTGCATGCCTGTAATCCCAGCTACTCTGGAGGTTGAGGCAGCAGAATCGCTTGAAGCCGGGAGGCAAAGGTTGCAGTGAACCGACATTGTGCCACTGCACTCCAGCCTGGGCGACTGAGTGAGACTCCATCTCAAAACAACAACCAAATAAGCTAGCATAAACTGATACAGATTATATGGTTTTGCTTATATAAAGTTCAAAAATGAGTCAGAACTAATTTATGGTATTTGAGGTCAGAACAGTCGTTACCTTTGGGAGGAGGTAGATAGGACTGGAAACTGGGCAGGAGGGAGACTTCTAGGGCTCCGGAAATGTTCTGTTTCCTGATCTGCATGGTGACTATACGGTGACTTTCATATTTCATTTATGAAAAAGTATTGATTTATATGTTTATTTGTGTGTACTTTTCTGTGTATGTTTTATGCTTCAATAAAAAGCATACTTAGGCAGGCATGGTGTTTCCTTTTATCTGTTTCCTTTTATCTGACTTACCTCCAAATTAATCTTCTTTTCAGTCCCATGGCACTAATCCAGGTTTCCCCTCTTGCCCTGGTTGTTGTGGTCATTTCTTAATCAGTTTCCCCCCATCATTCTTTACTCACTGTGGTTATCCATCATTTTGCCGTCAGATTGATCTTTGAAAGTAGAAACCTGATTATATCACTCTCTTGCTAAATAATGTGTAAGGACAGGATGATGCTTCTGAAAGCATAAGTTTTGGAGCTGGACACAAAGGTTGTGAATCCCATCTGTTCCCTCAGTCACTGTCGGACTCTCTTCAGGTCTTCAGACCTCGCTCTCTCTTTCTGAGTGTAAACCTGAGTTCTTGTAATTAGTTTATAAGCTAATCTTTTTCATGAGCCTATTTCAAGGCCTGGTATGGGGAAGTGGATTTCCTTCTTCTCCTTGCTTTCCATAATTTCATCCTTCTCATCCAGCCATATGTGGCTGAGGTGGGTGCATTTGTGTGAGCTCTCTAGCTGGATTCTGAGTGCTGTTGGGGAGGAATTATGTTGAGTCATCTTGAGTCACTGTAGTATCCCATGGGCTCTGCAGCACGTGGAAACAACCAGCACTGAAGGCTGGAGATTATGTTGAGTAAATGGAGATCATTGAGGTGTCAGGAGCCAGTAGAAATAGCAGGCACTGGATATCTTAATGGAGTGACATCTGGGCAGGATGAGGGTACAACACTGGAAGTAGGGTGCAGCCTACCCCAGACAGCACAAAGCTACCAGAGTCAGATTGTTTCAAAGACTAAGGCTTGACAGGCAAGAGGCCACTGAGGGACCCAGGGAAGTCCTGCTTGCCTGACCATCATGATGTGTGCTGTCTGTGCTAGGACATAGTACCTCTCCCTCTCCCTGTTCATGGTAATTGTCTGAGGAGGGAGTTTGCCCAGCATAATGTACCTCGGTGTGGGGCAGGTATTCCTGGCCAGATGCTGATCCACCACCTGGCTTTGGGATTCTTGGTTAACTGTACTTGCATGACTTGGTTTATGTTGAGTAATATGTGTCAGCTCACCTGAGTTTGAATACAGGCTCTACCACTTGCTTGCTCCAGGACCTTGGGCAGAGAACTTGCTAAACTTCAATTTTCCCATCTGTGAAATAGAGATAATAGTACTACCTACCTCATAACTTTGTTACAGTAAATGACCCAAGGGGAAATGCTTTGTAAAATGTCTGGCCTATAGTAAACTCTGAATATATAGTCTCTCTTTATTTCAGTGAAAGCATTTACCCAGGTAGTCAGAGATCTGAGTTCTGAACTCAGCCAACTACTGATGAGCTACGAAACCAATAGACAAGACATTGCCATTTTTGTATAATTAAGAAGCCTGAGTGATTGATTTTCTTTTATTTTGTCTTTCTTTCTTTTTTTTTTTTTTTTGAGTAATTGATTTTCTACTTTCATGTCTCACTCTTGGATCTCATGCATTATACTGACCTGGGATTTTAATCTCCTTAATACCGAAGGATCCTTTTCAATGAGATTTGGAAATTTCTTGGTGAACTGGAGATTTTTGTTTACCAGTTTTAAAAAATAAGGCCTGCTTGGCCGGGCGCAGTGGCTCAAGCCTGTAATCCCAGCACTTTGGGAGGCCGAGACGGGTGGATCACGAGGTCAGGAGATCGAGACCATCCTGGCTAACACGGTGAAACCCCGTCTCTACTAAAAAATACAAAAGCTAGCCGGGCGAGGTGGCGGGCGCCTGTAGTCCCAGCTACTCAGGAGGCTGAGGCAGGAGAATGGCGTGAACCCGGGAGGCGGAGCTTGCAGTGAGCTGAGATCCGGCCACTGCACTCCAGCCTCGGTGACAGAGTGAGACTCCGTCTCAAAAATAAATAAATAAATAAATAAAAATAAGGCCTGCTGTATACTCACTAAACTAGTAGGGGTGGACAATTATAAAATGCTTTAAGGGAAACGAGAGTCTTTTAAATCCCTGTGCTTTAACTTGTTGCCAAAAGGTTTTTTAAATCTTTATGTTTTAATTTGTTTAAAGTGTTTCTTTGTAAAATTGATCAATTTGGTGGAAGAATGTGCCGCACAGACCACTCACCCACTGTCTGATCATTTCTGTACCCTCTCAGTGAGGGCACAGCCTGATCATTTTTGTACCGTCTCAGTGAGGGCAGGATTTGTGCAGCCAGGAAGGAATGTACCCCCGCCCACATGTCAGGTGGACACAGCCTCCTAGACAACATGGCGATTACCCAAATGTATCTCCCATGCCTCATTGCCGATACGTTTAGCAGTTACCAGACCGAAGGAACTAGACCATCCATCTTGCTGTGATCTAGATGGAAAATTTAAAGCCTAGCCACCAGCCCTGACTGTGCCACTAACCAGCAAGAGCCTCGGTATTATCATATGTGGATGGGGCTCAGTAGACATGTGCAGCCTTTATCACGTAGCTGGCTATCAGTGAGAGTGAACATAGCAGTGTATGCTGAAGATTCTGTAGTGTGGCTGCCTCATTCTGCCCCAGCTCTCCAGAAGGCACCCCTCTTCCAGGCATCACCCCTTACCTTTCTCCCATCAAAGCCTTGCCCCAGTTTATCAGGGTTTTACTGGATACTTGACTAATCTGATAACCAAAAATTTGAAAGAACAGAACCAACTTAATAGTATCCTGGTTTCACCTCAGGCTTCTGAGAAAGCCCTTATCTCTAGGGTGGAATTTCAGACAGTGTGGGGAGTTTAGTTGGGGAGACGTTTCAGAGTGAGACTCTGATACCAGGCAACCTATGTTTTAGTTTACAGGCAGTGTGAACTTGACATTCTGCCTAAGTGAAAAACAGAATATTATAGGATTTGTGCTGCGTGTTGATAGTAACTGTAAAAAAGTACCCCCTTTATGCTGAAGGCTCTGATTTTTTTATTTTTATTTTTATTTTTGAGACAGAATCTCACTGTGTTGCCCAACCTGGAGTGCAGTGGCGTGATCTTGGCTCACTGCAACCTCTGCCTTCGGGGTTCATGCAATTCTCCTGCCTCAGCCTCCCAAGTAGCTGGGATTACAGGCATGCACCACCACACCCAGCTAATTTTTGTATTTTTAGTACAGATGGGGTTTTGCCATATTATCCAGTCTGGTCTTGAACTCTGGGCCTCAAGTGGTCCCAAACTTGGGTTCTAATGGATTTCTCTGATGGAGATTCCTGGGGCTTCTAGCAGAACCATTGGGACTCGAAAGTACCCTGCAGAAATTTCTTGGTTTTGGACTCCTCAATTTCTGGGCCAGTAAGTTTGAGCAGAAGTAGTAGTTTTGGTCTGAGAGCCCGTAGACTGATCTTAGTAGCAACCTGCCACTGTTCCCTTTGTGATCTCAGGCAGGTCTCTTCATAGATCTGATCTCCTCATTTCTTTTCTTTCTTTCTTTTTTTTTTTTTTTCGTTCTTGTTGCCCAGGCTGGAGTGCAATAGTGCGATCTTGGCTCACTGCAACCTCCGCCTCCCGGGTTCAAGTGATTCTCCTGCCTCAGCCTCCCGAGTAGCCAGGATTACAGGCATGCACCACCATGCCTGGCTAATTTTGTGTTTTTAGTAGAGACGGGGTTTCTCCATGTTGGTCAGGCTGGTCTCGAACCCCCGACCTCAGGTGATCTGCCCGCCTTGGCCTCCCCAAGTGCTGGGATTGCAGGCGTGAGCCACTGTGCCTGGCTGATCTCCTCATTTCTAAAGTGATGATGTAGAATTAGGTGTGCATGAGACCAGGCCCTTTCATGTGGGGAGAAAAGCTCATAAACAACGTGAGAAGGCTAAGTTCTGTGTTAGGAACATGTAAAGTGCTGTGGGAACACAGATTCAGATTTTGCCTGTAGGGTAGGAGCTGGACTGTTGAGAGGAGAAAGACATTTGAGTTAGGCCTTGCTGTGAATTGAATTGTGTCCTGCCTTCCTCCCTAAAATTCATCTGTTGAAGTCCTGACCCTCAGTGTGATGGTATTTGGCAATAATTAAGTTTAAATGATGTCACGAGCGTGGAGCCTTCATGATGGGATTAAGGGAATAGAAAGCTCCCCCTAGCCCCCCATATGAAGATGCAGCAAGAAGACAGCTCTCTGCAAGCTGGGAAGAGGGGCCTCACTTGGAACCAAATAGGCTGGGACCTTGATGTTGTACTTTCCAGCCTCCAGAACTGTGATAAAGAAATATCTGTTGTTTAAGCCACCCAGTCTGTAATGTTTTGTTATGACAGCTTGAGCAGACTAACCCATGCCTTGAGGAGTGAGGCTAGATAGGAGTTAGACTAGAAGCCGGGGAAGAGGAAAAGCATCCCTGTGCCAGGAATAGGCATAGCAAGGATTCAGAGGCATCAAGGGGAATAAACCAATCATCTGTCCCTAAGGTGTCCCTTCTGACGTCCCTTCTGTAATCCTGTTACTCATATGGTTCTTCTGCTCTCAGCCAAGCCTTTAGTTGCAAAGTGAATTTAGAAGGTCAGTTTAGATTTGCTTTTCCAAATGAGGTTTCTCACTATACCAGCATCACTTAATAAATTCTCTTCTAGGAGCCAGCTCAGGCTCCCTTGGGTTTCTTTCTGTGTAGGTGAGTTCAGTCCTGAATACAGGTTAGACTCAGAAAGAATTTTCTAGTGTCAAAGAGGGCCTCTCCTGTGCTTATTATTACTTATTGCTACATCTGTTTGGGTCATGTTCTCACCCTGGGTAAATCTCAGTTTTAGGCCAAAGTGAACCTTGGGGCACTGGAGTGGGTACCTCTTTGTTGCCATCCACAGCTTTTCTCATGGGACTACACTGGCCTTATCGCAGGAACATGTCCTCCTCCCCTTAAACAAAGAGAGCAGTGTGAGCTTAATTGGAATATGGATTATGGTGCCATAACAGAGATAACAACATAGCTGGCTAAAACCAGAGAAATTTATTTTCCTCTCAGGATGAACTGCAAGTTACCTGTGGTGGCTCTGCTCAGGCTCTGAAGGTTCCTGGGCCTTGCTTTCTCCCCATTGTTCCACCAGGCCCCAGGTGCTGCTCTTCTTTGGGGTCTAAAATGGCTCCCCCTGCTTGCTTATCTTTCAGCTGCTGGGAAGGGAAAGTATGCTCCTTTCTTTTAAGGGCACAACCCAGAAGTGCCACACATCACTTCTTATATCCCACAGGCAGAACATCTGCCACCCCTCTCCCAAGGGAACCTGGAACATGAACTCTTCCTATGGAAGAAGTGGAGAAATGGTGTTGGGGAGGGCGTTGCAACGTCTACCACATGAGCTAAGAAAAATGCAGGGCTTGAGGAGGGAGGGGTTATTGGAGGGTCGTCCTGGGTTGGTGTCTGGGTGGCACCCATGGTAGGGGACTAATAGGAGATGAGGTTGGGAAGGTAGACATGGTGAAATGACACTGGCAGGCCCTGAGTACTGCTTCTCTGACAGGCAGAGAGAACCCCTCTAAGCCCATATCTGCTTCTGTTCTGCCCTTGAGCTGCCACCCCCTTATGCAGATCAGAACATGCTCTGGTCATTGCTTGTCCCAGCCTCGTGGCTGAGCTCTGTTCTGTGGTGTACAAGCAGTTACCCCATAGGTGGTGGTGATGTTATTCTTTTCCCTCCTGGAAGCAGCGGTCTGATGACCATTGTCCATCTGCTCTCATAAGTCAGTGATTGGATGGAATACTCAAGAGTCAGCTGTATGGAGGAGCAAGAAGGCCTCTGGTATTTGTCTTGATGGACACCTGCAGCTTGGGGAGAGGACAAGTGGCCATCCTGGAGGAAAGCCTCGCCCTGCTTAGGCAACAAGCTGCTCTCTGATCCAGAGCCCTGGCAGGAAGTCACTCTTTGTCCAACCCAGTCACGGCAGCCGGGAGGAAGCTGTACAGCCAGTACATGCTCTGTGGGTCATGGAACAATTGGTAAAGCTGTCCAGAGAGAGAGCTGACAGCAGACCAGTGACCAGCACTGCTTTCCAGGGAAAGAGTATTGCAAGCAAGATAGTAACAACTGACATTTGAGTACCTCGTGCTGGGCGCTGTTCCAAGTTTGTTACTTGTATTGTCTTATTTAGTCATCAGCACTAAACCCTGTGAGGTGGGTGCTGTTATGCCTAATTTATGCTGTTATTCCACTGTGGTCTGAGAGTATGGTTGATATGATTTCAATGACTTGAATTCATTGATACTTGGTTTATGGCCAAGCACGTGGTCAATTTTAGGTTATTTGCCATTTGCAGACGGGTGGAATGTATAGTTTGTTGTTGCTGCATGGAGTACTCTGTAGATGTCTATTAGATTCAGTTGGTCATGTGTAAAATTTAAGTCCAGTATTTCTTTGTTTTTTGCCTCGATGATCTTTCTAATGCTGTGTCAGTGGGGTGTTGAAGTCCCCCACTAAAATTAGGTGGCTAAGTCTTTCTTTAGGTCTAGAAGTACTTGTTTTAAGAATTTGGATGCTCTAATGTTGGCATGTTAGGCATCTATAATGCCTAATTTATAGATTAGAAACTAAAGTGCAGATGAGATGGATTAATTTGAACCTGTATTTACAGCTCTAACAGGTGGTGGAGCTATGATTTGGATCTGTTGTGAAGCCCATACTCTCACCTTGAAACTCTGCTGTCTTTTATGATTCCAGGCCCTGGAGTGGGAAATAGGAGTGCCTCCCTGCAGGAGACTTCCTGTGCACATGGCCGTCTAGGGATTTCTGCCTATTGTCACCTTGTCTACCCCTGTTCCTCAGGGACTCACCTGGCTTAGCTCAGTCCTTGCTGGGCAATTCTCTGTGTCTTCTCTAGGGCCTGCAAGTTGTGCCACTGGAGTTTATAAATGACCACCATCTTTAGCCAGATAACCAGGCATGTCCTAGCATTGGGCAGTTTTCTTCTACATCTTGCCCTCTCTGTCTCAAGGATTTAGGACCTCGATTATGTTGCTGCTTCAGGCAGTTCTGCTACTGACAGGATAAATTCTGTTAGCATTTCACTAAGCTGATGGGTATAATTACTTTAGTTGGAGGTCACTAAAACCTGAATTTACAAATAAAAACTGGATCAGGGAGCAGTTTGTGTGTGTGTCGTAGGGGGTTGGGGGTGAAGGTACAACAGATAATATCCCTCCTTTGCTGAGATCCTCCAGTGGCTTCCTAAATCACTCATAGTAAAAGCCAACTTCCTCACAGGGCCCTTCATCATGATCTGCTTCTAGCCTCCATCTGCTTCTTTCCCTCACTCAACCGAATTCTAATTTCAGTTCCTTTGGAGCCATACAGATCTCCTTGCTATTTCTTGATTTCAAATTCCAGTTGTTCATTGCTGGCATATAGAAAAGCAATAGGTTGTTGTATATTAACCTTGTATCTTGTAACCTTGCTATAAGTGCTGTTTTGGCAATTTTTGTTTTGATCAATTCTTTGGGATATTCTGCATAGACAGACAGATCATCCGCAAACAAAGGTAGTGTTATTTCTTCCATTTCAATCTGTAGAGCTTTTATTTCCTTTTCTGGCTTATTCCACTAGCTAAGATTTCCAGTAAAATGTTGAGTAGGAGTAGTGAGAGACGCACCTTGCTTTGTTCCTGATCTTAAGGGGAAAACATCCAATTTCTTACCATTAAGTATGAAGTTGGCTGCAAAGAAGTTCTTTATCCAGTTGAGGAAATTCCCTCCTATCCATAGTTTGCTGCCCCATCAGCTTTTTAGGTTGGTGCAAAAGTAATTGTGGTTTTTGCTGTGACTTTCAGTGGCAAAAACAGCAATTACTTTTGTACCAACTGAATAGAATATAGCTCTGTGAGGGACAGGGGGTGTTATCTGTCTTTGTTCATTGCCGTATCCCTCCTCCCTAGAATGTGCCTGGAAGATAGTATATGCATGGTATCTGTTGACGAAATGAATTGAAACCATGGCTAATAATACGGTGGTAGCCAAGAAATTGTAAAAATGAGTTTTGTTTTTATGTTTGGGGAAGACCCTGTTCCCAGGATCAATGAAAAGTAAAAATTATTGATAGCTTTTTTGAAATTCAGGAGGCATCTGACCATGTTTTGCCCATCTACTTTCTTTGGGCCTTGGTTTCAAAAATGAGTGCTTTTACAAATTGGTCTAAGTTCTCTCCTAGCTTTCATGTTTGTTGACTTTCTTCTCTAGTTGCAGGGTATTTTAACAGTTAAGGAGCTCAAATACCCTTAAGTCCTATGTTCTCTAGCCAGTACATCAACTCTGCCTATAGCTTCCAGGCTTGCCAGTCAGTAGGCACAGCCCACTGTTCCTTTCTGATGGTTCCCGAGTGCTCATTTGGGAGAGGGGCCTGGGTGCAGTGCAGACATGGTGCTGGAGAGTCAGACCAATTTGCTTTCAAATACCTATGTGATGTCAGGTGGGTGATTTCACCTCTCTGAGCTTCAGTTTCCCTGCCTGTAAAAAGGGAATGATATATACACCAATTAAATGAGATATTTGTGATTTCCTTGCACACAAGTGCTTAGTTAAAATGGAATCTGATTGCCTACCCTGCCCCACACCTGCTTTGTGGAGATCTTGATTCCGTATCAGAATCACTTGGAAAGTGTTTTAAAAATCCTGATATCCTTGAAAAAATTATGCTAAATGAAAGAAACCAGACACAAAAGGTCATGTATTGTATGGTTCCATATTTATGAAATATCCAGAGTAGATAAACCCATGGAGTCAGATGCAGGTTGATGGGGCTGAGGGGAGGAGTTTAGGGGAGGAGAAATACTGCTTAATGGTAAAGGGTTTTACTTTGGAGTGATGGAAGTGTTCTTAGAACTGTATCAAAGTGGTTGTACAACATTGTGAATGTACTAAATGCAACTGAATTGTTTTCTTTATAGCTTTATTGAGACTTAATTATACAATGAACTGCACATATTTAAATGGTATAATTGGTGAGATTTAACATATGTTTATACCCAACTATCACCACAATCAAGATAGTAAACATATTCCACTTCCTCCCAAACTTTCCTCATGCCCCTTTTTAGTTCCTCCTTCCCACCTCTCCCCTCCACCTGAGCTCCAGGCAACCACTATTCTGCTTACTGTTACTTATGGTTTGTTTTCTGTCTTTTTTTTTTTTTTCCGAGACAGAGTTGCGGTGTCGCCCAGGCTGGAGTGAAGTGGCGTGATCTCAGCTCACTACAACCTCCACCTCCTGGGCTCAAGCGATTCTCCTGCCTCAGCCTCCCAAGTAACTGGGGTTACAGGCGTGAGCCACCACACCTGGCTAATTTTTGTATTTTTAGTAGGGATGGGGTTTTATCATGTTGGCCATGCTAGTCTTGAGCTCCTGACCTCAGCTGATCTGCCTACCTTGGCCTCCCAAAGTGCTGGGATTACAGGTGTGAGCCACCATGCCCAGCTGGTTTGTTTTCATTTTGTAGACTATTATAGAAATGGAATCCTGCAGTGTGCACTTGTTTTGTCTGGCTCCTTTCACTCAGCATACTTTGAGATTCACTTATGTTGCTGTTTGTACCTTTATTGCTGATAAGTTTTCCATTGTATGGATACATCATGAATTATTTGCACATTCACTTGTTGATGGACATTTGGGCAGTTTTCAGTTTGGGGCGATTACAACTAAAACTGCTATGAGCCTTCATGTATAAGTCTCTGTGTGGACATAAGTGATGCTTTCTCTTGAATGGAGATGTTGTAGCGGATGGCAAGGTCATAGGATACATGTACGTGTAAACTCTTGTTGATATGTAAAAAGTAAGGCATGGTGAATTACTTGAAATCCTACAAGTATATTTGGTAAGAGAAGAAGAAATGACTGGATTTTTTTTGCTTGTTTTGGAGACAGAGTCTCACTCTGTCGCCCAGGCTGGAGTGCAATGGTGTGATCTGGGCTCACTGCAACCTCTGCCTCCTGGGTTCGAGCAATTCTGCTGCCTCAGCCTCCCAAGTAGCTGGGATTACAGGCGTCTGCCACCACGCCTGACTAATATTTATATTTTTAGTAGAGATGGGGTTTTGCCATGTTGGCCAGGCTGATCTCAAACTCCTGACCTCAGGTGATTCACCTGCGTTGGCCTCGCAAAGTGCTGGGATTACAGGCATGAGCCACCATGCCCGGCTACAACTGGATTTTTCAATGGTGAGGCTATTAATTTTGAAAACTGATCTCAGTAGAGTGGTAGGTGGGAAGCTTTTTAGATTGTGATTAGGAAATACCCTGAAGGGAGAAGTTTAGACAGGGAGGATTGACATCTTAAGGAGTTTTGTTGTAGAGTAGAGAGGATGAAGTTTTGGTATTTGGAAGGCATGAACTGTTCGTTTAAAAATAACTTTATGTTATATGAATGGTACCTCGATTTTTAAAAAAAGAGTGAAACAAGCAACAGAACCCTGACTGGACACGGTGGCTCACACCTATAATCCCAGCACTTTGGGAAGCTGAGGCGGCTGAATCACCTGAGGTCGGGAGTTCAAGACCAGTCTGGCCAACATAGTGAAACCCTGTCTCTACTAAAAATACAAAATTTAGCCAGGTGTGGTGGCATGTGTCTGTAGTCCCAGCTACTCTGGAGGCTGAGGCAGGAGAATCGCTTGAACCCAGGAGGCAGAGGTTGCAGTGAGCTGAGATCGTGCCACTGGGTGACATGGCAATGAAAACAACAACAAAAAAATCAGATCCCCAGGTGATTCCAGTATGTAGCCAGGGTTGAGGAGCAGTGATCCAAGTAGAGTTTTGCAAACTTGTCTGTAAAGGGCCAGATAATAAATATTTTCAACCTTGGGGACCATAAGGTCTCTGTCCTCACTACTCAGCTCTGCTGTTGAAGTGTGAAAGACACATAACCAGTGAGCATGGTGTGTTTCACTGAAATCCATTTACAATGACAGGCAGTGGGCCAGAGTGTGCTGAGCTGGACTGAAAGGCTAAGTGATGGAGGCATGGCTCTGCCACGGGCAGTGTGCTCCAGACTTCCCAGGTAGAGCCAGGCCCACTGGACATACTTACTTAGGAAAATAATAAGCACCCCAGCATTGAAAACAAAATGTTAAAATGCCAACATTTGTGTTTAATTCTAGCTACAAAGGACAAGGAAAAGAATAAAGAGAAGAAATTCAAAGAGTTTGTAAGAGTGAAGCCAAAGAAGAAAAAGAAAAAGAAAAAGAAAACCAAACCTGGTAATTTTTTTTCCTGAGGGTTTCACTTAGGTTTCCTTACTATGAGTGGGGAGCGGTTGCTTTCTCCCATTATGGTCTCTGAGCCTGTGCTGAGCAGAGGAAGGACCAATAGTCCCTTACCAGGACTGTGGGCTCAATCTAGTATGGGCCCTGGAAGGGGAGGCGCCCACTCACCCAGGTGTTACAAAGTCCCGCTGGCATTGAAAAACCTTCTCACTTGCTGCATTGGCCAGTGTGCCCTGCTTCAGGATGGTACAGATGAAGGCATCGAAGTGTAAGCGGATGTGCAGGTGAATGACGGTATTTGTTCACACACATGACTCTGAAAACACATCTTTGAGCCCTCTCGAGAAAGGATTCCCTTCTTAAAAACTGTGTCTAGCCCTCACAAAAATGTTTAGAAAAATCTGTATTCTGACTTTGGGACTTAAAGGATGCCACGTTTTATTCTCAAGTGTATCTTCTAGCTTAGAAAAACAATCGTATCAGGAAAAGAGGAGAGGGGCGATGCTGAAGAGGGGCGTTTAGGCCCCTGCATCTGCTCTCCACACCTCTTTTTGGTTGAATTGTCCGTGAGCCTTTGTGCTGCTTGAAAAGGAGGCTTGTTGGTTGGATGAGATTGATTCTGGAATGCACCACTGTTATCTAGGGTTGTTCATTCTTTCCTGATCCTGTTCTTCCAGAATGCCCCTGCAGTGAGGAGATCAGTGACACCTCCCAGGAACCTTCTCCACCCAAGGCATTTGCTGTTACCAGGTGTGGGTCCTCACACAAGCCAGGGGTCCATATGAGCCCGCAGCTTCATGGCCCAGAATCTGGACACCACAAAGGGAAAGGGAAAGCACTGGGTAAGGAGGCTCTTCTGGCCTGATCATTTGCTGATAATTTATTGGAAAATACAAGCATACCTGGGAGATATTACCAGTTTAGTTCTAGGCCACTACAATAAAACAAATAAAGCTAGTCACACATAATTTTTATTTTCCCAGTGTTTACAAAAGTTATGTTTATACTATATTGTAGTCTGTTAAGTATTCAGTAGCATATGTCTAAAACAATGCATATACCTTAATTGAAAAATATTGCTGTGCTGAGAAATGTCAAGTTTTTTGGAGTAAGTCCTCAAAAGCATACACAACAAATACAGAAATGGACAAGTGGGATTGCATCAAGCTGAGAAGCTTATGCACAGTAAACTAAACGATTAATAAAGTGAACCGAAAACCTACTAAATGAAAGAAAATATTTGTAAACTATTCATTAACAAGAGATTAATAACCAGAACATATAAGAACTCAGCTCAATAGAAAAATTATTCAATAGAAAAATTGGTGGCCAGAGTGGTGGCTCACGCCTGTAATCCCAGCATTTTGGGAGGTGAGGCAGGTGGGTCACTTGAGCCCAGAAGTTCGAGACCAGCCTGGCCAACACGGTGAAACCCCATCTCTACAAAAATACAAAAAATTAGCCAGGCATGGTGGTGTCCGCCTTGTAATCCCAGCTACTTGGGAGGTTGAGGCAGGAGAATCGCTTGAACCCGGGAGGCTGAGGTTTCAGTGAGCCGAGATCACGCCACTTCACTCCAGCCTGGGTGACAAAGCCAGACTCTGTCTCAAAAACAAAAACAAAATAAAACAGTAAAATATGTTATATATATACACACACACACACACACACATAATATATATGTTAAAAAATCGGTAAAATGTTATATATACATATATACACACACACATACACACACACATATATACATATGTGCTCAACCTAATATGGGCCCTGGAAGGGGAGGCGCCCACTCACCCAGGTGTTACAAAGTCCCGCTGGCATTGAAAAACCTTTTCAATTGCTGCATTGGCCAGTGTGCCCTGCTTCAGGATGGTACAGATGAAGGCATCGAAGTGTAAGCGGATGTGCACGTGAATGACGGTATTTGTTCACACACACAACTCTGAAAACATATCTTTGAGCCCTCTTGAGAAAGGCTTTATATATATTATATATTACATATATATATATGTAACATTGCAACCTCTGCCTCCCAGATTCAAGCGATTCTCCTGCCTCAACCTCCCAAGTAGCTGGGATTACAGGCGTGCGCCATCACGCCTGACTAATTTTTTTGTATTTTTAGTACAGACAGTTTCACCATGTTGGTCAGGCTGATCTTGAACTCCTGACCTTGTGATCCACCCACCTCGACCTCCCAAAGTGCTGGGATTACAGGCATGAGCCACTGTGCCTGGCCTGTTACATTTCTTAAACCTTCCTTTGAGATAAAATTAGTTTAGTTCTTCCATATGTTCTGAAAAATGTGACATATGTGTTCATTAGGTCAATCTTGTTTTGATGTAATGTTTAAAAATTTGAACTAGCAATACATTTCATTGTGTTAACTGACAATGTAAAAAATGAAAGCTGGGTGCAGTGTCCCACACCTGTAATCCCAACACTTTGGGAGGCTGAGGCAGGTATATTGCTTGACCCCAGGAGTTCAAGACCAGCCTGGGCAACATGGCAAACCTTGCCTCTACAAAAAATACAAAAAAAAGTTAGCCGGGTATTGTGGCATGCACCTGTAATCCCAGCTACTTGGGAGGCTGAGGTGGGAGGAACACCTGAGCCCAGGAGGTCAAGGCTGCAGTGAGCTGTGATCGTGCCACTGCACTGTGGCGCGGGTGACAGAATGAGACCCTGTCTCAAAAATAAATAAATAAAATAAAAATAATAAAAAATAAAAAAATACTTTATTGCTTAAAAATGCTGACAGACACAGAGTGAGTATTTGCTTTTGGAATAATGGTGTCAATAGACTTTCAGGGTTGCTGCCACATACCTTCAGTTTGTAAAAAAAATACATTATCCGTGAAGTGCAATAAAATATTAATAGTTATGCCTGACTTACAACAGGGTCTGGTTCAGAACAAGCGCTTAGTAAAAGTTAGCTGTGATTATAACTAATCAGGCCTCAAATGATTCTACCTCTGATTATCCCTGGAATCTTCCCCTTCCTCATTCCTCACTGTCTACAGAGTTTTTGTTTTTGTTTTTGATTTTTGTTTTTGAGACAGAGTCTCACTCTGTCACCCAGGCCAGAGTGCAGTGGCATGATCTTGGCTTACTGCAACCTCTGCTTCCTGGGTTCAAGTGATTCTCCTGCCTCAGCCTCCCCAGTAGCTGGGACTGCAGGCGAACCACCACACCTGGCTAATTTTTTGTATTTTTAGTAGAGACAGGGTTTCACCATGTTGACCAGGCTGGTCTCAAACTCCTGGGCTCAAGTGATCTGCTCACCTTGGCCTCCTTAAGTGCTGGGATTACAGGCGTGAGCCACTGTGCCCAGCCTGTTTGTCTTTTGAGACAAAGTCTCATGCTGTCACCCAGGATGGAGTGCAGTGATGTGATCATAGCTCACTGCAGCCTCAAACTCGTAGGCTCAAGGGATCGTCCTGCCTCAGCCTCCTGAGTAGCTGGGACTATAGACATGCATCGCCGTGGCCAGCTAATTCTTTTTTTCTTTTAGTGGAGATGAGGTTTTACCATGTTGCCCAGGCTTAACTTGACCTCTTGAGCACAAGCAATCCTCCTCCTTTGGCTTCCCAAAATGATGGTATTAGAGGCATGAACCACCATGCTCAGCCTTTGTTTACAGAGTTTTAAAGGTAGCTCTGGATACAGACAGACTGTAAGCCAGGTGCTGACTGGGTGGGGTGAGGCTGAAGAACATGTTAGAGTTGTCAGGGATGGTGGTCTCTGTGGTTCATGGGGAGTTGTAGCTCCTCTGCCACTGAGTTCCATGATCTTGAGTAGTCACTGCCCTTGGGCTTCATTCTCTCAGTGAAATGCAGAAGTGGAGTTGAGTTCACTGCCTGGCAGCATGCCTCGTTTGAGCTGTTACTAAATGACAGATCCAAGGACAGATTGGCATCCTCGTTTCCTTGCCCTATGAATGTTCTTGCTTGGAGGAGTGGGACTATAAGGTCATTTTTCATTCTTGACAATCAAAGGGGTTTTAGTTTTATAACCTAAAATAGTAACTATTGTTTTCCCTTTCCTCGTAGAGGAGGATAATTTGAGTGAGTCCTCTTCTGAGAGCTTTCTCTGGAGCGATGATGAGTACGGCCAAGATGTGGATGTGACCACCAACCCAGATGAGGAACTTGATGGGGATGACCGCTATGACTTTGAGGTGGTCCGTTGCATCTGTGAGGTCCAGGAGGAAAATGACTTCATGATTCAGGTAGGGAGAACTTCCAGGAAACAGGTCTAGAGAAGCACAAACTGGTCCTTGAAGGGAATTTTGAGGCCAGCAACAATGGCAAGTCATACCAGAGCCCCAGATAGACGGCATGAATAGCAGCAGACTGAGCTTTGCTTTTTGGTTTGGCTTCCTCAGAGTTCCAGGCTGCCATACATAGTCCACTGATGGAGTAAGAGAGGACTTTAGGGATCACTGAGTCTAAACCTCTCATGCTCTGCTTGAAGCAACTGGGACCCGCAAATGGGAAGGGCCTTGCCTGTGGTCACAAAGTGAGGAGTTGAGCAGCAGGGACTGAAATCTTTGGAGTGGCAATTTAATCTTCCCATGGACTCTTATCTTCTCTTTGAGGTAAATTGTCTTTGTGATCATGCAGGCTGGCTTTATAACTTCTATGTTTCTTTTTCTTTATTTTCCTGACATTTGCGTCTGTCGTCTCTATCTCTGAAATGTGCCTGTGGTGGGCGGGACCTCCTTACCTGCTTGGGGAAACCATGCCTGGCCAGCACCTACCTGCCCTGGCCCTTGTCTGTAAATCGCAGTTCTGGGAGAGGTGGCGCTGGCTGGCTGGCTCCTAAGGGTGTCACAAGTTCCCTGGGTGTCTTGACAGCTGCCCAACTGGCTTGGGAACCTGAAATTTTAAAAGTCATGGTTATATTGGTTGGGGTTTTTTTTAGGGGCAAGTACAAATATTGTTGGGAAATAGACTGGGTCCCAGGACTCAGAGGCAGGGCTGCCTTCAGGCTCAGAACCTGGAATTCCATCTTGAGGGTCTTTGTCTGCCTTGTTTCCTGCTACTCTGGAGTCCTTTTGGTTCCTTTTGATTTTATTCCTTGCTTATTTTCTTGGAAAATGAAAAATGATCACCTTTGGCCTTGCCCCAATTTTACATTTTTGTGTTCAAGAGACTAGGTAGACCAAGGTCAGAATCTTAGTCCCAATTCTAAATTTCTGAGTAAGGAATTCCAGCCAAATTTAGATCAGATATTAGTTTTTGGAACAGTCACCTGTGGCCAGAGGGGAAACAGTTTGTTATGGGTCAAATGCTCTCCCCTTGTCTAGTTATCTGGTCTGGTGGTAGTAGAGCTTACAGATTATCGACAGGGGCAAAAAGACTGCCTGGGGCCCCCCTGTGTTATATTATAACGTGAATGGGGGTTCAGGGGTTATTCCCAGTAAAGGGGGTGGCTGCCCATCGTCCAATAAGAATCTGTATAGCCTACTGAGATTATGAGAAACAGGCCCAGCCCCTTTGGCTTGCTTTCTGTGATAGAATATTATTTCCTTGCCCTTTCAGTACTATAGGTTGGCATGGCATGGATTTTTTTTTTTTGAGACGGAGTTTCGCTCTTGTTTCCCAGGCCGGAGTGCAATGGCGCGATCTTGGCTCACCACAACCTCTGCCTCCCAGGTTCAAGTGATTCTTCTGCCTCTGCCATCCAAGTAGCTGGGATTACAGGCATGTGCCACCACGCCCAGCTAATTTTTGTATTTTCAGTAGAGAAGAGGTTTCTCCATGTTGGTCAGGCTTGTATGGAACTCTCAACGTCAGGTGATCCACCTGCCTTGGCCTCCCAAAGTGCTGGGATTACAGGCATGAGCCATTGCGCCTGGCAAAATGTTTTTGTTATGATTTTTTTTTTTTTTTTTTTTGAGACGAGTCTTGCTCTGTCACCCAGGCTGGAGTGCAATGGCACAATCTCGGCTCACTGCAACTTCCGCCTCCTGGGTTCAAGCGATTCTCCTGCCTCAGCCCCCTGAGTAGCTGGGACTACAGGTGCCTGCCACCACGCCCGACTGATTTTTGTATTTTTAGTAGAGATAGTGTTTCACCATATTGGCTAGGCTGGTCTCGAACTCCTGACCTTGTGATCTGCATGGCATGGAGTTTTGAAATTCACTTTTGGACCTTGACTTAATATACAGTTGCATTTTTTCCTCTCATTCTTTGAATTTGTTGTCTTTGTATTCAACAGTCCCCTTTCCTTTTATTTCTTGAAACATTGGGACTTTGCCGTAGCTCTTTAAACTTTCAGAACAACTAGAGATGAGTAGATGTATTTGCTTTTTTGCCTTTTATTTTCCTAGGGCTTTTAGAAAACACTTATTTTGAAATAATCATAGATTCACAGGAGGTTGCAAAGAAATGTACAGGAAAGTCCCATGAATTCCTCTGCTGGTCTTCCTCCCATGCCAACAGCCCATAAACCCACAGTAGGATATCAAAACTACAAAACCAGTTGACATTGGCACAATCACTAGAGCTTATTCAGATTTTACCAGTGATATACACGTACTCATTTGTGTGTGCATATAGCTCTGTGTGCTTTCATTACAAGTATAGCCTTGTGTAATCACTCCCACAATCAAGGTACTCAGATTACTAAGACCATGAGATTCCCTCCTGGTACCCTTTATAGCATACTTATCCCCAACCCTGGAAACACTAAACTGTTTTAACTGTCTATATGTAATTTATGACTCTTGGTTAATGGAATCACATGGTATGTATCTTTCTGAGAGAGACCCTTTTTACTCTGTATAATATCCTTGAGATTGATCCATGTTGTTGTGTGTTTCAGTAGTCATTTATTCCTATTGTCCAGTAGTATTCCATGCTATGGATGTACCACAGTCGTGCTCTTTTTGTTAACAGAACTAAAGCAACTCTGTGGAGCTAAAGTAACTGTGTCCAGCTGAGTAGTGATTTAAAGTTATTGGAGTGTTTTCAGAAATACCATCTCACCTCTAACAAGGCTATCTCAAGTCACTTGTTTGGGAAAACAAAATCACGAAGATATGATTTTGTTCATCATTGTAGAACCATTAAATAAGTCATCAGATTATGATTTGAACCCAGGGGCACCCAGTCAAGTGCTCTTTCCCTAAGGGGCCTTAGCTATGGGGATTTACATTTACAGTTGAGAAGTGAAACAAGAAAAATTCGTTTTTGAAACATAATAAATAGTACCATCTAGACTGGCTGACCAACCCTTCCCCAGCACCACCAGTGCACACACACATATACATACACACATACATACACACACTTTAGGCTGAGGGAGAGTCTTGTCTTTTTGAATAGCCTTCATAGTCACCTCTGGGATTTAAGGGTACCTGATATTTAAGACCTTTAGTATACTTTGGTTCAGTGGTTTTCAAACATTTTTGAATATCAGAACCCCTTTTCAGAACCCCTTTTCCTAATGGACTGTTTCATAGAACCCCAAAATATGTAACAGGTAACAGCAATAGTTTTGAAAGTTCAAAATGGATGATCTTTACTTGTGAGGTCGGATATGTGAATGGTGGGCATATTCCCATGATTCTGATATGCTGTCAGAGCTCTGAGTGACAGACAGTTGCTGACTTGGAGCACTTCAATGGCTCATTTGTTTTTCTCTATTTGGTTACACAACAGTGAGACACGCGTGATGCACATGGCCATTGTCAGGGTGATTTTTCCTGAACAGCATGCTGTGTAGTTACTTCGATTAATCAGAGATGGGAGGACAAGCTCCGTTTTGAGGTCAACATAATACTGAGCTATCCTAGCAATACAAAATTGTGTGTGGTGGCGGGCTTCACTGTCTTAACATTTGACTTGGAACATGTTTGAGCGCGCATCTTTTTTTTTTTTTTAATTGTCCTATGTTAAAAACACACACATTTTGTAGACTCTCTGAAGCCCTGTGGACTACTATTAGATAATTGTTGGCCGGGCATGGTATAATCCCAGCATTTTGGGAGGCTGAAGCAGGAGGATTGCTTGAGCCCAGGAGTTCGAGACCGCCCTGGAAACATAGCAAGACCCTATCTCTACAAAAAATAAAAAATAAAAAAACTAGATGGATATGGTGATGCATGCCTGCAGACCCAACTACTCCGGAGGCTGAAGTGGGATGATCACTTGAGCCTGGGAGTTCAAGGCTGCAGCAAGCCGTGGTCGTTCTGTTGCACTCCAGCCTGGGTGACAGAATGAGACCCTGTCCCCCTCCAAAAAAAAGAAAAGAAAAGAAAAGTTATATAACTCAGACTATTATTTTTTAGTAGGGTTTTTTTTTTAAGTTTGTTTTTAAAAGGATGTTAAAGATCTTTAGTTTCTACTCTGTCATCCTTGAGCATATGCGCAGTTCTAGGCCTTGTTAGCCTGACAGATTTGCCCTTTATCTGCCTGTTAAAATCTTCAGTGGGTGAGGAATGAATGTTCCTCCTGGCAAGGCTATTCTGCCTAACAGTATGTAACCCATTTCTGATCCACTCTGGTACTTTCTCCATTGACTTTTCTATAAGTAGCAAGGATCTTGGGGTGTTTGAGGGTAGAGGTTAATGTGCCGTTATGTGCTATATGAAGAAACTAATTTCGGGGCAATCGGGGCCACCAGGAGCATGGCGAAGTCAGGAGCCAACTTGATCTCCCACTTCCCAGGCTCCACAAGACCTTGTGTCTCGAGCTCACTTCAGAGCTTCTTGGCTTTTGTTCCAGAGGACTTTTCTGTGCTGTCCACCTGAACCAAGAATGTCCACCTGGCTTTGTGTTAAGGAGAGATAGTTTCTGACTGTCCTGTCACTGAAAGCAATGTACCTTTTCCACTCAATAACTTTAGCAAAAGGCATAAATTTAGAGGGAGCTAGCTAGAACAAATACAGTTTAAACTTTTAAAATGTATTCACCATCTAATTAGGAAGACATGAATAAATTTTTCTTAAATCTTTATCTTAAATTGATATTTTGAATAATCCTAGAATACATTTAGAGTGTGTTTTCTAGAAGCATATGTATTACTATAGAGAAATAACTTTTTGGATCATTTTCATTATATGGGTAGTATCAACATCGTTCATATATATCGCTATTTGATCTTATTTACCAGTGCTAATTTAAATCACTAGAAGGTTAAAATCCTACTTAATAATCATGGTATTTGAGGAATCTGGCTACCACATAAAAATGAACATCAGGAAATACATTTGATATTTAAATTATTTTAATTGCCATAGAGCAGGTTTTGTTAAGCTTTTTCTTAAACAGCTAGATAATAAATTTTTAGGTCTTGTTGCGCATACTGGATTCTTCTTCGAGCAGCTGTAGGCAATATGTAAAACAAATTTTCACCTGTATGGTTGGGTGCAGTGGCTCACATCTGTAATACCAGCCCTTTGGGAGGCTGAGGTGGGCAGATCACTTTAGGCCAGGAGTTCAAGACCAGCCTGGGCAACATGGCAAACCCTGTCTCTACAAAAAATACAAAAATTAGTTAATTGTGATGGTACACACTTGTCGTCCCAGCTTCTCAGGAGGTGGGTGGACCACTTGAGCCTGGGCAGTCAAGGCTGCAGGGAGACGAGATTGTACCACTGCACTACAGCCTGGGGAATAGAGTGAGACCCTGTCTCACAAAACAAACAAACAAAAACCCCTAAACAAATGAATATGGTTGTGTTCACGTAATACTTTATTTACAAAACAAGTCAAGCTGGCATTGGCACATGGGCTGTAGTTTGCTGACCTTTGCCCTACAACAACAAGTATTAATATGTATTAAGTGCCCAACTCCAGTAAAGATTATGTAGCAGTTTTAAAAAGAAGCCCATTTTAATGACCTAGCACTGTGGCTCACACCCATAATCCTAGCACTTTGGAAGGCTGAAGCGGAAGGATCGTTTGAGTCCAGGAGTTCAAAACCAGCCTGGGCAACATAGAGAGACCCTGTTTCTACAAGAAATGGAATAAAAATTAAGTAAATAAAAATTTAAACAAAGAAGCCCATTTGAAAGTTTTGGTTATTTTAAAATTCATATTATTTGTTGGTCCTAATGCACTGACATAATTCAAAGTCCAGAAAGCACACAGAGAAATACCTTATCACCAGAGAAATACCTTGTCACCAACCACCCATTCCCTAGAGTCAGCCCTTATCAGTTTCTTGTATATCCTTTCAGAAACATTCTATGGCTAAACAAACAATAGCAAATGTATTTTTTCCTTTTAAAAATTTTTTGGTAAAATACACATAACATTAAAAGTTACCCTTTTTATTTTTATATTTTCCTTTTTTGAGAACAGGGTCTTGCTTTGTCACCCAGGCTGGAGTGCAGAGGCACAATCACAGCTCATGGCAGCCTCCAGCTCCTGGGCTCAAGTGATTGTCCCACCTCAGCCTCCTGAGTAGCTGGGACTACATGCACACACCATCACACCTTCTAATTTCTTGAATTTTTTTTGTAGAGATGGAATCTCACTATGTTCCTCAGGCTGGTCTCAAACTCCTGGCCTCAAATGATCCTTCCTCCTGAGCCTCCCAAAGTGCTAGGATTACAGGTGTGAGCCACCCTGCCCTGCCTAAAAGTTACCATTATAACCATTTTTAAGCATACAAGTCAGTGATATTAAGTACATTCACATTGCTTTGCAACCATCTCTTTTTTGTTTAAATGCAAATGTTCGCATTTTATGTGTAGTAGTTTCTTTTCTTTTCTTTTTTCTTTTCTTTTCTTTTCTTTTTGAGACAGAGTTTTGCTCTTGTCGCCCAGGCTGGTGTGCAATGGCGTGATCTCGGCTCACCGCAACCTCCACTCCTGGGTTCAAGTGATTCTCCTGCCTCAGCCTTGCGAGTAGCTGGGGTTACAGGCATGCACCACCATGCTTGGCTAATTTTGTATTTTTAGTAGAGACGGGGGGGTTTCACCATGTTGGTCAGGCTGGTCTTGAACTCCCAACCTCAGGTGATCCGCCCGCCTTGGCCTCCCAAAGTTCTGGGATTACAGGCGTGAGTCACCGTGCCCAGCCACATGTATAGTATTTTTAACATCTTTTTCATTTAGCAATATGTAAGTTAAAAACCATTTTATTTTCTGCATAATGGTTGAATCATACTTTATTTTATTTTATTTTTTTGACAGAGCCTCATTCTGTCACCCAGGCTGGAGTGCAGTGGCATGATCTCGGCTCACTGCAACCTTCCTCTCCTGGGTTCAAGTGATCCTCCTGCCTCAGCCTCCTGAGTAGCTGGGACTACAGGTGTGTACCACCACGCCTGGCTAATTTTTTGTGTTTTTAGTAGAGATAAGGTCTCACCATGTTGGCCAGGGTAACCTCAGGTGACCAACTCCTGACTTCAAGAGATCCTCCCACTTTGGCCTCCCAAAGTGTGGGGATTATAGGCAGGAGCCACTGCACCTGGCCCTTTTTTTTTTTTTAAGTTATATAAATATTTGATCCACCTGCAATTTTGCCAGGTAATTAGTGAGAACTATGGCTCCCCATTGTACTAATACCATACCTCACTGTTTGAAATACCACCTTTATTTACTTCCTTTTCTAAATGTATTTGAATCTTTTTTTGGTTCTCTCTTCCATCGATTCATCTGTCTGTATATTTGCTCATACAATTCTATTTTAACTATTGTACCTTTATAATATTTTTAAAATATCTGGTATGGCTAGTGTCTCCTTATTGCTCTTTTTTCTAGTTCCAAAGCTATTAATTTATTATTTTATTGAGACTTTTTTTTTTTTTTTTGAGATAGAGCCTCGCTCTGTCACCCAGGCTGGAGTGTAGTAGCGTGATCTCAGCTCACTGCAACCTCCACCTCCCAGATTCAAGAGATTCTGAACCTGCCTCAGCCTCCCAAGTAGCTGGGATTACAGGCACCTGCCACCATGCCTCCCTAATTTTTGTATTTTTAGTGGAGACGGGGTTTCAAAAATGTTGGCCAGGCTGGTCTTGAACTTCTGACCTCAAGTGATCCACCCGCCTCGGCCTCCCAAAGTGCTGGGATTACAGGCATGAGCCACTGCGCCTGGCCAGGACTACATTCTTTTTATAAATTAACCCAGGGATAATTGATATCCGTATGTTAACTTTTGCTGTCCAGGAACAGGGTGCACTGTACCATTGACTTACGTCTCTGTGTTCTTCAAATAGTATTTACGTTTTTTTGTTTTTTAGAGAGGGCTTACATGGTTATTCTTAGGTATTTTATCTTTTAGTTTGTTTATTATTCTCACTCATTTCTTAATTTAAAGGAATAATGTGTTTTAGTTACATGCACATGAAAAAAGTTATCATTGGCCAGGTGCGGTGGCTCACACCTATAATCCCAGCAATTTGGGAGGCTGAGGCAGGCGAATCATGAGGTGAGATCGAGAACATCCTGGCTAACACAGTAAAACCCCATGTCTACTAAAAATACAAAAAATTAGCCGGGCGTGGTGGCATGCACCTATAGTCCTAGCCACTCAGGATGCTGAGGCAGGAGAATGGCTTGAACCTGGGAGGCAGAGGTTGCGGTGAGCCAAGATTGTCCCACTGCACTCCAGCTTGGGTGACAGAGGGAGACTCCATCTCAAAAAAAAAAAAAGTTATCATTTTGAAACTGAACTGTATTTGATTCATTTTTGGTGAATCTTGGTTTTCAAAACACAAAATCATTGGTGAGATAGACTTTCATTTTTAATTGTTAGTTTGTTTTCTGCTACTGACCGCCTTTTTGTCACTTTACATTTCTTCTCTGAGCCTTAGTTTCCTCATCTGTAAATTGAAGAATCTAAAACAGATATCTAAAGCCTGTCTTCCCACTCTGCCCACATTGATTCTGATGTGATTAACTTCCTAGAGACCTTACATCTGCTCAGGGAAGCCCTCTTGATGCTAGGACCTAGGTGACTGCCAGTGGTTGAGGACCATCTTGAGCTCTGGATTTCTAGTCCAGAAATCCAGAATCTAGTCTGGATTTCTAGTGGCCAGGCTGGTGGGCCACCATCAAGGTCATGTCAGGAAGCTCACTGTCCATCTTCTAGGGCTAATTTGTTTGGTTGGGTAGTTAAAGGTTTAGGGTCCTGGTTTGGAATTGCTTGAAGTGCCCTGGTATCTCCTCAGGAGTTCGCCTTTCCTTTTCATTCCCTCCTCTGGACCCTTAGCTCTCAGACCTACTATCCTCAGGCTGTCCATATGTCTCCCAGTGCCACCCTCATTGTTAACTCCTTCCTTTCCCTCTCTGCCTTCTGGCCCTCTCCCCCATCCCCTCAATACTCAAGGAAGGATGTGGAGCCTTGGGTTGAAAGAATCGGCTTAGCAACAAGCCAGGTTTATGTTCTCATCCACCTTTGCCTTTCAGTAGCTGTGTGATCTTTGGTAAGGTTTAGAGAGAATAAATGCAAAGTACCAACCCATGATTACTCCAGCAGGGGTCTTGGGGAATTGGCTTGCTCATTAGTGGTTAATAGTATTAATAGTAGCTTATTACATAAACCTGTGTGCTGGGCTCTATAATAGGAGCGTTTATAAATGACCCATTGAATCTTCACAAACAGCCCTAGGAGGAGGGTAGGAATTATGTATCCCATTTTGCAGATGGGGAAAATAAAGCCCAGGAGAACTGACCTATGCAAAGTCACACAGCTAATGAGTGTCTGGGCCATAATTCCAACTCAGCTTTAAGATGTCACTCATGGGACTGAGGAACTGAATTTTTAACTTACCATGTTAATTTCAGTGTAGAGCCACATGTGGCTAGTGGCTACCATATTGGACAGTGCAGTTCCAGATGTGTGGCAGCAGCTCAGTTCCACGTTAGTCAGGAGGGAGTGCTCCTTCCTCCCCTCTCCTTCTATCCTCCCACGCCCCTCCCCTCAGCAGGTGGGTCTTACTTTTGGATGGAGAACACCTTCTGAGTTTAATTTTTGTTGCTTCTTTAATTCTAACAGTGTGAAGAGTGCCAGTGCTGGCAGCATGGGGTCTGCATGGGATTACTGGAAGAAAATGTGCCTGAGAAATACACCTGTTATGTTTGCCAAGACCCTCCAGGTAGAGATTTCTGGAGTCAGGGATATAACAGTATGTAGCCTTTTCCTTGGCACAGCTGGCTGTGTATGACACATTTTAAACGTCTGTGGTCTTGAGACTCATTTCTTCAGCATCGGCTAGACTCCAACTCCTCCTCGCCTCTGTTGCTATCCCGCCTGGTGGCCAGCTGTCCTGAACGTAGCAATAAGAGCACATGTGGGAAGGGGCCCACCTAGTGGAAGGCCTGGCCTTGAGCTAGAACTATTCCTTTTCTTTAATTATGGTTTTGAAAAAATGCATGAGGTCGGGCGCAGTGGCTCATGCCTGTAATCCCAGCACTTTGGGAGGCTAAAGCTTGTGGATCAACTGAGATCAGGAGTTCGAGACCAGCCTGGCCAATGTGGTAAAACTCCGTCTCTACTAAAAATACAAAAATTAGCTGGGCATGGTGACAGGTGCCTGTAATCCCAGCTACTTGGGAGGCTGAGGCAGGAGAATCGCTTGAACCCAGGAGGTGGAGGTTGCAGTGAGCCGAGATTGTGCCATTGCACTCCAGCCTGGGTGACAAGAATGAAACTTTGTCTCAAAAAAACAAAAACAAAAACAAAAAAACATGAGATCTACCCTCAACAAATTTTTAAGTGTACAATACAGTATTGTTGTTAATAACTGTAAGTACAATGTTGTACAGCAGATCTCTAGAACTTTCATCCTGTGTGATTGAAGCTCTGTAAAAAAATGTAGAAACTTCCCAAGTTTGAGTGTCATCCTTGTGTAGGGGCCATGCTAATCTTCTCTTTATTGTTCCTGTTTCAGTGTATGTGCTGCTGAAGTGGCACCTTTTCCTTTTCTTGAGGACTCATGAGGATGGGCATGTGGGCTCTGTCTTTGGCTTTTGGGGGCTGTTGGAGGGTTAGAAACCTGCCTCTGCCCCCCGTGGCAACATCTGCCCTTCATCACATCACTGCCGACTTGAAGGGAGAAATGCCCTTGAGGGGAAGGAGGAAGGCATGGTTGGGTAGAACCTGTTGCCACCCTGAGCAGTGACTTAATTACTTAGCAGGATCAGTTAGTTCCATGGCTATAGGGGTCACCTGTGGCTCTTGGTTGCTCTTTTCTAGAAGGAATGGATTGTAAATATGCAGTTCATTGTCTTAGTTTCCATGGAATGGTGACATTGTCTCCCATTACCACCTGTAAGGTTCTCCCTCAGCTCTAGTCCCCTGATTCCTTTAGAGCTAGACAATGCTTGAGAGCCTCTGCTTCCGCTACTCCTTTCTGTCTGATGAGGTGGGCCTGGTTCTCTTACACCCAGTTTTGCTTATGAGGAAGAAATTGATCCTTGAGGATACAGTTGACTTTCCTCATAAAGCAAATTGGAATTAGAACTGGTTTGCAGAGCCAGGTCTCTTGATTTTGTTGGTTGTCTAGGGAGGGACTGGCCACCAGTTCGTTTAACAGCAAGCAGGTCCCCTCTGGGCCTGAAGGCCTCTGTTGTGACACTGTCTCTTTGTACTAAATGAGTCCATAGACCTAGAAGCATCTGCCTCCACTTGTCCCTTTATCCGAAGGAAATAAGGTAGTCAGAAGATTTGACAGGTGAACAAACACAAATCCAGAAGGGACATGACTGGCCCAAGATCACACCACCAGCCAATGCCAGACAGGCGATGAGAACCAGTTGTCTCATATCTTTGTCTTGTAAAACAGGTAGTGCAGCTCTGAATCCTGCTGCTCTAGGCACCGCCTGCAGCAGCTGCCTCTGAGCTTCCCCCATATAATCCTGAAGGCTCCTTAGCATACCTTTTAAAAATCTTTTTTTCCCTACCGTGTCTTTCTCTACTTTTCCTTCTTTAGAAGTCACACACACCCTCTTCATCAAATCCTGTGTACTCACTGAACTTCTGTAACTTTAATCGCCAAGACTGTGAATAGACTCTTCCTTGAACTGAGCACAGCATGTCTGCCACAGGGTCTACATGTATAGACTGACTCTGCAGTGGGTTGGACCAAAAGTTTAACAGATTCAATTTTTAAAGGCTACTTAAAAATATTTTTAACAGAATCAAGGTGTATCCCTACCATGTATATTAGTAAAGCCAGAAGTAGCTCAAAGACCTTAATAGGAATCACCTGGGTTTTTCAGGTTTTTATAGATATTGACAGTTTACAACAGTCTGGTTGAAAGCTTTTCCCTGGGACTTTGGAGCAGGTCATGTTGATAAGTCACATGTGCTTATGTTTTCAGTCCTTCCTAAGGAGTCCTGTAACAATAGGATGGCTAAAGCCATCCAGTTCCTGTGTTGTTCTAATGAATGGGTAACAGGTGCAGAGAAGGGAAGGGGCCTGATCATCTGTTGAGTTAGGTGGTAGATGGTACATTTGCAGGGGGCCTCGAGGCATCTTTCCATTGATTTGATAAGTCCATTCAAGATGCCTTTTGCCAGGCACTGGGGATACAACCATGAACAAGATCGTTCCTACTCTTTTGGCTCTTAGCCGGGTTGGGAGCCAGAAACAGAAGTTAAAACAAGTTCAGTAAACAAGACTCTGTAAGGTAGTGATGAATGCCATGATGGGAAAATTGATAAGATGACTGTGAGGCACAGAGGATGCTCTCAGTTTTGGGAAGTAGCAGAAGGCCGCACTCCTGGGCAACATGGCAACACCCCATCAAGAAAAAAAAAAAAGAGAGAGAGAGAGAAAGAGAGAAACAAAGATTAGCCAGGCATGGTGGTGCACACCTGTAGTCCCAAATACTTGGGAGGCTGAGGTGGGAAGATCACCTGAGCCCAGGGAGGCTGAAGCTGCAGTGAGCCATGATCATGCCTAACTTAACTGTAGCCTGGACAACAGAGTGAGACCCTGTCAACAAAAAAGGAAAAAAAATAAAAGCCTTCCTGAGGAGGTGGTAAGGAGCCAACCCTGCAAAGGCTTGGGGAATAGTGCTGCAGACAGAAGGGATGCGCAAGTGAAGGTCTTGAGGCTGCAAAGAGTTTGATGTGTTTCAGAAACTGAAACGAGGCCAGTGTAAGGGTATGGAGGGGAAGGCAGGAAGGAACTGGGTCCTGTGGGCCTCAGTAAGCCAGAGTTAGAGAGTTAGGGCTTTGGGTATTCTCCTTTGAGCAGTAGGAGGCAATGGAAGGTTTTAAGAGTAGGAGGCAATGGAAGGTTTTAAGAGAATATTATGATTTAAATTTAGAGATAATCCAGGTGCCCAGCTCACCTCTGGCCAGTTCCAGGAAATCAGGAAGTACATGCCTTATTCACTACCTTGTCCCCACTACCTAATAGAGAGCCCAGCATATTGTAGGTGCCAAGAAAAGGTACACTGGATGAATCAATGAACAAAATAAATAGACTAATCTATTCTTCCAGTAGTTTGTACGGTAATTGTATGATAGTGATGAAACGGCCTGGGTTTCCTTCAGGCCATGTTTTAACCCTCTTGTTGTCACTGCTGTAGGTCAGAGGCCTGGCTTCAAGTACTGGTATGACAAGGAGTGGCTCAGCAGGGGACATATGCATGGCCTGGCATTTCTAGAAGAGAACTACTCCCATCAGAATGCCAAGAAGATCGTGGCTACCCACCAGCTTCTTGGTGATGTGCAGAGAGTGATTGAGGTTCTGCATGGCCTGCAGCTCAAGATGAGCATCTTGCAGTAAGTGTGGCACCTGCAGTGTTGGGAGCAGTCTGGTTTGGCATGGTCTGGGGGCTGGGTCAATCTGAGAAATTGGAAAGCTACCAAAGCAATCAAATCATAAAACTGACTTTGAGACATTTACTAAAAATTACCAATTATGCGATAAACATTCTTAAAAAAAAAACTTTATTGAGTAATATCTTACATATAATTAAGTTCATCCATTTTAAGAATTCATTGAATTTTGACATTGTATGCAGCCATGAAGCCACCACCAGAATCAAGACATGGTGTGTGTATTTTGATTTGTTTTTTGTTCTGGTGTACAGTTCTGAGTTTTTGTTTTTGTTTTTGTTTTTTTAAATGGAGTCTCGCTCTGTCACCCACGCTGGAGTGCAGTGGCAAGATCTCAGCTTACTGCAGCCTCCACCTCCTGGGTTCAAGCGATTCTCCCACTTCAGCCTCCTGAGTAGTTGAGACTACAGGCACCTGCCACCACGCCTGGCTAGTTTTTTGTATTTTCTGTAGAGATGGGGTTTTACCATGTTGGCCAGGCTGGTCTTGAACTCCTGACCTCAAGTGATCCACCCACCTCGGGCTCCCAAAGTGCTGGGATTACAGGCATGAGCCACTGCACCTGGCTGAGTTATTTGTTTTTAATTGCTGCAAGATATACATAATATAAAATTTACTATCTTAACCTTTTTCTTTTTTTTGAGACAGTGTCTCGCTCTGTTGCCCAGGCTGGAGTGCAGTGGTGCGATCTCGGCTCACTGCAACTTCCGCCTCCCGGATTCAAGTGATTCTCCTGCCTCAGCCTCCTGAGTAACTGGAACTACAGGTGCACACCACCACACCCGGCTAATTTTTGTATTTTTAGTAGAGACAGGGTTTCACCATGTTGGCCAGGCTGGTCTTGAACTCCTGACCTCAGGTGATCCGCCCACCTCGGTCTCCCAAAGTTCTGGGATTCCAGGTGTGAGCCACTGCACCCAGCCCCATGTTAACCATTTTTCAGTGTACAGTTGTACAGTTGCCATTCACGTTGCTTTACAACCAGTCTCTAAAACCCTTGCGAAATTGAAGTTCTATACCCTTTAGCAACAGCTGTCCATTTCCCTTTCCCCAAAGCCCCTGGCAACCACTATCCTACTTTCTGCCTCTCTGAATTTGACTTCTCTAGAGATCTCATGTAAGTGGAATCATATAGTGTTTGTCTTTTTGTGACTAGCTTATTTCACTTAGAATAATGTCCTCAAAGTTCTTCCATGTTATAGCATATGTAAGAATTTCTTCCTAATAACTCATTTTATGTGTATGCCATATTTTGTTTATCCCTTTCATGCTAAATATTCCTTTTCTTTTTTTAATGACATGGGGTCTTGCTTTATTTCCCAGACTGGAGTGCAGTGGCTACTCACAGGTGCGATCATCTGCAGCCTCAAACTCCTGGGCTCAAGCAACTCAGCTCATTCTTTTTTTTTTTTTTTTTTCTGAGACAGAGCCTTGCTCTGTCACCCAGGCTGGAGTGCAGTGGCGTGATCTTGGCTCACTGCAACCTCCACCTCCCGGGTTCAAGCGATTCTCCCACCTCAGCCTCCTGGGTAGCTGAGATTACAAGTGCCTGCCACCATGCCCAGCTAATTTTTGTATTTTAAGTAGAGACGGGATTTCACCATGTTGGCCAGGTGACCTCAAGTGATCTGCCCATCTTAGCCTCTCTAAGTGCTGAGATTACAGGCATGAGCCACCGTGCCCAGGCTTGCCTCAGCTCATTCTAAACGTTCTTGATTGGTAAAGAAGGTAAAATTGAAAAAGCTGCTAGAACAGATATTGTTGGCAGGCCTGTTCTCTAGCACAATGGTTGCTCAGTAAAAATGTCTCTTGGTGGTTTGCTGATACAGAAAAGCTTTAAACCTTTGGAGCTGGCCTTCTGGCTTTTAGTGGCCAGAGAATGAAATTTAGTGTGAATTTCCTCCTGTGGTTGCATTCTATATGTCAGATGACCCAATTTCATGTAAGCTGTGATAAACACATGTGGCTTTTATTGGGGTCTGTTGGCTTTTTGTTGTTATTGTTGTTGAGACAGAGTCTCACTCAGTCACCCAGGTTGGAATGCAGTGGCATGATCTTGGCTCACTACTACCTCCACCTCCTGGGTTCAAGCGATTCTTCTGCCTCAGACTCCCAAGTAGCTGGGATTACAGGCACCTGTCACCATGCCCAGCTAATTTTTGTATTTTTAGTAGAGATGGGGTTTCACCATGTTGGCCAGGCTGGTCCTGAACTCTTGGCCTCAAGTGATCCGCCCACCTCAGCCTCCCAAAGTGCTGGGATTACAGGCGTGAGCCACTGCGTCCGGCCGGTCTCTTGGCTTTTATAACCTACCCTACTTTACCCCATACAGCAACAGGACCTTGAGTGGGGTAGTGCCTCTTCCATGGCTTCCATGGGTAGAGCCTGGACTAGAATCCAAATCCAGGCTCTGTCAGGTACTTTTCTAACTGTCTCTCTATGTGATACTGCATGACCCTGTGAGCTTTCTTTTGGTTTTAGTATAGTCTGTGTCAGGGACTGCTTTTATTTAAGTTGTAAACAGTGACAGACTAGGGCCATGAGTGAGTTAAGACTTGATAGGCCACTCCTGGTTAGGATTTCCTTTGTGCTGGTTAGTCCTAGAGGAGGCCTGGTGTCAGGCAGAGTGGAGCATCAGGGCCCTGAGATGGCGAGATGGGAATCTGCTTCCTCTTGTGCTCTCTGGCACACAGAGTCCTGGCTTCAAGATCTGAGTTACAAAGGTGGTTGAGGAGGAAACGTTCAACAAGAGTCTGCGTTGGTTTGGGTAAAAGCTGAGCTGCTATAACAAGGACCCCCCAAATAGAGGCTCAAACGAAACAAGTTCCTTTCTCATATAAATGAATGGTTCAAGGCTAGGCAGGGATCTAGGCTAGGTAAGTGGCCTTTCTCCAGGATTCCATCTGTGGTGTTGGGAACTTTGTTTCCTTCTGTCTTACGGTTCCAGCATTCTCTTAGGGTTCCCCTTATCTGCATGGTCTTAGGTTCTTTTTGTCTTATTGTTCTGGTATTCTCTTGGGATTACCCCCATTTGCATGGTTGAAGCAGTTTCACCTGCACCTCAGCCTGCCCCAGTCCCCAGGAGGGGGAAAAGAGAAAAAGAAGAGGGAGGGCAAATAGTTTCTTGGACAGGCCTAATGGCAGGGCAGGCTAGGCAGGTGGCCACAGGCCTGCTTATACTTAGGAGTAGGGGTGGGGGTGGGGATAAAAGGAGAAGGAGAAGTTGGATGCTGGGGCAATTAGCAGTTGCTGTGACAGAATCTGTTGAGGTGAACTGAATCAAATGACAGCCCTAGATAGGATGTCAGAGACTAGCTATTTCCTCACATTTCATAAAATAGGAAAACTTAACCCCATATAAACCAAATGAGTTTGTTTTTAATGAGATGGCAGCAATTAAATGAAGTAGGTGGATGGTGGTCCACGTGAGTGCCTGGGAAACCTTGGGCTACTCCTGATTGTAAACTTTGCTATATTTCTTTTTTAAAATGTGGTTTTTAAAATTATTTATTTATTTATTTATTTATTTTTCTTGAGACGGAGTCTCGCTCTGTCACCCAGGCTGGAGTGCAGTGGCCGGATCTCAGCTCACTGCAAGCTCTGCCTCCTGGGTTTATGCCATTCTCCTGCCTCAGCCTCCCGAGTAGCTGGGACTACAGGCGCCCGCCACCTCGCCCAGCTAGTTTTTTGTATTTTTTAGTAGAGACGGGGTTTCACTGTGTTAGCCAGGATGGTCTCGATCTCCTGACCTCGTGATCCACCCGTCTCGGCCTCCCAAAGTGCTGGGATTACAGGCTTGAGCCACCGCGCCCGGCCCTTTTTTTTTTTTTTTTAAGAGATGGGGTCTTGCTGTGTTGCCCAGGCTGGTCAAGTGATCTACCTGCCTTGCCCTCCCAACGTGCTGGGGTTATAGGTGTGAGCCACTGTGTCTGGCTCATATTTCCTTTATTTTTATTATTTTCTTTTCAACAGTCTTAATAGGGCCGAACTTTTTAAAAATAATAGTTGTTATCCTCCCACCTCAGCTTCCTGAGTAGCTGGGCCTACAGGCGCCTGCATTTCTTTTCATTTGAGGGTTCTGTCAGATGCTGTTCTCTTTTTTCCTTACTGAAATGTCAGTGTTCCTGGCCTTGGCCCATATTCTGGAGGCTTGCCCCTTCTTTTTTTGTTTTTGAGACAAGGATCTCACTCTGTCACCCAGGCTGGAGTTCAGTGGTACGATCTCAGCTCACTGAAACTTCTGCCTCCCTAGTTCAAGTGATTCTTATGCCTCAGCCTCTCCAGTAGCTGGGATTATAGGCATGTACCACCGCACCTGGCTAGTTTTCATATTTTTAGTAGAGACTGGGTTTTGCCATGTTGCCCAGGCTGGTCTCGAACTCCTGGGCTTAAGTGTTTTGCCTGCCTCAGCCTCCTAAAGCGCTGGGATTACAGGTGTGAGCCACTGCGCCCAGCCCCTTGTCCCTTCTGAATCCTTATCTAGATCCTCCATCTTTATAGAAATGACTTTGTTTGTAGTAGAATTAAATCTGTCTTCTAGCAATTCAGAAGAGGGCATAGGAAGATCTTGGTACTTATTATGAATGGAGAAAAGATCCTGGGAAAGGGGAAGGTGGCCCCAGTGTGTCTCTGTATTCATGGATGGTCTCCGTTGTCACGGGCTCTGGGCTTTTATTCTCAGAAATATTGTTCCCCAGTGACCCGGTGAATTTATTTTCAAAGACAAACAATAAAACTGGGACTAACTTCAGAGCATCTGTCACCATAAAAAACATGGCCTGGATGGCTGTGCTTACCTTCTTCATGATTGACAGGGCTTGCAAGGAAATGGCAGGGTCATGCTTGTGAGGAGTAGCACCTTCAGATCCCAGCTGGAATGGTGAAAATTGTAGGTGGGAGGAAGCAAAGACTTTAATGGATTTTTTAATAAAGAGCAGGTCTGTACTCTGGCTCGTGTGTTACATGTTAACAGGTAGTGGACCTGAAAGTTAACGATGACTCCCATTTCCCCTGAGCAATTGTGATTTCAGTGGTATGTCTGGGTCCTGAGTAGGTTCCTGGGACAGGCTGATAACCTGTCTGGAGGTGTCCCAAACAATTGATGCCAATTGTTTCCCCCTCTGCCTCAGTGGCTAGCAGTGGTATGGGATTGCTGGAGTAGGAGAGCTGAGACGGGATAGTTGTAGGCCCTTGGGAGCAGAATTTTAGTTCTGTAACATCACTCTGTGCCTTCATGTATATGGCCACTTCCACTTTCACAGGAAGGTACAGGAAGGCATCCACAACATTTTATGTGCACATACATGGAAGCACAGCTTTCAGTAGATGCTCACAGGAGTCTGTGGCCCTAAAAAGGGTAAGAATCCCTGTTCTTTTCTTCAATAACAAACTTTTTTCTTTGGAATGGTGAAAACAAAGTTTCAGAATAATTTTTAGAAGCTTTATCATTAATGGCCTATACATAAATGACAGTTGATTTTATTTTTGTAACCCCTGGGTAATCATTGCATTTTTGTAATTGAATGCCATTACATGCTGGGATCATTGTAACTGTTTATTAATAAGTTAAGCTTATTTTTAGTAAGTCACATTTGAAGAGCACTTTAGGCCACCATTAAATCACTTAATTGTTATGAAACTCAGTGGTTGATGGTGTTGGCAAAAAGAGTCAAATTCTGTAAAATACTTGAAGAGATTTATTCTGAGCCAAATATGAGGACCTTGACTTGTGAGACAGCCTCAGGAGGTCCTGAGAACATGAGCCCAAGGTGGTCAGGCTACATACAGGCTACATACATTTTAGGGAGACATAAGACATCAATACATATAAGAAGTACATTGGTTGGGTCCAGAAAGGCAGGACAACTTGAGGGGTGGGTGGGCTTCCAGGTCATAGGTAGATTCAAAGATTTTCTGATTGGCAATTGATTGAAAGAGTTAAGTTATTATCTAAAGAGTTAAGTTATTATCTAAAGGCCTGTCGCCAGGCGCAGTGGCCCATGCCTTTGGGCTCCCAGAACTTTGGGAGACTGAGGTGGATGGATCACCTGAGGTCGGGAGTTCAAGACCAACATGGAGAAACCACATCCCTACTAAAAATACAAAATTAGTTGGGCATGGTGGTGCATGCCTGTAATCCCAGCTACTTGGGAGGCTGAGGCAGGAGAATTGCTTGAACCTGGAGGCAGAGGTTGCAGTGAGCTGAGATTGCACCATTGCACTCCAGCCTGGGCAACAAGAGCGAAACTCTGTCAAAAAAAAAGAAGAAAGAAAGAGAGAGAGATAGAAAAGGAAGGAAGGAAGGAAAAAGAAGAAAGAAAGAAAGAAGGAAAGAAAGAAAGAAGAAGGAAGGAAGAAAGAGAAAGTGAAGGAAGGGGAGGGAAGGGAGAAAGAGAAAAGGAAGGGAAGGAGGAAGAGAAAAGGAAGGGAAGGGAGAAAGAGAAAAGGAAGGAAAGAAAGGAAAAGGAAAGGAAGGAAGGAAGAGAAAAGAAAGGGAAGGAAGAGAAAAGGAAGGAAAGGAAGGAAGACAAAAGGAAGGAAAGGAAGGAAGAAAGAGAAAAGGAAAGAAGGAAGACAAAAGGAAGGAAAGGAAGAAGAAAGAGAAAAGGAAGGAAGGAAAGAAAGAGAAAGAAAGAAAAGAAAGGAAGGAAGGAAAGAAAGAAAACAAAGGAAAGAAAGGAAGGAAGAAAGGAGTGTCTGGGTTAAAATAAGGGGTCGTGGAGACCAGAGTTCTTACTATGTAGATGAAGCCTCCAGGTAGCAGGCTTCAGAGAGAATAGATCGTAAATGTTTCTTATCAGACCTAAAAAGGTGCCAGACTCTTACTTAATTTTCTCCCGGAACAGGAAAAGACCTGGAAAGGAAAGGGGATTCTCTATAGAATGTAGATTTCCCCACAAGAGACAGCTTTGCAGGGCTAGTTCAAAATATGTCAAAGAAATATATTTTGGGGTAAAATACTTTGATTTATTGCAGTACCTGCTATCTGTTATGTTGGTATCTTATTGCTACAAACAGTCTGTTTTGTCAGTCTTAGGGTCTCTGTTTTAATGTTAATGCTGGTCAGTTGTGCATGAATTCCAAAGGTAGAAGGCTTGTCTGATTCCCTTCCCATCGTGGCCTGAACTAGTTTTTCAGGTTAATGTTGGAATGCTCTTGGCTAAGAGGGGTCCATTCAAGTTGGTTGAGGGGCTTAGAATTTTATTTTTGGTTTACAATAGCAGACAGATCAGACAGATAATTAGCCCAGTTTCATAGAGGAGGAAGTAGGAATGAGGCTGGTTGAGTGAGTTGTCCCAGAGTTGAAATCCATTCAGGTCTTCTGAGTGAGAGTCCAGTCCCACTCACCGTGTGTGACCACAGTGGAAGCTCACTAAGGAGTGGTCTCCTAGGAGACCACAGATTCACATTCCCTCTTGTTTAGCAAATGGTAGTGTGTGGTCAGATGGCCTAGGTGGAGCTGCTGTCCCTACTGGGAGAGTATTTAGGAATTGGGAACCCCTGCAATGGTCCAGTTACTCCAAAACCCATGCCCTCTTTGTCCTCTCAACAGAAGCCGGGAGCATCCTGATCTGCCACTGTGGTGCCAGCCTTGGAAACAGCACTCAGGGGAGGGGAGATCTCAATTCAAAAACATCCCTGTCACTGACACCAGGAGCAAGGAGGAAGCCCCAAGCTATAGAACTTTGAACGGGGCAGTGGAGAAGCCCAGGCCCCTGGCCCTGCCCCTGCCGCGTTCTGTGGAGGAGTCCTATATCACCAGTGAGCACTGCTACCAGAAGCCCCGTGCCTACTACCCTGCCGTGGAGCAGAAGCTGGTGGTGGAGACGAGGGGCTCTGCCCTCGACGATGCGGTCAACCCCCTCCACGAGAACGGCAATGATTCCCTCTCCCCGCGCCTGGGCTGGCCTCTAGACCAAGACAGGAGCAGGGGGGACAGTGACCCCAAACCCAGCTCCCCAAAGGTATGTGGCTGGCTTGTACTTGTTCTTCATTCATTGCGTGAGTGCTTGTAAGTTCTCCTCCTAGGTCTGAATGTTCTATGGAAGATATTTATTAATAAAACTGTATTTAAATTTGCTTACCATAGATATTTTGGTAAGCAAATGGGTACAAAGTCAGGAAAGCCCACTTAAGCCAAAGATCCTAGGTTCCAGGAAGCACCCACAAAATGGCATAGTCAAGAGTGGTGGGTCATGGGGGCGTGGGTGCAGAGGAAGGGAGAGGTGGGAAGTAGCAAGGAGAATTGGGTTAGGAAAACTCATCTTTTCTTTAAGGCAGTTTGCATTATAATTGCACCTAGATGTTAATTCTTAGCATGAGCAAACAATGAGTCAAATGTTTTGTTAGGCAGAATTTTTCCAATCCAGTTGTATGATAGCTTTATTTTGACTTCTAACTTTGAAGCCCTGTGGTAGAAATGGTACACTTTGTCAAAATATTGCTGGTTTCATCAGTTTTCCCAAGAACCACTTTTGGTTTTTTTGTTATTCAAGTCACTCTCTTCTAGAACCCCCTTGTGTCACCTCATTGCCGGTGTTTTCATCTCTAACTGCTCACTAGGCTCATTGTGCCCTGTCCTCAGTTGTCAGTGAGGCTTTGTATGATTTGAGAGTTCCTCTGCCTCATCATCCTTACTTCCCAGACTTTCTCCTGCAGGTTGGTGTCACCAGCGTTAAATACATTGCTGCATGGTGCCAAAGGGATCCTAGATTACAAGCCCCTCAAGGGAGGGGATTGTACCTCATTCATCCTTGTGTCCTTGACTGTGTCTAAACAGTGTTGGGCAAGGTGGTAAGGACACAGTCTTGAGACAGACGCAGTTTCAGTTCTGGGCTCAGCCCCTTACTGTGATTCTGAGTGGGTTACTTCACCTTCCTGACCAGACCTGTTTTCTTGCCTGTAGAATGGGGCCAGTGAAGCCCCCTCAGTTACTGTGGAACGTATTTGTGAAAATCCCTCAGCACATTGTTTTGCACATAGTAAGTACTAAATAAATATTGGCTAGAATCTATTTCATTTCAAATGGATGAATGAAAGGTTGAGTTACCAAATCCTAGAAAAGGTTTGTGGTCCTATGGATCAGGCAGGTTTCCTAGAGGTATCTGGCACATAAAACAAAGTCGGAAATACTGGGCCGCAGCAAAGCAACCAGGGTTAACAGTCTCTTCCATTGATTGTAAGCTGACCTTGCTTTTATGTGCCTTACCCTATATCATCCTTGTGAACCTTCCAAATAGGTTTTACTACCCCCATCCTTCCACTGAGGGAGCAGAGGCTCAGGGACATGAAGTAGTCCATCCAGACTCGCACATTCAGCAGGAGATGGAGCTGAGACTTGAAACTCGGTGGTGTGACTCCCGTGTACTAACCCTCGTCTGCACTAGCCCTGCTCTAATCAGCTCTCAGGGCTCTGAAAGCCATTCTGTGAGGCTAGGACATTGGCCCAGTCAGTAGGAAGCAGCTGTGGGTCCCCGAGCTAGAGTGCTACCTTGAGGTCGTTGGAATTGGTACAGTGGGCAAGCTTCTGCCCAGTTCCGAAGTAGGAAATAGGAAAGGGAGGTAGGAATTTGGAGTATTGAAACTGCAGCTAGTATTTCAGATGGCTGCAAACGCTGGCTGGTTGAAAAATGGGCCAGGGGCTATCTCCATTCAGTAATTTCCATGCCATTGCATCCCCAGGTGAAGGAATATGTCTCCAAAAAGGCCCTACCAGAGGAAGCCCCTGCTCGGAAGCTGCTGGACAGAGGTGGAGAGGGGCTGCTGAGCTCCCAGCACCAGTGGCAGTTTAACCTGCTGACCCACGTGGAATCTCTTCAGGATGAAGTGACGCACAGGATGGACTCCATTGAGAAGGAGCTGGATGGTAGGGCTCCCTCCTTGGCCACCTGTGCATTGGCATGCACTCTGAGCACCCCCAGACGAGCGGCTTTCTGAACCCCCCAATCTGAGTTTACAGGGACCACTGTACTCTTTGCTTCTCTTCTTTTCAGCCTCTCCCCACCTCCATTCTCCCCTCAGGATGGACGAGCCTTACTTTTAGTATTTATCAGGTGCAAGATCTGCATGATGTTGGGTCCTGCCTCGCTTGTCTGACTGACCCCTTCTGTGAAGTTGAGTATGCAGAGAGAGGGCAACTGGCAGTCCTGCTTGCAGGAAATGTGTGATCTAAGTGAATCTTTACAAACAAGTTCTGTGAGAAATTAAAATTTTGACTTGAGTTTTAGGGTATCTAAGGATTTAATCTGAAAAACCTCTTATTTCAATCTTTGATAAAATCTAAAATGAAGCTTTCTGCTCGTAAGCCAATAGAGATTTGAGAATTTGCCTGAGTCATTTGTGTAGCCCCAGGTATTGGTGGTCACGGACAGGCCTGGAGGGTCAAACCTGTAATGATGAATACGATCAAGTTCAGTCTCTCTCCAGGAAGTTGACGGTTTGGGTTGTTGGAATATTCCCTAATTATTTGTTTTCATGTTAAAAATGGAGCCGAGTTAAGAAAGAAATGTTTGAGGATTCTGGGTACAGTCCGGCTATGATTTTTTACTGTAACTGGGAATATAAAACATACATGAAATAACTCAGAAGAAATGCCATCTGTTATACAAGTGAGGGCCATGAGGTGTGGCCAGGACACATGTGGCTGATGCCATGCCAGGGGAGGAGAGTGCTAACAGGAGGGCTTCCTAAAACTGCTGAGACTGAAGTTGAGCTTTAAGGAGAATGATGGTGTTTCCTACTGGAGAGGACTCAGGGTAGATGATCTGGCTCGACTGGAAAAAGGGTTGCCCTGTTGGAGGACAGTGAGAGAGACAGCAAGACCTAGGCTGGGTGTGGTGGCTCACACCTATAATCTCAGTACTTTGGGAGGTCAAGGTGGGAGGATTGCCTCAGGCCAGCCTGGGCATCACAGTCTCTATAAAAAATAAAATTAAATTTACAAGAAAAAAACAAACAACCCCATCAAAAAGTGGGCAAAGGATATGAACAGACAGTTCTCAAAAGAAGACATTCATACAGCCAACAGACATATGAAAAAATGCTCATCATCACTGGCCATCAGAGAAATGCAAATCAAAACCACAATGAGATATACCATCTCACACCAGTTAGAATGGCAATCATTAAAAAGTCAGGAAACAACAGGTGCTGGAGAGGATGTGGAGAAATAGGAACACTTTTACACTGTTGGTGGGATTGTAAACTAGTTCAACCATTATGGAAAACAGTATGGCGATTCCTCAAGGATCTAGAACTAGAAGTACCATATGACCCAGCCATCCCATTACTGGGTATATACCCAAAGGATTATAAATCATGCTGCTATAAAGACACATGCACACGTATGTTTATTGCGGCACTATTCACAATAGCAAAGACTTGGAATCAACCCAAATGTCCATCAGTGACAGACTGAATTAAGAAAATGTGGCACATATACACCATGGAATACTATGCAGCCATAAAAAAGGATGAGTTTGTGTCCTTTGTAGGGACATGGATGAAAACCATCATTCTCAGCAAACTATTGCAAGAACAGAAAACCAAACACCACATGTTCTCACTCATAGGTGGGAACTGAACAATGAGATCACTTGAACTCGGGAAGGGGAACATCATACACTGGGGCCTATCATAGGGAGGGGAGAGGGGGGAGGGATTGCATTGGGAGTTATACCTGATGTAAATGACAAGTTGATGGGTGCTGACGAGTTGATGGGTGCAGCATGCCAACATGGCACAAGTATACATATGTAACAAACCTGCACGTTATGCACATGTACCCTAGAACTTAAAGTATAATAATAAAAAATAAATAAATAAAATAAAATAAAATTAGCCAAGTGTAGGGGTGGAGTCCCAGCTACTTGGGAGGCTGAGGTGGGAGGACTGCTTGAGTCCAGGAGTTGGAGGCTGTAGTGAGCTGTGATTATGCCACTGTACTCCAGCCTGTGTAACACAGACCCTGTCTCTAAAAAAAATAAACTAAAAAAAGGAATTGTAACTGATGCCACTGTCTGAAAAACATGTTATTAGAGAGCTGAAGGAGGATATAATGCTAGACAAAAAAGTGTAGCTCTTGAGAGAATAGCAGTAGGAGTGGCTCCGAGCCCCTGAAAATAGGATTATCACCATGGAAACAGGGTGAATGTTTGGTTGTTGCCACAGGGACCTTCTCTGAGGGGAGAAGTTAAAGTCTACTCACATCTTACCTCATCCTTACCTTAATCCTCTCTTCAGCCAGGTTTAGCCTCTCTAGCCCTGGACGTGCCGAATGGGCAGTGTGGCAAAGATGGTAGGCCTGAATGCCCTTCTTTGGCCTCTTGTATGTCTCGCCAACTCAGAGTCACATATTCTGTATATTTCTAAGACTCTAGGCCCTGAGAGAGATACCAAGTATTAAAATAAATGATAAAGCTTAAAGATTTTATTTAGGTAAACAGACTTTTGCATAGTATTTAAGAGTAATCAGAATCCCTTTTTAGGGAATCAACTCTTTATTTAAACACCAAGATAAACTAAGCTTTCATAACTAAGTTTTTAAATAGGAATTTGGACGTAACATTCCTTTTTTAAAAAGCTGGCCTGCTTAGCCAGGTGTGGTGGTGCACAACTGTAATCCTAGCTACTCGGGAGGCTGAAGCAGGAAAATTACTTGAACCTAGGAGGCGGAGGTTGCAGTGAGCTGAGATCATATCACTGCCCTCCAGACTGGGCAACAGAGCAAGACTCAGTCTAAAAAATAAAAAATTTTTAAAAATTTAAAAGCTGGCTTGGCGTAGTGGCTCACCCTTGTAATCCCAGTGCTTTGGGAGGCCAAGGCAAGAGGATCACTTGAGGCCAGGAGTTCAAGGTTACAGTGAGCTATGATCGTGTCACCATACTCCAGCGTGGGTGACAGAGCAAGACCCCATTTCTTTAAAAAAAAAAAAAAAAAAAAAAAAGCCTAGTAAGCTATTAAATGAAGTGTGTGTGTGTGTGTGTGTGTATATGCCATTGTTTTACAATTGGCCATTATTTAATTATTTATGTAGTTATGTGAACAGTACTTTATTTTGTAGCAGGACGAGTGGCAGACAAAACTCCTCAGACACCGAGTTAAAGAAGGAAGGGGTTTATTCGGCCGGGGGCATTGGCAAGACTCCTGTCTCAAGAGCCGAGCTCCCCGAGTGAGCAATTCCTGTCCCTTTTAAGGGCTCACAACTCTAAGGGGGTGCATGTGAGAGGGTCATGATTGATTGAGCAAGCAGGGGGTACGTGACTGGGGGCTGCATGCATCGGTAATTAGATCGGAACAAAATAAGATAGGGATTTTCACAGTGCATTTCTATACAATGTCTGTAACCTATAGATAACAGAACCAATTAGGTCGGGGTCGATCTTTAACTACCAGGCCCAGGGTGCGGCGCCAGGCTGTCTGCCTGTGGATTTCATTTCTGCCTTTTAGTTTTTACTACTTCTTTCTTTGGAGGCAGAAATTGGGCATAAGACCATGTGAGGGATGGTCTCCTCCCTTATTCCCCCCTTTTGAGACTCTCACTCATTTTATTAGTGGGAGTTCTCACTTTCATTTTCCTTACCCATGTCTTCTTGCAAGACAGATCGATAGTGATTCATATAGCACACTTATACATTATGGTGAACTAAGGTAGAGATGAAACTTTTTATCATTCGAAGAAGTACAGGTAGCAAACAAGGGAGCAGTACGTAGGTTCCTATTACTATTATAACTCTTATTATAAGGGTTTTAAATCCTCCTAGTGCTGGGAGTCATTTTCTAAACATGGCCCTAGAATCAAATCTATGCCACACTTGCACGGGCACATGTGCCTGTTTTGTCATATCTCTAACCATGTCTTGAACTACTTGCCCTTGATTATCTATGTGTAGGCAGCAATTAGTAAGGTTAAATTTCCTACAGATCCCTCCTTCAGCTGCTAGCAAGTAGTCGAGAGCTAATGTATTTTGATAGATAGCATTTCTCATCTGAGTTTCTTGCCAGGCCAGAATAGTCAAGGCTCTGCCGGTTTTATTAGTGATTATTTTTAAGACAGCTTGTAACTGTATGATTTGGTTGATCATGTAAATGGGGGTCCAGTATCCCCACAGTCCATCTTGTGCCTAAGTAGCAGGCCTATAATATTGTATGATTCTCTCAGGGGGCCATTTATCTTTTTTTTTTTTTTTTCCCAATTTCTTATAGCTATGCTTCTCTTTTCGCGGGAAGCATAGACAGGGAAGCCCACGAGTTTGCCTGTTTTTATGGGCAGTAGGAAAAAAGATGGTTTAATAGTGCCAATAACACAACTACCTGCCCACTGGTCAGGTAATTTGGCGTAAGCTCTATGCCCACATATCCAGTATAATCCAATGGGGACCGTCTAGTCCCTGTGGGACTCTGGGTGTGTCCACATGGTTTGCAATTTTGGGAATTATGACTGTTTTTGTGGTACCGTTGTACAGTTTCTGTCTCAGACAACTAAGTTGTCCTACGGGGTGAGCGAATTCTTTTCTTTCTCTAGCTATGCAATATTGTCCAATAATTGAGGCTTTTAGGACCCAGAAACTATTCAAGGTGATTCTTTTGAGCTGGGAATTCATCAGGATCTGGGTTTGTAGGTACTAATTCTCAGGCTTCCCATGGCCATTGATCTCTTATTACAGTTCCTCCACATACATAACATGAAGTGACACTGAGAGACTCGGCTACATGCTTGGCTAATTGCAAAAACAAATTTCTTGTTTTTCCTGGAATTTCTGGTACTGGCACATTTAGTTCATCATAGAAAGTTCGAAACACTGGCTCAGGAGAGCGTTTGTAAACTTCTCCTGGAACCAAGATGCTTACTTGAGGATCCAGTCTGGCCCCGTCAATTCCTAAGGTCACACACTCCTCTTTTTCCAGCAAGGATCAAGGGTATTGGTTATTACTAGCTCTAAGGGGTTACATTGTCCCTTAGTACAGGAAGGGCCATTTTTTCCTTTCCGAAGGTGGACTGGATCCTTTTCATCATTTTTTTTTCGTTTATCCAAGTGGCCTAAATGACACAAGGCCAGTATTTACATTTATTTCCACACAGTCCTAATTTATGACAGATGTACTTATTTTCTGCCATATAGCCTCTTTTCTAATTAAGAGAACCACACCTTATTCCTAACTTATTACTATTAATGACAGCACAGGCATCAAATTTTAAGGTGATTTGTTTGGGCACCCCCCCCCCTTTTTTTTTTTTTTCCTCTAACACTTTTGGCTAACACTTTACTCATATCGTTTATGAGCTCCCACCAGTCCTCAGTCCTTAATCTTACTTTAAGAACTGTGGTCATGGGAGGCTCAGATGGGTCATAACACACATCAGGTTGGTCATTTCCTGGGCTACGTACCTTGTATAGAATAACATTATACAAACAAGTTCTTTTTAGAGTTCCAGTACACTTAAAAAAACCATAAAATAATAGGACCGTAGCAACCTTTTGTCCTACCTCAGTGACTCAATGTATATACTGGGAACAGCCCTCAGTCTGAGGAAGGTCAGTTGAAGTCCTTACTGTACAAGTCCAAATTTTAAGGCAAATGAGTCCTGCAATGAGTTTCCTCATGCTTTGGCCGTGCGTGGACCAGTCAGCTTCTGGGTGTGACTGGAGCAGGGCTTGTCGTCTTCTTCAGAGTCACTTTGCAGGGGTTGGCGAAGCTGCTCCCGTGCACGTACCGCTCACAGTCTACTCATGTTCGAGGATGGTCTCAGAGGCTGGGCCTGCTAGAATAAACTGAGTCCAACACCTCTACACAGTTATGTTCAACTGGGCTCTCTGATACCGGGAGCAAGGTGGTGGGGTTTAGGGTGTTGCAAACTTCAATGGTTACGTGGGGATTTTCATATAGCAAGCTTTGGTACTTGGTTTACCTAGCATTTGGTAACCAGTGATGTCCTTTGGTATTTATTAAAGTTACCACAGCGTGGGGGGCCTCTATATTCAGGTTTTGCCTAAGGGTTAGTTTATCTGCTTCTTGTGCTAACAGGGCCTTTCCTGCTAGGGCCCTTAGACCTGGGAGCCAACCTTTGGAAACCTTGTCTAGTTGTTTTGAGAGATAGGCCACTGGCCTTGGCCAGGCCCCACAGTCTGGGTTAAAACTCCAACTGCCATTTTTTCTCTTTCTGACACATAGGGTGTAAAGAGTTTTGTCAGGTCAGGTATCCTCAGGGCTGGGGCCAACATGAGTTTTTCTTTTAACTCATGAAAAGCTCATTGCTGTTGGTTGTAATAGATGTAGTTTATCTAATCTACATTTTCATTAACTGTCACCTACTAAAATACTGACTCAAATCCTGCAGCTATTTGATTTCAAGCTTTAAATTGATCTGGTATTCCTCGTGGGATTCCAATTGCGTCTAAATAGACATGAGAGTCGAAAGACCCATAAGGGGCTTCTCTCACTTTATGATGTCTTATTATTACTTTTCCTTCTGGTTGATGAAATGCCAGGGTGAAAGGGATAGCCAATTGGACTAAAGCACAAGAGCCACTCTAGTTATTCAGCAGAGTGCCCAGTAAAGGTCCACCACATTACCACCACACATCCACTCGGGGATGAACAAGGGCTGACTGATTGATAAACTCTTGAAAATTCTTAAGCTCACTGCATCCTTTCAGGTCTCCAAAGAATGCTAACTTTCCTCCCTGTCGTGAGACACACGAAGTGAACTTAGTGTTGGGAGACGGAAGCTGGATGGCCCTCGGGGGCTGACCCGCAGGGACTTTGGGATATAGCAGAGAGAGCTTGGCATAACTTATTACTCCAGGCTGTAGAATCTTGGAAAAGAGCTATCATGCAGCCTACGCCTGGTCGACTGGAGGACCACCTTAGTGGAAGGGGGACAATCTGGGCCTCTGGCCTGCCATGTGCCCAAGCATAACAATTGCTTTTGTTTAATGTGCAGATGGAATATTTGATCCATTTTAACCAGGCATTTGCATTTTGGTATCCTGTCTTAATTGCTAAAGTTTAAGTCTTTAACTTCTATGATCCTCTAGTAAAATGAATGTATGGTTTTAGGGAAATTACAAAAACCAGTTGGGGCAGTCCATCCTTGCTCTTTATGGTCCACAGAACGTTGGACCAACTATGGCATGAAAGCTGTACATTGGGGGGCAACACTCCTGGTTGGCACTGGGGTCTTTATCGAAATCTCCCCAGATTAAATGGTCCTAGTTTACTAATGCCCAGTCTAAGGAGAGTCAGGAGGGACAGAAGTACTTTTCTGAAGTAGAAAGCTGTCTTTGACTTGGCAAGTCCTCACAGGGTATAACAAAGCAAGCATTAAATGCAATAGTTTGAAGCAAAATTGACTTGGTTATATTAATAACTAGATGGTTAGCAATAGAACGAGGAAAGAAGGAAGAGTAATAGAATAGATTAATAAAAGAGTTAAATTTTTCTTAGCTTTAGTTTGGTAGGGTTTTCCCCTGGGACTATGGCCCACGACTCTGGAGGGGGTGGCGCTTTCTTGACTGGGGTGTGATGAGTCTGTCCTTTTTTTGCTGTAGGAACAGCAGTCTTGGTGGTTAGCAGCACAAGGTAGGGTCCTTCCCAGGCTGGCTCGAGGTTTTCTTCTTTCCACCTTTCGATGAGAACGTGATCTTTAGGCTGGTGCTGGTTTACTGGAAATTCTAGGGGTGGTACCTGTGCTAAAAGACTTTTATTTTTTATTTATTTTTTTTTTTGCGAGAAAGGAAAGTGGAAGATAAACCAAGTATATAATTTTTAAGAAATTGACCTTTTGTTTTAAATGTGGGGACCTTGGCAGTAGACTTTATAGTCCTTAGTGCCTTTTTACCGAAAAATGTCCTTTAACACCTATTTTTATTAGTTTTTAAACCAAAGAAAGCCAAATACCATTTTACCTTTAGCAATGCTTCTTGTATGATTTTTATACAAGATAAGCTAAATTTTATCTTTATATTAGTGTGTTATTAATGTTAAACCTAATTTTAATAAAACCTTGTAGATATATTTATTTAATTTTTAATGTTTTGACCATAAGGTAAGATTTTATAGACTCTTTTTAACCTTTTATAATTTTTGCTAAAGAGCAGGTTGGTGCTTTAAGAAAAACCTGTTATGCTTTTGCTTTAATGTCCAGTTCACAGAAAAACTGGATGATACTTCTTTAACTTTAGCTAATATGTTTACACACAGAATGTTCTTTACAATTAACATTTTAAAACTTGCTTAAACCTTCAAAACAATAATTTTTAACTTTTTACTGTAGGTAAAAATGTACATTCTTATGCCTCCTTATAATCCTTTTACCAAACGTATATTTTGCTTTTCTTATACACCTTGCACATAAACTGTTTTCTTTTTCAATAGTTTTACATTCAGGAGGCCTAGTTACTTTTAAATTATACAACATTTTTTGCATAAATTCTTTTTTTTTTTTTTTTGAGACAGAGTCTCGCTGTGCTCCCAGGCTGGAGTGCAGTGGCCTGATCTCGGCTCACTGCAAGCTCCGCCTCCCGGGTTCACGCCATTCTCCCGCCTCAGCCTCCCAAGTAGCTGAGACTACAGGCGCCCGCCACCACGCCCGGCTAGTTTTTTTGTATTTTTAGTAGAGACGGGGTTTCACCATGTTAGCCAGGATAGTCTCGATCTCCTGACCTCGTGATCCACCCGCCTCGGCCTCCCAAAGTGCTGGGATTACAGGCTTGAGCCACCGCGCCCAGCCTAAATTATTTTTTTAACACAGATTTTTTATAACCTTTTTTTTTTTCTTTCACGACTTTTACAGGCAATTTTTTTGACATGCCTTAACTTTCTGACTTATTACAAACATTTCTTTCTTTAAACAACCAGTTAATTTATTTCAGGATAAGAATTTACCATATAACACTCTTTTTATATAAATTCCACCCCCTCTTTTTTTCCCTTTTTTTTTTTTGGAAGATGATAACCATTCTTTTCCAAAGCGAACTTTTTTTTATGAGACAGAGTCTCGCTCTGTCGCCTGGGCTGGAGTGCTGTGGCCGGATCTCAGCTCACTGCAAGCTCCGCCTCCCGGATTTACGCCATTCTCCTGCCTCAGCCTCCCGAGTAGCTGGGACTACAGGCACCCGCCACCTCGCCCGGCTACTTTTTTGTATTTTTTTAAGTAGAGACGGGGTTTCACCGTGTTCGCCAGGATGGTCTCCATCTCCTGACCTTGTGATCCACCCGCCTCAGCCTCCCAAAGTGTTGGGATTACAGGCTTGAGCCACCGCGCCCAGCCGTGAACCTTTTTTTATGTCTGTGGACTAGACTGTCTAAGGCCACAAGAATAGAATTACTGTAATACATGTTACACTGTTAACTTTTAGCAAACTTTACTTTTGTTGAAAACCTTGTAAGTTTGAGATTTTAATTATCCTTTGCTATTAATAAGACCTTGTTTTGTCCAAATTAGAATTGGTATAATGGCTTTTAAAGGAATAGGGTACACTTATTTTTTTTTCTTAACTACTGGTATGTCTCTTTCTTTCTCTCTTTGACTTTCTCTCTCTCTCTCTTTGATTTTCCTTTTGCCTCTGTCTCTTCCTCTCTCTCTCTGCTTCTGTCGTTCTCTCTCTCTCTCTCTCTCCCCTTGACTCCCTGTCTGTCTCTTCCTCTCCGTCTCTTCCTCTCTCTCTCTTTGCCTCTGCCAGCCGCTTATGCTGCTGTTCTCTGAACCACCGTGTGTTGGGGGCGGGTGATCTAAAACAAGCTGGTCTGGGTTTCCTGGCTTACAGGTTACCTTGTGCCATACCTTTGAAACAAGGGACCTGTCCACGCTTCCTTCTAATGGCCAACCTACCTCTAATGCTGGCCAGTCTTATCTTACACAAAGTTTTAAATTTTCCTGGTGTCATAGTAGTCCATAGTCTCCCTTAAATCCTTTTTTTGAAAATTTTCAACATAGTTCCTAGTGGGGTGGTCTTACTTTGTGCCTCTCCCATGTTTCCTCTAGACAAAACATCACGGCCACACCACACGCACACCACAAAACAAAGAACGGGTAAAAAGGGCACACACACACTTTTGTAGTTTACACCAAACCAAAATCAAAACCAAAATCAGAGTATCCAGAAATCCAAGCCAGGTCAAAACCAAAACCAAAATATCAAGCAATCCAAGTCAAGTCAAAAACAAAAACCAAAGTGCCGGTACAGGCACACCGTGGGTGATCAAGCCACGCTTCCGCGCAAATGGAGTAGGCAAGTTCCCAAGACCAATCCTGTCAAGCAATTCAAACCAAGTCAAAACCAAAACCAAAGTGCCAATAAAGGCACGCCGTGGGTGATCAGGCCACGCTTCCATTCAAACGGAGCGGGCAAGTTTCAAAGACTAGTCTTACCAAGTTTTAGATGTCCAGACTCCAAGTGCCCATTCCTTCCTGGTGTTCAGCCACTGCACTGATCCTCCACGGGGACCTGCCACACACTGCTCTGGCGAGGCGTCCCACCGGGGCAAATGCCTACCCGGGAGCGCTCTCAGGATCGGCTCAGGATGGGCGTCGCTCAGGCTGGTCGGAGTCCCCCGCAGGGATATTCCACAGGGCAGGCTTAAGCCGCCTAAAGAGCTGCTTTGACCATCCACCGTTCACCTCGCTTCCCAGTCAGGGAACCAAGAAATGTAGCAGAACGAGCGGCAGACAAAACTCCCCAGACACCGAGTTAAAGAAGGAAGGGGTTTATTCAGCCGGGGGCATCGGCAAGACTCCTGTCTCAAGAGCCGAGCTCCCTGAGTGAGCAATTCCTGTCCCTTTTAAGGGCTCACAACTCTAAGGGGGTGCCTGTGAGAGGGTCGTGATTGATTGAGCAAGCAGGGGGTATGTGACTGGAGGCTGCATGCACCAGTAATTAGATCGGAACAAAACAGGATAGGGGTTTTCACAGTGTATTTCTCTACAATGTCTGTAGCCTATAGATAACAGAACCAATTAGGTCGGTGTCGATCTTTAACTACCAGGCCCAGGGTGCGGCGCCAGGCTGTCTGCCTGTGGATTTCATTTCTGCCTTTTAGTTTTTACTTCTTCTTTCTTTGGAGGCAGAAATTGGGCATAAGACAATATGAGGGGTGGTCTCCTCCCTTAATTAATTAATTAATTTATTTATTTATTTTTGAGACGGAGTCTCAGTCTGCTGCCCAGAGTAGAGTGTAGTGGCATGATCTCAGCTCACCATAACCTCCACCTCCTGGGTTCAAGCGATTCTCCTGCCTCAGTCTCCTGAGTAACTGGGATTACAGGTGCGCGCTGCCATGCCTGGCTAATTTTTGTATTTTTAATAGAGACGGGGTTTCACTATGTCGGTCAGGCTGATCTCGAAGTCCTGACCTTGTGATCCGCCTGCCTCGGCTTCCCAAAGTGCTGGGATTACAGGCGTGAGCCACTGTGCCCGGCCTGAAGAGTACTTTAAAAGACAAAGGATATTTAATGACCATGAAAAGTAAAAAAGTCTTTTGGCATTAGAGATATTATTTTCTTAAATAAAAAATATTGCCTTGATGAGCAGTGGTATCTATACAGATGATCTTAGTGTATTTGAACAGAAATTTTTCCTCTGTAACCTTCTGTCTTGCTAGCAACCAGTATACTAGTTGGAAGCTGTTCTGCATCTTTAAAAGAGACACTTGGGATGGTGCAGCACATGGTGTGGACAGGCTGGCCTGCTGGATGCTGGGGTCCAGAGGAGATGCTGTTGACTTCCCACAGTCCTGGCTTTGTTCTTCAGCCCAGCAGACCTAGACAGACACCTTCCATCCCAGGCATTCCACACACTCCTGTTAACCAAGCTCAGGCACTACTGAGTAGCTTAGACTCTTCCAGTCTGAGTGTTGGTGCACCTTCATACTGTGCATGCCTCCTGGGCCACTGTAGTATCAGGATGTCTTTGGTGAGCCTGGAACTAGATCTGAGGTGGTTAGGGTGACCTTAAGAGGGGCGTCTCAGCAACTGTAGGATCATAGGATCATCTTGCAAAAGATTGACTGACTCTCTTTGCTGTTGGAATGACCCATCCAGTCTTGACTGCCTTTTCTCCATTTATTTATTTATTTATTTATTTAGAGATGGGGTCTCACTCTTTCTCGCCCAGGCTGGAGTACAGTGGCATCATCTCAGCTTACTGAAGCCTCTGCCTCCCAGTTTCAAGCAATTCTCCCTTCCTCAGTCTTCCAAGTAGCAGGCAGACGCCTGCCACCACACCCGGCTAATTTTGTATTTTAAATAGAGATGGGTTTCACCATGTTGGCCAGGCTGGTCTTGAATTCCTGACCTCAGGTGATCCACCTCCCTCGACCTCCCAAAGTGTTGGGATTACAGGTGTGAGCCACCGTGCCCGGCCTCTTCATTTATTCTTGTGCCTGTTTGCTGAGCAGTCCCCTGTCTCCTTCTTGTTTTGTTTTGTTTTGTTTAAAGACTTACTGGTGTTTTGAAACTGGTCACTATGCAGTTTTCTTGCTCAGGAGGCCACTAGTTCCTCTCACGTGACTGATCTTTTACTCTTGGTTTTCAAGCTTAAGTCTAAGGAGGCAGTCTTATTTTTCTTATTTCCCAAGTCCTTGTACTTGCTGGAATTAGGAAGAGAGAGGGTTCCTCCTTCTTGGAACCCCCAAATACCAACAAGAAATATGATGGAGGAGGATAAGCTACACAGGGTCCAGAGCAATGGGTGGGGCACTTTGCTGCACCACACATTCCTTCTCTCGCTGTGTTTGTTGCAGGCTTGCGACGTTTCAGACACAGGTGAGTGTTAGGGATATAGTGGCAAGCAAGGCAGACTCAGCCTTTGTCCTCATGGAACTTGATCTAGTGGAAGAGACATACATTAATCAAATCATCCCATTACCTGTAATTACAAACCATAGTAAATGCTCAAAGGAGAACACATGATACCATAGCACCTGTAACACAAGGACCAGATTCAGGGTATGGGATTGGGGAAGGCTTCTCTAAAGAATAGCTCACAGGAAACAGAGGATTTAGAAAGGTGGAGAGGAAGGTAGGGCTGAGTCTTGAGGACAGGAGAGGACTGTGCAGTAGGTTGCAGGCTGCTTGATGATGAGGTACTGGATGGGCCTTCCTTTTGCTGCACTCCAGGGTCCAGAAGGTGATCAGTACAGGTTGGTGCATGGACTAGAAAGGCTTTAGGCAGGCTGGGAAAGCACAGGGGCTACCTGCAGGGGGTGGTTCTTGTCAAAGGTGCAGGGTTCCCAGATGGTCTCTCCCCAAATGCCAGAGCTTTAGGGGGTAGCTTGGGGAAGAACAAACATCTTTCTGTAGAGAAATACTTGTTCTCACAAGCGAGACAGCTTTCTAGATATTGAATCAATAATGATAATGTTAATTAATACCTGAAATCTTACATTAAATATTTAAAGGGGCTGGGCATGGTGGCTTATGCCTATAATCCTAGCACTTTGAGAGGCCAAGGTGGGTGGATCACCTGAGGTCAGGAGTTCGAGACCAGCCTGGCCAACATGACGAAACCCCGTCTCTAATAAAAATACAAAAATTAGCCAGGCGTGGTGGCCTGTGCCTGTAATACCAGCTACTCAGGAGGCTAAGGCAGGAGAATCGCCTGTACCCAGGAGGCGAAGGTTGCAGTGAGTCGAGATCATGACATTGTACTCCAGCCCAGGCAACAAGAGCGAAACGCTTTCTCAAACGAAAAAAAAAAGCCACACCCAGTGGCTCATGCCTGTAATCCTAGCACTTTGGGAGGCCAAGGTGGGTGGATCACCTGAGGTCGGGAGTTTGAGACCAAAATACAGAAATTCGCTGGGCGTGGTGGCACATGCCTGTAATCCCACCTACTTGGGAGGCTGAGGCAGGAGAATCTCTTGAACCTAGGAGGCAGAGATTGCAGTGAACTGAGATCGCGCCACTGCACTCCAGCCTGGGTGACACAGTGAGACTCCATCTCAAAAAAAAAAAAAAAAATTAAAGGGAGAAAATAATATCAGAGTATTCTGTGCCACTGATGATTATGTGTCAATCAGGAATTAATATGAGGCAAATCAGAGTTTATGATGATACAAATAGACCTTTTCAAGACCCTGTAGATTTTCATTTTTCTTGACAGGATGCTAAAACACCAGCCTCTCTGATTTTCAGCATGGGAAAGCTTTTTATTTTTTATTTTATTTACTTATTTATCTTTTATTTCTTTGAGATGGAGTCTCGCTTTGTTGCCAGGCTGGAGTGCAGTGGCGTGATCTCGGCTCACTGCAACCTCTGCCTCCCGAGTTCAAGCAATTCTCCTGCCTCAGCCTCCCGAGTAGCTGGGACTACAGGCGCATGCCACCACGCCTGGCTAATTTTTGTATTTTTAGTGGAGATGGGGTTTCACCACATTGGCCAAGATACTCTCGATCTCTTGACCTTGTGATCTGCCCGCCTTGACCTCCCAAAGTGCTGGGATTATAGGCACGTGCCACCGCGCCCGACTGGGAAAGCTTTTTAAAGAGTGAGTAGTAACACTCAGAAAGGTGCTTCCTTCCGAGACTCCTAGACTCTGGTAACAGTAGCCTCTGGCAATGTGTGGCTGTTTAACCAAAATTGAATAAAATTTAAAATTCAGTTCCTCAGTTGCACTAGCAATGTTTCCAGCGCTCAATAGCTGCATATGGCTAGTGGCTACTATATTGGATGACACAAACTCGCACCATTTCCATCATCGCAGGAAGTTCTTTTGGACTGTGTTGCTCTAAAGCATTTGAGTTTTGTCCTGGGAGTACCACTTTGCAGAGCAGGTGTTGACACAGTGTTGGCTGAAATGGCCCTTCCTCCCTTGCCTATGAATGGTCTGATTGAATAAGGTGCTGAAATGCTTGCGGATGTTCTTGCAAATCAAGTGTTGGGAGCTCACTGGGTCTCATTTCTCTCTTCTGCCGACAGTGTTGGAGAGCTGGCTGGACTACACTGGGGAACTGGAGCCCCCTGAGCCACTGGCCAGGCTTCCGCAGCTCAAGCATTGTATCAAGCAGCTGCTGACGGACCTGGGCAAGGTGCAGCAGATCGCCCTCTGCTGCTCAACATGAAACTGGGCACCCAAAACTCATGGGAGCACAATCCTGGGGCACCTGCAGGAGGAGCTTCGCATATTTAAATAAATAAACCTAGCATGCTGAATGCACGTGACACCGACTGACTTCAGGGATCTGGGCCAGGAGTGTGATGGACATTGGACAAAGAGGCCATTTTGGCTGTTGGAGGACACTCTGATCTCGAAGCCTACCATAAAGGTAGCAAATAGACTCGGGATTCCCTTCTTCTGTGCACATCATTGAATGAAGGGAGTCTTTTTGCACAAACTTCACTTGAAATCGTGCCACTGATGATAAATGGAATGAGAGCCAAAAAAGTTTAGTTGGAGACAGTTGTAAATTCAATTTGCAGTTTATTTAATTGACTTTTCTGTCAGGTTTGGGCACATGCCAACTCCCTGGTTTCTTCCTGGCATGGTGTTTGGGCAGCAGGCATCATTTTCCTTTTCTAGCTTCATGGGAATGTTGTGAGCTCACCACGCTGTGGAGGTTGGGAAGGAGCAGAGTCTTGGCTGCCCTGCTTTCTCCTTAGGACTCTTCACTTTTCTCACCACATCTCTTGCATGACTTCATGGTACTGGGGACAAGTTTGTATGCTTTCACCCCAGAGCTGGCTGTGTTATGGCTTTTGTAGCAGAGCCCATACAGCCTATGGAAGAACTAGAATCTCACAGTAATAAAAATCTAGGAGGAATTCCAAACTGAAGCAGGCAGGGTCTGGAACCCAAAGGACAGCATTTTCTACCCATTTCTTAATATTGACAGCTTCCCCGTTCTATTTAATGTCCAAAAATGTTTCCCAAAATTTCAAACTCTTTCACTGTAAAGATTTGTTACAAAGAATGTGGTTTGGGGAATTACCTTATTTTATATTGTTGTAAACAAACTTCAAATTATACATGTGCCGCTTTTCTCCTTCCTGAAGGGTATGTTCAGTAGTCAGCGTTTTCAGAATTGTTTTGTTACTATAGTTTAACATTTTAAATTTCCTGTTTGTATTATTTTGTGAGATCAAGGTGATTATGCTGCTTAAGGTCCAGGTACAACCTATTTGTACCTTTTGAGACAATATTTGTGTTACTTTTGCAGGTTACGGTTCCACATGTAATTGCTATATTTTGTTTTGTTTTTCCTTACTAGGCAAAGTTAAAATGTTCCATGCTTTGAGGAGTGACCCATTTCACTACTTCGTTTTCTTATCACTAAAGGCAAAAATCAAAGCACAGTTGTCCATTAACTCTTATAAGTTAATTATGGGTTTATGAGTCTGTAATGTTATATGCTGCAAACATTTACTATGTAAACGTGAAGTAGCCAGTAATATCTCAATAGTAGTAACAGTATCTTTAGCGACCTTTGGAATAGTTAAGCACAGGTCATTGTGGACATGAATTCAGGCCTCTGTACTAAAATCTATTTCAGGGAATGTTCTGTCTAGTGATTTGCTCACCATTTGATATATAATGAATTATAGGACAAGTATAAACTGATCTGCTATAGCTGATCCATCAGAGAGAATACATGTGGCTGTAACATCTATAACTGACGATTCCTCTACAAGAGGCTGTTTCTCACTGCTAACGTTGGTATTTCTGGCGTGGGAAGAAATGCACAGGCGTGCATGGCATGTATGTTCAGACAGCTGCACTGTAAGAGTTCTGTTATGCAGTCTGAAAAGGGAAGAAGCAGGATGGCTTTCTGTAGCCACAACTGTGAGGTGTGATGATTGTTGTATTATTAGATTACTGATATTTCTTTTCTGAAAATACATTTGAGTTTTAATCACATCTGTGGAAGCTGTAACTTTTAAGGTAGTCAATTTCATGTCTTGTTCAACAATGGAAGCAGAAACTGAATTGCCCTAATTTTGCCGACTGGCCATTATTGGGTTTATTGTTTAAGTTTTTGGTAAAGGAAGTAATCCCATTTCATTCATTGTGACTTTTGTTCTTAGGGAAGCAGAGAAGATTCCCCAAGTTCTTGTAACCTCAGTGTGCTTCCCTAATTTAAAGCCATGTTGAGGGGCTCCATTCCCAATTCCTGGGTCAAGGTGAATTAACCCTAAGTTGGAGCACTGGAAACTGTTATTTGCAAACATTGCTGTTACCATTTAGAAATATGTGCACTACCAGCCGGGTGCGGTGGCTCACGCCTGTAATCCCAGCGCTTTGGGAGGCTGAGGCGGGTGGATCACCTGAGGTCAGGAGTTTGAGACCAGCCTGGCCAACAGGGTGAAACCCCTTCTCTACTAAAAATACAAAAATTAGCCAGGCGTGGTGGCGGGCGCCTGTAATCTCAGCTACTCGGGAGGCTGAAGCAGGAGAACTGCTGGAACCTAGGAGGCAGAGGTTGCAGTGAGCCGCTGAGATCGTGCCTTTGCACTCCAGCCCGGGTGACAACTACAAGACTCCGTCTCAAAAAAAAAAAAAAGAAAAAGAAAAAAAAGAAGTATGTGCACTACCTAAGTTTTGTCTTTTGAGAAAAACTATCCACCTATAAAAAATTACCTTGACAAAAATAGTTCCGCTTTGACTAATCATTTTGTATCTTTAAGTGGTAAGTATATGCAAGGTGGATCCTTGATGAGCCAACATTGCACTGTGGATACATACCTATGTTTACGCGCTATTAGAACAGAAGGCGCTGTATATAGAAATGTTGCTTTGAAGCAATATTTGCAAAACATGCAAACTTCTGTATCTGTATTTGGAAAAAATAAAACAGGTTCTTGTTGCTATGTTTCAGTTACATATTGTTGAGTTACAGTCATGCATCACATAATGTTTCTGTCAACCATGGACCCCATACGCAGGGTGGTCCCATAAGATTATAATGGAGCTGAAAAATTCCTATCACTTAGTGATGTCCTGATGGTCGTACTACATAGACCTCGGCTAATGTGTGGATTTGTCTTAGTGTTTAACAAAAATCTAAAAAGTAAAATATATATAAAAAAATTAAACTAGAAGAAAACTCATAGAATAAGGATATAAAGAAAATATATTTGTATAGTTGTACCATGTGTGTAAACACAAAGTGTTATTACAGAAGTCAAAGTTAAAATTTAAAAGCTTACAAAGTAAAAAAGTTGGTCAGGCAGGGTGCCTCAGATCTATAATCCTACCACTTAGGGAGGCTGAGGCTGGAGACCCTGTCTCTAAATAAAAGGCTGGGTGCTGTCACTCATGCTTGTAACCCCAGCACTTTGGGAGGCCAAGGTGGCCAGATCGCCTGCAGTCAGGAGTTCAAGACTGGCCTGGCCAACATGGCAAAACCCCATCTCTACTAAGAATACAAAAATTAGCATGGTGGCGCATGCCTGTAGTCCCAGCTACTCGGGAGGCTGAGGTAGGAGAATCGCTTGAACCCGGGAGGAGGGGGTTGCAGTGAGCCAAGATCCTACCACTGCGCTCCAGCCTGGGCAACAGAGTGAAACTCTGTCTCAACAAAACGAAAAACAAAAACAAAAAGTTATCATGAACTAAGGCTAATTTATTATTGAAGAAAGAAAGTTTAAAAAATCAGTTTAGTAGTGACCAGCCTGGGCAACATGGTGAAACCCCATCTCTACAAAAATTAGCTGGGCATGGTGGCAGGTGCCTGTATTCCTAGGTACTTGGGAGGCTGAGGCAGGAGGATCACCTGGGCCTGGGAGCCAGAAGTTACAGTGAACCTAGATTGTGCCTCTGTACTCCAGCCTGGGCAACAAAGTGAGATCCTGTCTCAAAAAAAAAATTTAGTCAATGTGTTCGGTGTTTATATAAATTCTGGAGTAGCGTACAGTAACGTCCTAGATCTTCACATTCACTCATCACTTACCCAGCCAGAACAACGTCCAGTCCCGCAATCTCTACCTACATATATATATATATATATTTTTTTTTTTTGAGACCGAGCCTCACCTGTTGCCTAGACTGGTGTGCAATGGCGCGATCTCAGCTCACTGCAACCTTCGCCTCCCAGGTTCAAACAATTCTCCTGCCTCAGCCTCCCGAGTAGCTAGAATTACAGGTGCCCACAACCATGCCCAGCTAATTCTTGTATTTTTAGTAGGGACATGGTTTCACCATGATGGCCACGCTGGTCTCAAACTCCTGACCTTGTGATCCGCTCACCTCGGTCTCCCAAAGTGCTGGGATTACAGGTGTGAGCCACCACGCCCAGCCTATTATATATTTTTACTGAAACTTTTCTATGTAGATGCACAAATACCATTGTTACAACTGCCTATAGTATTCAGTACAGTCACATGCTGTACAGGCTTGTAGCCTAGGAGCAGCAGGCTCTATCACAATGCCTAGGTGTGTATAGGTTATACCATGTAGTTTACATAAGTGCACTCTATGAGGCTCACACAGTAAAACTGCCTAAGGGCTCATCTTTCGGAACGTATCCCCATTAAGGGACGCATGACTGTATAAAGTTCTTCACCTTTTTTTTTTTTTTTTTGAGATGGAGTTTCACTCTTGTTGCCCAGGCTGGAGTGCAATGGCACGATCACCGCTCACTGCAACCTCCGCCTCCCGGTTTCAAGCGATTCTGCCCCAGCCTCCCAAGTAGCTGGGATTATAGGCGTGCACCACCATGCTCAGCTAATTTTGTATTTTTAGTAGAGATGGGGGTTTCACTAGGTTGTCAGGCTGGTCTCAAGCTCCTGACCTCAAGTGATCCGCCCGCCTCGGCCTCTCAAAGTGCTGGGATTACAGGCATGTGCCACTACACCCAGATAATTTTGTATTTTTAGTAGAGATGGGGGTTTCACTCTTGGTCAAGCTGGTCTCGAACTCCTGACCTCAAGTGATCCACCGCCTCTGCCTTCCACAGTGCTGGGATTACAGGCGTGAGTCACTGCACTTGTCCTTCACCTATCCTTAATCTTCTTTAAACATTACCTTTTAAAGAAGCCTGTTCTTACCTTCTAAACAACTATCTTTTTCCTGGGAGGCAGGTGCAAACTCTGCCAAGAAATCCCAAGAATGCAAAGATACTTCTCAATTTGTCTTTAATATTCAAAAGCAAAATGCCCCTCACCAACTTCCCAGCCCAGTCTCACTCATGCTTTCTGGTGTAAACTGCAGGCTGATTTTGATTGTTGAGAGCAGTGCAAGGAAGACAAGTCTGGCCTTCCTAATATTAACAAATGGCACTCACTGCAATAGGACCCATCTGGGACCAATCCAAGCTGTCCATGGACCCCAACTAGCTCCTTCCTGGTTGGGCAGAAGCCTCTGCAAACAGTAGGTTTAAGATTTCAGAACAGGTCCTCATTATTTGCCAAATTCTTTCTTTCCTTTGTAAACAGTTATGCTAGTTTAACCAAAAGGGAGCCAGCATTAAAATGAGTAGCTTCCGTAATGTAAATAATCCATTATTTCAACTAGTTCTGCTTAATTCCTACCACAGGCCTAAAATTTGGCAAGGAAGTTGAGCAAGTCTGGCGGCATAAGCCAGAGCTCACAGGAACTAGCCTATCTCTGTGAAGGTTTGCAGTAAACACTTCACATTAAAATGGCTCAGTAACTTGGACATTTTGGGAAGCCTGTACCCAAAGGGCAGGTGCAAGTTGGTGCTCATATTGGTATAGAGGTAGCCAGTCAAGTAAGCATTTAATAAAGCCAGCTATTTTGCGTGTAAGAAACCCAAGTGGGTCCTTGGGAGCCCAGGTGAAAAACTTCCCATATGTGGTAGAGGGGATAACCCAGTTTCAGACAACATCGAAAGATCCCACTATAGCCAACGAAGGCCTTACTGTTAGGGACTCCCAACTTCGTTTCGGCACCAGCCAGAAAGGCGGTGGTAAATAGGCTTGGTAAAATAAACCCAATAAAGAACGAATGAAAGAGACACACCAGACCACAGGCGCTGCCAAAACTCATTTTTCATTAACATGGAGTGGTCTCCTAGGCTCAGGCCCCCGGACCCGATCATGGCCCCAGTCTACACAGAGCGCCCGGCCCTGGCCGCCTGCAGTTCCACCGCTCAACCAGTGATGCGCACATCCGTGCGGCGACGGACCCGCCGGGCCCGAGCCGCCTCGGGCAGGATGGCGAGCAGCTGCTCTTGCACCAGCATCTCCACGATCTGCTCCTTGGTGCGGATGTCAGGCCGCAGCCACTGGCGGGACAGCTCCCGCAGCTGCCGGAAAGCCTCCCGGGGACCCGCCGCGTCCTGGTAGCGGAACTGCCGGAAACGCTGGCGGAACGTCTCGGGGCCGAGTCTAGAACCGGCGGGGCCTGGTGGGGAGCGCGTTTCGGCTTCGGCCTGAGGCGCGATGCTCACGGGTGCTGGCCCAAGGGGCAACTCCCGGGCCGCGGAGGCCGCAGCCCGGGGCGTAGGGATGGCTTCGGGGACCGCGGCGTTGGGGCTGGAGGGCTCCGGGGCAGGCGGTGAGGCCTTCGGCAGCGAGGAGCTCACAGAGTTAAGCTCAGGGTCTGAGCTCGAACCTGCTCCTTCCGGTTTCTCCGGTGGCACCGCCGCGGGACTCCCAGTGGCCCCCAAGATCGGCTCCGTCGCCGCCATAACTCCAGCTCTGGGCGTCACTCTTTGTCCGGTAGCTGTGGGCTCAGCACTGCGTCTGCGCGCGGGCGGGGTGAGCAGGGAGACGTTTCCGGTTAAAGGGCAGAGCTCGCGCCACCCTTGAGGGAGGCGGACTTGGGACCGGCCGAGAGTGCGCGGAGCTTACCTGCACCAGCGAAGCGGCTGCGGCAGCCGGAAACGAAAAGTCTCTGGCTTCTCTGCGTCCAGGTCGGCGCGCGAGCCCCCGGAAGCGGCTTGCGGGCTCTCGGAAGCGGCGCCCTCTAGCGTTCTCGAGTCGCATGAGGCGGCTGCTGCCCTCGCAGTGCAGGAGGGCGAGCGGCGCGTGGCTTGGGCTCCTTCCGAATGGTGGCGCCTCTGAGCGCAAGTTCGAGGAGGAGTCGGAGGAGGAGCCTGAATGTTTCGAGGTAAACTTTTAAGTCCTGGAACTTATTCTTGAGCCGCTTCGGTTTGCAGGTGACCTTTCCGTGCGGGCGCCCCTCCTGATTGACCCTGATGGGCTGTAACTGTGACGGCCCCTCCTTCAGGAATGATTAGGGTGACAGCTGGCCGGGGCTTGTCTGGGTGGCGCCCGGCCTGTGACCCGAACAGGGGAGCGGGACGGCGGTCGTTCTCTCGGGAAGGGCCCGGCTGGAGAAAGTCCGCTCGCTTGGTCAAACTAGGAGGGCGATAGCACCCGCCTTACCGCGAGGATGACAAACTACAACACACCGTCTGGCGCGAAGGAAATGCTCGAGAACTCTTTGCTATTGTTATTTTTCGCGTGTCCTCCGAAACCAAGGGAAGGGAGGCTCTGTAGGTTCTGTTAACTTCAGGATTTAATAAGTGAATTGTAAATGCATTGCCCTTTATGGTGGCCGCTGGCCGCCTGAGTTGACTGAGCTCTTGCAACAGAGCTAGTTGATAACCCTCGAAATATAGCGAATTGAGATGTGCTATATTGTAAAATACGGGACTTAATACGAAAAAAAAATGTAAAATATCTCAATACTTTTTAATACTGATTACATGTTGTAATATGTTTTGCATATACTGGGTCAAATAAAATGTTATTAATTTCACCTGTGTTTTTACTTTTTAAATGCAGCTACTAAAAAACATTTAAATTGCATGTGCGGTTTACTTTATATTTCTGTTGAGCAGCCTTGGGTTAGAGGATTGGAGTGAGGCTGCCTTTTGCCTTAGTGGAATCCCCTTTGATGGTACCCACCTCAGAGTTGCTGGGAGGATTAAATAAGTTAAGCCCTTGGAGAGAAAGGGCTTTTAAGAAGTTTGCTTTTGTTTTTATTAGGTAAACTGCTTGCTATCTCTGAGCTACCGTTTTCTTAACAGTAAAATGTGGATGTAATAGAACTTACCTCTCAGAGGTCATTGAGAATTCAGTGAGATGATGCAGGTAAAAGCATGTGGCCCTGACAGCCCTCGGCCAGGTGGTTTTCTGTCTGATAGCTGACTCACAAATAGTTGTTGTTGCTTTTTTCTTTTTTTTTGAGACTGAGTCCTCCACCTACCGGGTTCAAGTGATTCTCCTGCCTCAGCCTCCCGAGTAGCTGGGATTACAGGTACCCACCACCACACCCGGCTAATATTTTGTATTTTTGGTAGAGATGGGGGTTCACCATGTTGGCCAGGCTGGTCTCGAACCCTTGACCTCAGGTGATTTACCCGCCTCAGCCTCCCAAAGTGCTGGGATTACAGGCGTGAGCCACCGTGCCTGGCCACAAATAGGGTTTGTATCCTCATTTTACAGAAGGGGAAACTGAGGCCCTGAAAGGACAGGGGCCTCATATGAAAGGTTTTGCATGATACTTGTAGTCCTTTTGAGCTCTGTGCAGGATGGAGGAGCATGTTTAACAACCATTAACACGCCGTTAGCCCTGATATAAAACTTGTCCCTACCATAGGATGTTTCCTTTGGATGGGTAGAAGTGGACCCTCATGAAATCATTTCCATAGCCTGAAAACCTTGAAAGTCATTGCAATGGGCCTTTAATGCTTTTTAGTTGCTGACATGTGAAAATTGGGAGATTTCACATGCAAATCTGGATTTCTGGTTTTTCCTGAAGAAATGGAAGAGCTGGCCACACTGGACCCAAATTCCTGCCAGTCAACAATCAACTGACACTGAGTAGAGACGACTTCCTTTAGACAAGATACTCTGTCCCATTTGGTCTCAATCTCCACCATTCCCTATGGTTTTCTGAAATAGAATGTTGTTTGCATTTACTGTTGCTCTCAGGTTGTTGCTTTATTTAGAGCTGATATTTTTCTCTATTTTCTATTCAGAGGTGAGAAAGCAGGGCCCTAGTGTTTGTTATGCCTACTGGCTTCAAACCTGGACTTCTCTCTGGCCCCTTGGTAGTTGGGTTTGCTGCATAGAGTGACCAATAGTGCTATTCCTTGTGTGGCAACAGGCACTCAGCTTCCAGGGCTAAAGGAGCACACTAAACCCTTCTGTGGAGGCAAGAGGTGCTAGAAGTCTTCACTGGGGAGGGGACTTCAAGCTGAGACGCAAGAAGAAAATGGGTGGGGCTCAGGGACATTCCAGGTAGAAAGTACTGCCTGTACAAAGGTGCATAGTGAGTAGGAGCAAAACTGTAGAAACTGCAGGCTACATGGGAAGGTGGTTGCGATCTGGAGAAGGGGTGAGAGAGGTTGGAACACTTCTGGAGGTTAAATCATAAATGTCCTAGAATTCCATGTTTAAAATTTAGTTCTTCTCATGAAAGGGAATGAACTTTTGTGGCACCTTGAATATCATGAAATGTTATGTTAGATCTCTAGTTTATTTCTTCCATGCCTATTAAAATCGTGAATTATTAGAGAAGGAGGGACCTGAGAGATCTATTAGAATCATTGAATGTTAGACTGGAAGGGGCCTTAGAAATTGAATTTTAAAATCCAGCCCTTTATGGGCCGGTAAGCCTGCTTTAAAGTGATTCAGCAGTAAATAATAAATAATGTGGAGGGAATAAATGAAACAAGATTGGCTCAGTAGTTGGCCAGGTGCAGTGGCTCATGGCTGCAATCCCAGCACTTTGGGAGGCCTAGGCAGGCAGATCACCTGAGCTCAGGAGTTCAAGACCAGCTTGGGCAACATGATGAAACCCCGTCTCTACTAAAAATACAAAAAATTAGCCAGGCTTGGTGGCTCATGCCTGTAATCTCAGCACTTTGGAAGGCTGAGGTGGGCGGATCACTTGAAAGATTGGCAGTATGTACACTCTACTTTTGTATATGCTTGAAAATGTCCATGATAAAAGTTAAAACATTCAGATTCCCAGAGTCTAAAAAAAAAAAAATGTAATGCTTCTTCAAAAAGGGATGCAGTTATCTACTTTCATGTGAGTTACATATATCCTTGAACCCTCCCAGGGGTCCCAGATTAAGTTAAAAATATACATTTATATTTCATTCTTTTGAATTTTGCAGATTGAGAGGCCAAGATGCCAGAAGATGGATTGGTCCAAAATAAGAAAGCTAGTAAGTGATTCCACGAGGACAGAAATCTTTTGACTTTTAGCCCAAATTCTTATCTTATTACGCCTTTTTATCCCTAGATTGGGTGTTCACTTGGGAAGGGATCATAACTCATTCATCTCATATCACTTAGCTTCCAATACAAGGCCTGACTCCTAGCCAGCCTCAGTGTTGGTTAAAGGAAAGAGGACAAATGTGGATTGCAGACTATCCCTGGGAAGGCAGAGCTCTCATATGAGTCCCAGACTCTTTCAGAGACCTCAGGCCTTTTGATGGCACTTTGTTGTTGAGGGTTGTGGAAAAGAAGCTTGGATACTTATTTTCTTCTTTATCAGAGCTGTCATACTGGAGAATACGTCTTTTAAAAAGCTTTTTATTGGCCAAGCACAGTGGTTCACGCCTGTAATCCCAGCACTTTGGGAGGCCAAGGCAGGTGGATCACAAGGTCAGGAGTTTGAGACCAGCCTGGCCAATATAGTGAAATCCCATCTCTACTAAAAATACAAAAAATTAGCTGTGCGTGGTGGTGGGTTCCTATAATCCTAGCTACTTTGGAGGCTGAGGCAGGAGACTCATTTGAACCCGGGAGGCAGAGGTTGCAGTGAGCTGAGATCACGCCACTACACTCCAGCCCGGGTGACAGTGTGAGACTCCATCTCAAAAAAATAATAAGTTTTTTATTTGGAAATAATTATAGATTCATAGAAGGTTGCAAAAATAGTTCAGAGAGGTTTCATGTACCCTTCACTCAGTTTTCCCTAATGGTAACATCTTGCATAGCTATAGTACAATATCAGTTTTACATACATGCATTTGTGTGTGTATGTGTGTGTGTAGGTCTGTGCAATTTTATCTTGTGTGGATTCATGCAACTACTACCACAATAGCTAGAACTGTCTGATCACCACAAAAATCCCTCGTGCTGTCTCTTTAGAATTGCATCCATTCATCTTCCCTTCCCCTGTCCCTAACCACAGGCAACCACTGATCTATTCTCCATGCCTATAACTCTGTTATTTCAAAAATGTTACATACTTGGAATCATATAGTGTGTAATCATTTGGGCTTAGCTCTTTCCACTTGGCACAATTCCCTGGAGATTCACCCAAGTGGTTGCTTGTGTCAATAGTTTGTCCTTTTTATTGCTGAGTAGTAATCCATGGTATAGATGTACCATGGTATATTTAACCATCCATTGAAGGACATTTGGGTTGTTTCCACCTTTGAGCTGTTACAAATAGAACTGCTATGAGTTATTTTATGACGTGGCCTTGGGTAATCATCTTTCTGAGCCTGGAAATAGTAACTACCACACAGGATGGCTCTGAATAGTCGATGAGGAGAAATATATGTAAGGGAACTGGTGCAGGGTTTGGCACAGAGTATATACTTAGTAATTTTTTTAAAACGATGGTTATGAAGACATAATACTTCCTTGAATGTGTAAGTTCTAGTATGTAGTATTTTTAAAAGGCATAGGCATTGATATTATTATTCCTGTATTAGCTGTTCTCACGCTGCTAATAAAGACATACCCAAGACTGGGTAATTTATAAAGGAAAGAGGTTTAATGAACTCACAGCTCCACATGGCTAGGGAGGCCTCACAATCATGGCGGAAGACAAGGAGGAGCAAGTCACATCTTACATGGATGGCGGCAGGCAGAGAGAATGAGAACAAAGTGAAAGAGGTTTCCCCTTATAAAACCGTCAGATCTTGTGAGACTTATTCACTACCATGAGAACAGTATGGGGGAACTGCCCCCATGACTGAGTTATCTTCCACTGGGTCCTTCCCACAACGCGTGGGAATTATGAGAGCTACAATTCAAGATGAGATTTGGGTTCGGATACAGCCAAACCGTGTCAGTTAGTCATTCTTGAACATCTGTGTATGTATGATACTTTATTTACAGATGAGAAATTAAGGTCTAGAGAGATTAATTAACTTTCCTAGGTTCAGCCAGTCCATGGCGAGATTGGGATTCAAACCCACGTTTAACATAGACAGTAGGAACCATGGAAGGACTTAAAGCAGGGGAGGGATGTGATCAGATTTGTGTTTTAGGAAACTTAGTCTGGATGCACTGTAAATAATATTGTTTTATTGCTGAACACTTAAGAGTATTTCTGATTTTTCATTAAAATAATGATGATCATATAGTGCTTAAAGCTTTTTCTGATTTCGAATTATAAGTGTCTATTACTATCAAATCTATTTGGTTTCTGAGTTTGAAAAGGAAGCATTCTGATAGCAAGAGTTTGGATGGTAAGGGATACCAGTACTTCCTTAAGCTATAATCCCAATAGAGGACTGATTGAAATATTTTGCTACATATTGCCACCTTTGTTTCTATAAACATGTGTTTGATTCATAGAACCTTAGGACAAACCCTTTAGTTCACAGATTGGCAAACTAAAGTTCAGAAAGTAGAAGTACTAGCCAGGGTAGAATCCAGGCCCAGCAATGAATGAGAGTTGTAGTTGCTCTATATCCTCACCAGCACTTAGTATTTCATTTGACAGAGTCTGTCACCCAGGCTCAATGTCATTAGTTATTCAGAAAATTCAGTGCAGTGTTGCAATCCTAGCTCACTGCAGCTTCAAACTCCTGGGTTCAAACTGTCCTGCCTCAGCTTCATGAGTAGCTGGGACGACAGGCACGTGCCACCATGCCTCACTAATTGTTTTTTTTGTGTGTTTGTTTTGTAGATACAGGGTCTCGCTATGTTGCCCCGGCTGGCCTCAAACTGCTGGGCCCAAACAATCCTCCTGCCTTAGCCACCCAAAGTGCTGGGATTACAGGTGTGAGCCACTGTGCCTGGCCCTACCTCTCACTTTCTCTGTCTATACTGTCATATGCCTTTTCTCTTCCCTTCTCTTCCCTTCTCCTCCCTTCTCTTCCCTTCTCTTCCCTTCTCTTCCCTCCTCTTCCCTCCTCTTCCCTCCTATCCTCTCCTCTCCTCTCCTCTTACCTCCCCTCCCTTCCCCTTCCCCCCTCCCCTCTCTTCCCCTCCTCTCCGTCCCCCTCCCCTCCCCTCCCCTTTTTCTTTCATCTTGCTCTGTCACCACCACCCCCTTTTTCTTTCCTCTTGCTCTGTCACCCAGCTGGAGTGTGGTGGCATGATCTTGGTTCACTGCAACCTCTGCCTGCCAGGTTCAAGCTATTCTCTTGCCTCAGCTTCTCGAGTAGGTGGGATTACAGGCGCCTGCCACCAAACCTGGTTAATTTTTTGTATTTTTAGTAGAGACGGATTTTCACCATGTTGGCCAGGCTTGTCTCAAACTCCTGACCTCAGGTGATCCACCTGCCTCAGCCTCTCAAAATGCTGGGATTACAGACATGGGCCACCATGCCCGGCCTCTTGGCTCTTTTTAAATCATTCCCAACTCCGTCATTTGCTTTTTGCAGTCCTATCTTCTGTTCTCAGCAAGGCTAGCTTTTTGATGTTTCTGGAATGACCTTCCCTTCTGAGATGGTTATTTTTAAAATCCCTTCTTTCCTGAGTTCTGCCAGTGTCTTCTCTGGCTGTCTTGAGCGTCTTTTCTTTGAACGATTACATCTTTGCTTTGATCTCTTGTTTTAAAATTCATTAAGCCCTTTGACTTCTTTGTTCATGATTATCATCTGTTTCGTGTTAGCTTTTTTTTCTTTCTTTTTCTTTTTTCTTTTTTTTTTTTGGTGATTGTCTTTCATCTGCTGTTTGTTTTTCCTGTTTCCTGCCTCCCTCTCCTGCTTTTTTCGGTAACATATTTGTATAAGTCTGGTGCTATTTCTTTTTTACTATAACTCCCCTTTAGATGAAGTGAGTTCTTCTGAACCAGCTACTTGTGGGATTGTGTGTGGAGAAAGGACTAGAGTAGAATTCCAGGCTGGCAGGAATTCTCTTGGCTTCATAGTGAAGCTCCTTCTGACAGGGTTTTGTGTGAGTATGTGAATTGGTTTAGCCCTTTCCTCTTCCGATCAGTTGGAGCTTGGCAGCTGCGGGGCTATAAAAATGGAACATCTGTGTGTTTCCCTGGTCACCCCACTCCCCTACTTCTCCTTGGTGCCAGTGGGACCAGAGAGGCTCCCAGAGCCAGCCGGTCCATCACCATCCCAATGTTCTACTGAAGGTGTGGTAAGTTGTGCCCTCAAGGTGCAGCCCCCTTTTTTGGAGAACTTCGAGTTTTGCCAGCTCTCCCTGAGGCCTGCAGCCATAGCGTTCTCTACTGGCATTAACCTTCTGGATCTTCTCAGCACCCCTCATTGCCACACAGGCTGATGTGATAGCTTGCAACTCTCAGCACCGTCACCCGTCACCCTCTGGCCCCTGGAGTGCTCAACCCAGAAAGGCTGGGAAGTTAATGCCTCCAGGAGCAGCTCTCAAGTGGACACTTCTGAGGCATGCTCCCTGCAGTCTTACAAGGGTCCCCAGGACATTGGAGCCCCACTGGCCCACAGGGGTGACATGTTCTTGCACCTCTGTCAAAAAATAAAAATTTATGGAAGAGCCTATGATTATTCTCCTTAGCTGTGTTAACATAATGAATTATGTTTCTATAATTAACCATCTTTGCACTCCCGGAATGATGTGTTATTTTTACAGGTACTACTGAATTCTATTTGCTTATATTTTAAGATTTTAAAAACAATATTTATAAATGAGATGAATCTGTAGCTTTCTGTTTTTGTGTAACCTCTATTAGGTTTCAGTGTCAGTATTCTCACTTCATTACAATAATTTGGTAGTTTTCCTTCTTTTTAGGCTCTGGAACAGTTGAAGAAACATTGAGATTATTTGGAGTTGCCTATAAAACCTTTAGGACCTCGTGCTTTTTTCTTTTTAGGTGGTGGTGGTGGTGAGAGACCTCTTTTACAGCTTCTCTACTTCTGCAACAATTAGTCTATTTAGGCTGGACATGGTGGCTCACACCTATAATCCCAGCACTTTGAGAGGCTGAAGTGGAAGGACTGCTTGAGCCCAGGAGTTCAAGACCAACCTGGGCAACATAGTGAGACCAGATCTCTACAAATTAAAAAATTAGTTAGTCATGGGTGGTGCACACCTGTGGTCCCAACTACTTGGGAGGCTGAGGTGGGAGGATCACCTGAGTCTGGGGAGGTAGAGGCTGCAGTGAGCTGTGACCATGCCACTGCACTCTGGCCTAGGGGATAGAGTGAGACCTTGTCTCCAAAGTATTAAAAAAAAAAAAAAAAAAAAAAGGAAAGAAAATCAGAAAATTAGTCTACTTAAATGGTTTCGGTAGGTCACGGTGGCTCATGTCCCTTGACCTCGGGAGGCCAAGGTGGGTGGATCACTTGAGGTCAGGAGTTGGAGACCAGCCTGGCCAACATGGTGAAACCCTGTCTTTACTAAAAATACAAAACTTAGACAGGCACGATGGTGGGTGCCTATAATCCCAGCTACTCAGGAGGCTGACACAGGAGAATCGCTTGAACCCGGGAGGCAGAGGTTGTGGTGAGCCAGGATCGTGCCACTGCACTCCAGCCTTAGCAACAGAGAGAGACTCTGTCTCAAAAATAAATAAATAAATATGTAAATAGTTTCTATTGGGGTCACTTTGGTAAATTATTTTTTCCTAAAAGATTATTCATAAAAATCTAGTATTTAAGTTTAAAAGCTAATTCAAATTCCTAAAAAAAAAAACCTCAATTGAAACATGTCAGTAGGCTAGCTATGGTGTGTGAACTGCCATTTTGCAACCACTAGATAGAGAATTTTCGACCTGAAAGAGGCCCTGTGGATCCTATACTGGGGGTTACAAACAGGTAACATGCCTGGCAGATGACTGACTTGTGTGAGGTGAAGACTTTAGTGAATTAGAGAGCCAATACCTCAACTAAAGACAAGCAAGTTAATTTTAAACAATATTTAAACCAAAACACTATGCAGGTCAAATAAAACTGTCTGCAAGTTCACTTGGCACATCACGTGCCATAGCTCGTTTGTGGCCTCTGCCAGCCCAGCCTCCTTCCTCATAACCACACCTCCCGAACATCTCACATTTTAGCTATGTCTCAGGCTCCCCAAACAGACCCTGCCCTTTCTTCATGTATCTTTTTTTTTTTTTTGAGATGGAGTTTTGCTCTTGTTGCCCAGGCTGGGGTGCAATGGCGTGATCTCGGCTCACTGCAACTTCCGCCTCCTGGATTCAAGCCATTCTCCTGCCTCAGCCTCCCGACTAGCTGGGACTATAGGCATGCACCACCATGCCCGGCTAATTTTTTATTTTTAGTAGAGATGTTCTCCATGTTGGTTAGGTTGGTCTCAAACTCCCAACTACGGAGTCTATCTCTGTCACCCAGGCTTGAATGCAGTGGCTCAATCTTGGCTCACTGCAACCTCTGCCTCCCAGGTTCAAGCAATTCTCCTGCCTCAGCCTCCCAAGTGGCTGGGACTACAGGCACCCACCACCACGCCTGGCTAATTTTTTTGTTTGTATTTTTGTAGAGACGGGGTTTCACCATGTTGGCCAGGATGGTCTCGATCTCCTGACCTCGTGATCCACCCGCCTCAGCTTCCCAAAGTGCTGGGATTACAGGCGTGAGCCATCGTGCCTGACCACCTCTTGATATATCTTTCTTTCTTTTTTTTTTTTAAAGATGGAGATTCACTCTGTCTCCAGGCTGGAGTGCAGTGCCACAGTCTCGGCTCACTGCAACCTCTGCCTCCCAGGTTCAAGAAACTCTCCTGCCTCAGCCTCCCAAGTAGCTAGGACTAGAGGTGCCCACTACCAAGCCCAGCTAATTTTTGTATTTTTAGTAGAGACAGGGTTTCATCATGTTGGCCAGGCTGGTCTCAATCTCTTGACCTTGTGATCTTCCCGCTTTGGTCTCCCAAAGTTCTGGATTACAGACGTGAGCCACCGCTCCTGGCCTCATAGATCTTTCATAGCTTTATTATAGCAAGACTTTCTCTGAGGATTTTACTTCCCCGCCATATTGTGAACTCCTGGTAAGCAGGAACCATGTCTTATTCACCTTCATATGCTTTATAAACATTTGTTTTATAGCTTTTATAATCTTTTTTTTTTTTTTTGAGACGGAGTCTCACTCAGGTTCCCAGGGCTGGAGTGCAGGGCGTGATCTCGCTCACTGCAAGCTCACTTGCTGGCTCTATTTATTTCCTGGCCTCAGCCTCCCAAGTAGCTGAGACTACAGGTGCCCTCACGCACCTCGCCCCTGCTGGCTTTTGTATTTTAGTAGAGACGGGCTCACCCATGTTAGCCAGGATAGTCTCGCATCTCCCGACCTCGTGATCCACCCGCCGCCTCCCAAAGTGCTGGGATTACAGGCTTGAGCCACCGCTCTGTTCTTTTTTTTTTGAGATGGAGTTCTCACTCTGTCACCTAGGCTTGAGTGCAATGGCGCAATCTCTCACCTAGGCTTGAGTGCAATGGCGCAATCTCTCACCTAGGCTTGAGTGCAATGGCTCGCTGCAACCTCCGCCTCCCAGGCTCAGATGATGCTCCCGCCTCAGCCTCCTGAGTAGCTGGGATTATAGGTGCATGCCCCTACACGGGGCTAGTTTTTGTATTTTAGTAGAGACGGGGTTTCACCATGTTGGCCCGGCTGGCCTTGAACTCATGACCTCAGGCGATCCACCCGCATCAGCCTCTCAAAGTGTTGGAATTACAGGTGTGAGCCACCGTGCTTGACCGAATCTTCTCATCTTGAAAATAAATTGTTTGCCGGGCGCGGTGGCTCAAGCCTGTAATCCCAGCACTTTGGGAGGCTGAGATGGGCGGATCACTAGGTCAGGAGATCGAGACCATCCTGGCTAACACGGTGAAACCCCGTCTCTACTAAAAAATACAAAAAACTAGCCGGGTGAGGTGGTGGGCGCCTGTGGTCCCAGCTACTCCAGAGGCTGAGGCAGGAGAATGGCGTAAACCCGGGAGGCGGAGCTTGCAGTGAGCTGAGATCTGGCCACTGCACTCCAGCCTGGGTGACAGAGCCAGATTCAGTCTCAAAAAAAAAAAAAAAAAAGAAAAGAAAAGAAAATAAATTGTTTGTGGAATTGAATCGAACTCCATTTTATACATTATGAAAATAAGGCTCCAAGTAGTTAAGTGACTTCCCTAAGATCACATAGGAATAGGACCAGTGCTCTTTTTGGCATTCTACCCTGTAATAGCTCGTTATAAAATCAGGAACTGTAATATAAATGAAACTTTCTTAATTTCTAGAACTGACTTTAATGCCTGACTCTGAATCCCCAGCCTGCCTCCTTGCAGATAATTTAATTTAGGATGTCTTCAGGTAAATTGAGATCCAATCCAGTAATTTTGAGTGGATGTAATTTCAGGCTTATTGATTCATCTTGGGCCCGTTCAAAGCTCTCCAGACTTCCTGCCTCTTCTTCCCCAAAGCTGATCTAATTCCTAGAGAAATTGTACAACCACAGCTGGCAAGAGGTGAGGTTGGCAGTAACCATTTTCGGAGTCTCATCAGGTCTTAACTGGCATCATCTGAGGCCTCTTGTGAGCCTGGATACTTTCCTTGTCACTCTTGGATCCTCAGGCAGTTCAGAGGACTGATGGGACACCCCTCCTGCCTATAGCCATCTCCTACCATCTCTCTTGCCTTCTCCAGGCCCAGTTGTTTCTTTCAGAAGCCCCCTAAACTTTTGAAGGGGATCCTCTTATATTTCCTTCCTTAAAACTAGGTCTGCAGTGGGGGAGGCAAAAACCTCATCTCTCTCTCTCTTTTTCTAAAACTTTCTCCTCTTTCTCTCTCTAAATTCTTTACCTCTTTTCTGTCCCTTCTCACCTCTGTGTGTGATTACTGCCCCACCCCAAGAGTGGCCTTTGTCTTTCTTCTCAGTTGACCAGCCGTCTTTGCTGCACTCAGTGCCTTTCTGTCTACCTATCAGTTGGAGGCGGGTTGACAGATACACCCCACGGGATAGGAATGGCAGAGCAGGTGATGCTGGAAATCAAGAGTTTTCAGGCTGGGCGCAGTGGCTCACGCGTGTAATCCCAGCACTTTGGGAGGTCAAGGCAGGTGGATCACGAGGTCGGGAGATCGAGACCATCCTGGCTAACACGGTGAAACCCCGTCTCTACTAAAAATACAAAAAAAAATTAGCTGGGTGTGGTGGCAGGCGCCTGTAGTCCCAGCTACTCGGGAGGCTGAGGCAGGAGGATGGTGTGAACCCAGGAGGCAGAGCTTGCAGTAAGCTGAGATCGCGCCACTGCACTCCTGCCTGGGCAACAGAGCGAGACGCCATCTCAAAAACTAATTAAAAAAAAAAAAAAAAAAAATCACAGTTTTCTACTGAGGATCCTGGTGAAAGAGCAAATTGAGATACTTAATTGTCATCTTTAATGGAAAAAACCGCTTTAGAGCCTATATTTTTCTGTACCTTTAGAAAGACCCCAGAGATTTGAGTTCTAGTCACCAAATTCCATTCAATATTTGATACTTGATTTGGGTGAGGGCTTCTGTATTGCTGAGTTTTTTTAATTGTCCTGATTTAACCAGACTTATGGGGCAGTACTTTGCACTCACATTCCAGGGCCTCCAAGTTGTAAGTCTCAGAGTGGTCCCTGGCCTAAGGTGCTGGATGGATGAACCTACTCCCAGCCTAGAAGCCTCCCACTGTAACCAAGTACACCCATTTTTCTATGAGATAGAGAATGAGGTATCTTTTTAAATCAACTTTTTCCTCTTCTTTCTTTTCATCTTTTTCTTCTGTTCCCCACTTCCTACTTAGCTGATTAGAAATGCAGTTATAACCTTTTACTTTCCCTTCACCAGACACTCCTACAGGGCAAGTGTATCTGTGTGCTTACTTAAAAGCTCCAGAGTAGAAACCTCTCCCACCAGATTGCCTTGAGAGACAATAGTCAATTTACAAACAAAAGTATGCCTGCCAGGAAACTCTACCCCACCTGGAGAGTATCTCCAGACGAGGCCACTTGACAACTTAGTTCTGCCCAAGATGGTGTCAGCTGACCAGGTGGTAGCTAAGGCATCAAAGTCAAAGTGAGTCATGCAGACTCCCACCTGCTCATTCCCCAGTCTGCGTGCCAGTTATGCCAAATCCCCTCCCCGCCCTGCTTTTTTTTTTTTTTTTTGAGACAGAATCTCGCTCTGTCATCCAGGCTGGAGTGCAGTGGTGCTTACTGCCACCTCTGCCTCCTGGGTTCAAGCGGTTCTCTTGCCTCAGCCTCCTGAGTAGCTGGGATTACAGGTGCATGCTACTACGCCCAGCTAATTTTTGTATTTTTAGTAAAGACGGGGGGATTCACCATGTTGGTCAGGCTGGTCTCGAACTCCTGACCTTGTGATTTGCCCGCCTCGGCCTCCTAAAGGGCTGGTGTTACAGGTGTGAGCCACCGAGCCCGGGCCCCAAGTCCCCTTTAAAAGCCCCCACTCTCTGCTCCAAAAGCAAAGAGAGACTCTAAGGCAGGAAGCCTATACTGTTCCCCTTAAGCTAACTTTGGAATCAAAAGTCACTTTCTTTATACCAGACCTTGCTTTTTATTTTTTCAGGTGAAATATCTCTCTGTCACCCAAGCTGGAGTGCAGTGGCGCAATCTCGGCTCACTGCAACCTCTACCTCCCGGGTTCAAGTGATTCTCCCACTTCAGCCTCCTGAGTAGCTGGGATTACAGGCACCCACCACCTCAGCCAGCTAATTTTTTTGTATTTTTAGTAGAGATGGGGTCTTACCATGTTGGCCAGGCTGGACCAGACCTTGCTTCTGTTAATTGGATGCTATGAATGAAGAGGAAGTGTACCTGAAATTTAGCTACAGTGCTTTCCTTTCTTTCTTTCTTTTTTTTTTTTTAAAAAAGGCCCTGGCCGGGAGTGGTGATTTATGCCTGTAATCCCAGCACTTTGGGAGGCTGAGGCAGGTGGATCACTTGAGGTCAGGAGCTTGAGACCAGCCTGGGCAACATGGTGAAACCCTGTCTCTACTAAAAATACAAAAATCAGCTGGGGCATGGTGGCACACGCCTGTAATCCCAGCTACTTGGGCGGCTGAGGCAGGAGAATCACTTGAACCTGGGAGGCAGAGGTTGCAGTGAGCTGAGATCAGGCCACTGCACTCCATCCTGGGAACAAAGTGAGGCAGTGTCTCAAAAAAAAAAAAAAAACAACCCTATCTTTGCAGGACAGGTGAGCCCCCAAATTGAGACTTAGCTCAGAAGAGTTTTTGTCTTTGCCTAAGGAAGGAATTCAAGGGTGAGCTGGTGGTGTTAGACAGCAATCTTTTATTGAATAGTGCTTCTCCTTGTGGAGCAGGGCTAACTCATAAGCAGTGAATCCAGAGTCGGCATCCATTGTATGGGATGTTGGCAACTGTATTTATACTCACCTCTAATCCCTTCTCAGCCTTTTGGCTAAGATCAAGTGTAGTGTACTCATTCCTACCCACTTTCAATCACATGCAAATTAAGGGGCAGATTAATGCAAATTGAGGGGTGAGTTTTTAGAGCTTTCTAGGAAAGAGGTGGCAACTTCTTGGTCATTGCCAAGACACTTGTAAACAGTCATGGCACTGGTGGGAGTGCCTTACGCTAATGAGGGATGGGGACAGCTAGGGGGTCCTAGATCCTGTTTTGGTCAGCAGGGTTGTGACCAGAAAACAAGTCCTGCATTCTCCTATCTCACCAGGACTCTGGCTGCCATTTAGCTACTTTGAGCCCCAGTCTCCTATGTATGGAGTTGGGTAAAAGTTTGGGTGGTTGTGAGGATTAGCTTAGATAATGCCTGTGAGTATCCAATAAATGTTAGACTCCCACATTCCAATCCCTGTGCCCCCTGCCTCCAGAATCTTTCATTGTGACCTTAGGAGATTCTGAGAATGATATTCTCAGAGCAGGGCTTCCAGTAGCTGATGGTATGGTGGGAGGAGTGGAGTGCAGCTCTTGCTTTGTGACTAAGGAAATCTATTTGTTTCTAGTATTATTGGATTCTTGGGGAAGATTTTGTAGTCCTCCCCTTGAAAGGCAAAGGGGCTAGTTGTGCCATTTGCCCTCCCAGGAACCATGAGGAGATACATGGTAACTTATGCCTGGCAGCTCCTGAAGAAGGAACTGGTGAGGAGGGGCAAGGGTCCTGGGAGGGAAGAGCAGAAACTTGAACAGACAGGTGTTTTGAGGAAGGTAGATGCAGGTATAGGAGGGGGTCTTGGATAAATGGTGGTTATCCTGTACCTTTTGGAGTCACAGCATGGCACAAAGGAGGGACCGGACCCCTGTCCTGTAGCCTACCGGCCCCCGACACTGGGCAAGCCATAGGCCACACTCAGAGCCACTGAGTCCTGTTCTGTGCCCACTCTTCCTGCTATTATGAGATCCAGAGAGAACAAGGCAGGGTAGCAACACAGAGTCATAGGTTAAGCTTGTGAACTCTGAAGCTGGACTACCTGGGTTTAAATCCCCATCACCTATTAGTCATGTGACCCTAGGCAGGTTGCTTGGTTTGCTGTGACTTTATTTTCTCCTCTGTAAAGTGAGATGATAATATTAGTACCTACTGCGTACATTGACTGATTAAATGATTTACATATTAGAATAGTGTTTTGGATAATGCCTGACAATAGTAAATTGTACTCAATAAGTATTAATTTTATTTATAGAGTACCTTTCCCCATATTTCCATAGATACCTAATTTTTAAGAAATACAACATTACAGGTGCAGGGAAAGCTCTTTACCATCCCATGCCCCTTTATTTCTCTTTACCAGTAACCACTTTCCTGACGTTGGTGTCACCCTATTTGTATTTTTATATATTATCACATGTATATATATCCATAAACAATATATAGTATGTGGCACACTTTTTAAAAATGATACCATAAATAGCATCATAGTTCTTTTTTCCCCACTCAAATTCATTTCAGCTTTATCCACATTGACACACACAGACTTAGTGCTATGTTCAATCCTGTGACTGTACCATAATGTATTGATCCCTTCAATCCCTACTAATGGACACTTGTTTTTAGCCATTCATTGTTACACACAATGTTGCCATGATTACCCTCATGGCTATCCCCTTGTACATGTATGTTTCTCTGAAGAGGACACATAAAGTACATACAATTCCTCCATTGTGAAGTACACACGTCCTCAACTTTATATAATGTTGCCAAATTGCTCTTCAACATGGTTGTACCATGTTTCCCAGTTCCCAGTGATAAGTGCAAAATAGTACCTTGTTAATACTTTAATTTCCATTTCCATTATTTCTAGCAGTGTTAAGAATGGTTTCACAATTTGGCTGGGGCATGGAGGCTCATGCCTGTAATCCCAGCACTTTGGGAGGCTGAGGCAGAAGGATCACTTGAAGCCAGAGTTGGAAACCAGCCTGGGCAACAAAGTGAAATCCCCTTTTTACAAAAAATATAAATATAAATATAAATGAATAAAAACAATCTTTTCACAATTTATAGGTAATTCGAACTTTCCCTTTGAATTACCTTTGCTCATTTTGCTATTGGGTTATTTGTATTTTTCTTTTGATTTGTAGGATTACAAAAAATAAATTTTGGATCGTAATCCTTTGTTGATTATGTACATAGCAAGTATATTTTTCCAGTCTTTAGTTTGTCATCTCACTTTGTTTATGATATACTTTAAAAAGAATATTCTCTTTTTTCCTTTTTTTGTTTTTATTTATTTTTTATTTTATTTATTTTTTTGAGACAGAGTCTCACTCTATTGCCCAGGCTGGAGTGCAGTGGCACAATTTCAGCTCACTGCAACTTCCACCTCCCAGGTTCAAGCGATTCTGGTGCCTCAGCCTCCCGAGTAGCTGGGATTACAGGTACCCACCACCACACCTGGCTAATTTTTGTTTTTTTAGTACAGATGGGATTTCACCATGTTGGCCAGGCTAGTCTCAAACTCCTGGTCTCAAGCAATCAGCCCACCTTGGCCTCCCAAAGTGCTAGGATTACAGGCATGAGCCATGGTGCCAGAGCTGTTTTTTTTGTTTTTTGTTTCTTGTTGTTGTTGTTGTTGCAGGGTCTTGCTCTGTTACCCAGGCTGGAGTGCAGTGGTGCGATCATAGCTTATTGCAACCTTGAACTCCTGTGCCCAAGCAATCCTCCTGCCTCAGTCTCCTGAGTAGCTGGGACTATAGGCGAGTGCCACTGTGCCTAGTTAATGATGTACTTTTCAACAGAAGTTAGTAAACAGAGACTTTTATTTATTTTTTGCATTTTTTTCTAACCCCTCCCCAAACTAAAGTTTTTGCATTTTTTTATTGGAAAATTTTCAAACATAGAAGTTGAAATATTTTACATATATATGTATATGTATCATCCTCTAGATCTATCATTCACCATTTTGTTGTATTGGCTTTATGTATTTTTTTTTCTTTTTTTGTGTGAGGGGGGCTCTTGTTGCCCGGGCTGGAGTGCAATGGCGTGATCTCAGCTCCCTGCAACCTCCGCCTCCTGGGTTCAAGCGATTCTCCTGCCACAGCCTCCCTGGTAGCTGGGATTATAGGCATGCGCCACCACACCTGGCTAATTTTTTATTTTTAGTAGAGGCGGGGTTTCTCCATGTTGGTCAGGCTGGTCTCAAACTCCCAACCTCAGGTGATCCGCCCACTTCGGCCTCCCAAAGTGCTGGGATTACAGGCATGAGTCACCGCGCCCGGCCTGGCTTTATGTATTTGTATATGTGTTTGCTGAATTGTTTGAAAGTAAGCTGCATACTTTATGACATATCTTTCTTAAAAATAATGACATTACCCACATAACCAAATACCACTATTATACAAAGAAAATCAGCACTGATTTCCTAATATTATCTAATGTGCAGTCATATTCAATTTCCTTATTTGTCCCTAGAGTGCCTTTGCTCTGTCACCCAGGCTGGAGTGCAGTGGCGCAACCTCAGCTCACTGAAACCTCCGCCTTCCAGGTTCAGGTGATTCTCCTGCCTCAGCCTCCCAAGTAGCTGGGACTACAGGCACGCACCACCATGCCAGGCTAATTTTTGTATTTTTAGGAGAGACAGGGTTTCACTATGTTGGTCATGCTGGTCTCAAACTCCTGACCTCAAGTGATTCACCCGCCTTGGCCTCCCAAAGTGCTGGGATTACAGGCGTGAGCCGCCGCACCTGGCCTAGAGTGCCTTTTGTAGCTTGTTATCATGAATCAGTATCCAGTCAAGAAGCATACCGTTGGTATATCCCTTGAATCTTTGTTAATCTAGAGCAGCCCCCATGTCTTGTTTTTTTCATCATGAAATTGACTTTTTGAAGAAACTGGGTTCATTGATTTATAGATTGTTCTACATCCTGGATTTTTCCCTATCCTCTGTATTCACTTGTTCTCAGTCCCAATTCCAAATTCCTGGGGAAAAGATAGGGTGGCCCATCTTGGATTAGGTGTTATATTAGTTTTCTACGGCTGCCATAACAAATTACCACAATTTCATGGCATAAAACAGAGCAGATTTATTATATTACAGTACTGTAGGCGAGAAGTCTGACACAGATGTTCTTGTTCTAAAATCAAGGTGTGAGCATTCCTTTCTCAAGGCTCACACCCTTTTCTGCTTCTAAAATCTACCCACATTCCTTGGCTTGTGGGCCCTTCATCTTGACAGCCAACAGTGTTGCATTCCTCTTACCATTATTCCTCAGATCTATCTGATTCTAAAATTCAGGCTTTGTACATCGTACCTATACTGCCTGCAATTAGTTGTGCCACTTATTTTGTGGATGGAAGTGAAGGATTTGACATTTAATTGGTTTGCTGGTACATAACGACTGGCTTCTGGGGAGAGGAGATGCCGTGACTAGTAGCTGCCAATTTCTGTGGCATAAGTACTCCTACCGTGGCCAGTTTCAAGCTACCAACTTAATTTCAGGGGGCTTGCAAACTTCCTGAAAATGTAACCATCACTCCAGTACACTACTGCATTTAATCCTGGTAAATTTTACCTTGTTCAGTGCCATCCAGCCTGCTGTTGACTGTTGAGAACAGATTGTTTCTATTGATCTTGTTTGCTTTGTTTCCATAGGGACTGTACCAGTTTGCCACGGATATCATCGTAATGATCCGAGTGTGTAAAATGTTCCGCCAAGGCCTCAGGGGATTCCGGGAATATCAAATCATTGAGAGTGCTCACTGGAAGCACCCTATCTTCTCCTTCTGGGATGTAAGCAGCTGGGCTCAGCAGGATTATGACGGCTTAAAGAGGGCAATAAATTGCAACCCACTTCCTGGCCCAAGCTCAGAACTGAGAAAGAAGACAAAAGGAAAAGCAGATGAAAGACCCAATGGTCACTTTTATTAATGACCAGACTTCTGTTGGAGAGGGTGACTTATATCATCAACCAAGAGGTTTACCTAATACCGAACCCCAGATTTAGACAGCCTTACATGCCTAGCCACAGGCAATGCTGGACCAAAGCAGTCTCCACTGCAACAGCAGGCCTGCTGCCGAAACTCATGGCAGGGAAAGGTGGAGCAAAATATGGGCTCAGAGGGAAGGAGCAATCATGCCTAGTTTTTATCTTTCCAGATTCATCAAAGAGTTTAAGTCACTCCTCAGTGTAGAAGGAGAGAGGCCAGTAGAGTTCTACTAATACACCTCCCTCCATGTGGAAAGAAACCTTGGGAGTGGAGAAGTGGTCTCCATTTCAACAGTGATCAAAAGAGCCAGAAGCAATCCAAGAGTCACAATAACCAGGGTTTTCTGAACGCCCACATGCTGACTTTGTTCATGTCTCTACTTTCTTTCCTACACCCCTACTTTGGCGCAGGGGGCATTTTCAGGGCCTTGTTCACTGTGGTGACCGTGTTTCTTTTCTTTTTTTGAGACAGAGTCTTGCTCCGTCACCCAGGCTGGAGTGCAGTGGTGCATCTTGGCTCACTGCAAGATCCATCTCCCGGGTTCACGCCATGCTCCTGCCTCAGCCTCCCTAGTAGCTGGGACTACAGGCGCCCGCCACCGCACCCGGCTAATTTTTTGTATTTTTAGTAGAGACAGGGTTTCCACCTTGTTTGCCAGGATGGTCTCGATCTCCTGACCTCGTGATCCGCCCGCCTCGACCTCCCAAAGTGCTGGGATTACAGGCGTGAGCCACCGCGCCCGGCCTGGTGATCATGTTTCTAGATTTTCTAAAAGGTCCCAATTTAAAGTATTTTATCCCAGTGGTAGATCATGTGCCCTTCTTTAGCTCAGAAAAGTTGGTCACCCTTCTGCTAACTTGTTCTGGTTCCCCAGAGGTGTCTTCGTTGCTACTGGGTGTGTTGCTCAGGGCTTCAGAGTTTCCCCAGCAATCACCTGGACAGATCCTGCCCATTTTTCTGTTGTTTCAGGAATGACTAGAGCCAGTCCCCACCCCTCTTGCATCTAGTGATTCACTCCAAGAAATTTCCCTAAAGGGCTTCTGACAGATGGTGGCCAAAGAAAGGGGGATACGGGGCTGGTGATGGGGGAAGGTTAGGCAGCCTTAGAGTGGTTTCTAAGGGACCAGCAGATAATGTAACTAGTGTGTATGTAGCTGAGTTTAAGATAGAGCAGGCCAGCTGGAGAGGAAAGATATGCCTCATCTAAAGACATTCAGATACAAAGACTATAAGACCCTGTGCCGGCCAAACCAAACAAGGCTGCAGCCCTGTGGTTGGGCTGAGATGAAAAACGAATGGAGTGGAAGAACTGTAACCAAAAGACTTAGGTTAGCTCTCAGGAAGGACCTCCTGACTCTCAGGGTGTCATGCAATGGTGACGCAATGGGCCCTGGAGATCAGAGGACTTTGGTTACCAGAAGACGTGGCCTGATGCTTGGGGCATATGGAAGCTAAGATGCAGAGTCACTTGTTGGGGGAGTGGGAGGCTAAGCCTAACCATATTGGCAGCCAGAGTGGCTTGAGCAGAGCAGAAGCCTCTCAAGGGCAGCCTATAAGGGCCATAGGGTTGTCAGATGGAGCACTGGGCAGCTGGAGTGCAGGATCAGGTGGGGAGCCCTAGACAGCTTCCGTAGATGTGTGAATCTGGATGTTTCTGAGCACTGCCTCTTTCCTTCAGTAGCCTCCCTGAGAAGCACCATATGGCTTTGCAGAGGAAAACAGGTGGTGGGGGCAAGACAGGGGTCTGAGGGGCTCCAAGGAACAAATGACATGTGGCTTGAGGCCACACTCCAGACATGGCATCGAGTTTGCTGAAAACCTTGAGTTGGGGTCTCAGCTGGACCATGACTTACTGTGTGATCCTTGGGCAAGTTCCTTCACAACCTCTGTCCCACATGGGGCTTACTAAGACCTGCTTTGTCCTGTTGACTAAATGGAGTAAGACAGGGAAGATACACCGTGCTTGGCTCATTAAAGACACTTAACAAAGGCTGGCTTCATTTGTTCCATTTTTTTTTCTTTTTTTTTTTTTTTTGAGATGGAGTCTCGCTCTGTTGCCCAGGCTGGAGTGTAGTGGCCGGATCTCAGCTCACTGCAAGCTCTGCCTCCCGGGTTCACGCCATTCTCCTGCCTCAGCCTCCCGAGTAGCTGGGACTACAGGCGCCCGCCACCACACCTGGATAATTTTTTGTATTTTTAGTAGAGATGGGGTTTCACTGTGTTAGCCAGGATGGTCTCGATCTCCTGACCTCGTGATCTGCCTGCCTCGGCCTCCCAAAGTTCTGGATTACAGGTGTGAGTCACCATGCCCAGCCTGTTCCTTTCTTTTTATCCTTCCTTTTCTTCCTCCTCTATACTTGTTTGTTTGCTGCTTTTTCCCCTTCTTTTTCTCTCTCCTTTCCTATTTCCTCTTTATCCTCCTTTCCTTCTCCCCACCCCCATATTTCTCTGCCTTCACCATATATTGTCAATGCTGGACCCAAGCCTAGTGCTGAGTTGGGGCTTTTGAGCAGAGGCAGGCCTGAAAGGGCCAGCTGCAAGGAGGTTTCCCATGGCTTCCTGCCCACCATGGTGGTCCAGGTACACAGGAGGGCTCTAGATGCAAAGTTCTAGGGGCAGTCTTGCTGATTCTCCCTCTTCTCCCTGCCCCCTTTCTTTCAGAAAAAGATGCAAAGCCGAGTCACATTTGATACCATGGACTTCATTGCAGAGGAGGTATGCATAGATCGAACCTTGCTGTGGGGGAATTTTCTTTCTGCACCCTGGCTTGGAAGAAACCCTGGCTGGGCATCAGCAGAGCTGGTTTCAGTCTAGTCTCTGCCACAAACGCAGCTTGTTACCCTGAGTTGGCCACTTCATTTCCTCATTAATAAAGTGGCTGATCTCAGTGATTCCTTCCATCCCTGGAGCTCCAAGACTGCGCATCTAGGAACCAGCTGTCACTGCATAGTTGAGCAGAACCAATGGGAGAGAGTCCCTGGGCTTGGACCCATGGGAAAACAGCAGGAAAAGAAAAAGCAGAGGATGTGAGAGTCCCAGAGAAAGGAAGAATTCGGGTGGTGGGAAAGGACTGACCTGTGTGAATTCTGGTTCTGCCCTGAATTCTCTGAGAGATGCTGGGCACATCTCTCACACCTGGGTGTCAGATACCCTTCAAGAGTCTTATTCGGGTGCAGCGCACCTGTTGACACTCGGAAGGCTGACGTGGGAGGATCACTTGAGGCCAGGAGTTCAAGACTGCAGTGAGCTATGGTCATATCACTGCATTCCAGTCTGAGTGAGAGAGCGAGGCCCCCTCTCTAAAAAAGAGTCCTCTCATTTTGATGAGGGAATGCTTTTATATCTGTGGGAGCTTTGGACTGTGTGACTTGTTCCCTGAATTTCAGTCTCATCATTGTCATCTTCTTGGCTTCTCTCCACGATATCCTGGGTATTAAATATTAAAATCCAATTTAAAATTTAAAAGAGCCTACCTATTTATAGGGAAGATCTGAAATTCTCACCAGTGCAGACCTGACTTGACCTGGCTTGGAGTAGCCATGTTGTTTTTTTTCTCAGGGAACGGGGAAAGAACAGAACTTTATAATGGTGTCAGGGCCACCTGTGCCCATCTCCTGCCCCACCTCTTTCTCTTCTTGGAGCCCAGGTATGGCTTCTGTTGCCTGCCTCTCCTGGGCACAGCCTTATTTTTTCGCGCACCCTTGTGTATGAAGCATACTCAGTTCAGTCATCCAAGCCCTGTGTCTCTTCAGCTCTTCAGGCTGGCTGGTGTGTGACACTGGGCACTGAAGGTTAATCAGGCTCTATCCTTCAGGCAGGAGAAACTAGGGGCCTATGTGAGAGCCACAGCACTCTAGATGTGAGGGCAAGTCTGTGCACCACAGTAGAGGGAGGGAAGAGGCACAGAGGGAAAATTCTTTCTTATGGGCAAGGCCTATCGGTGGCCCTCAATTAAATCATGCCTGACTCTGGTTCCAACATAGAGAAGAGCAGAGAGCCAATTTATCCTCCCATCTCACCCTTCTGAGTAGCTGGCATTACAGGTGTGCACTCCTGAGCCCAGCTGGAGACTCAATGTAAAAACCAGCCCTTTGGCCAGATGTGCTGGCTCACGCTTGTAATCCCAGCACTTTGGGAGGCCTAGGCAGGAAGATTACCAGAGCCCTGGAGTTTTAGACCCATCTGAGCAACATACTGAGACCCTGCCTCTACTAAAAATTAAAAAATAAAAATAATCAGCTGGGCATGGTGGCTCACACCTGTAATCCCAGAATTTTGGGAGGCTGAGGTGGGAGGATTGCTTGAGCCTGGGAAATGGAGGTTGCAGTGAGCTATGACTGTGCCACTGCACTGCAGTCCGGGTGACAGAGTGAGACCCTGTCCCCCTGCCCCCACCCCACCCCCCAAAAACAATGAGCCCAGCCCTTTGAGTGATGCTAATGAGTATGGGGTTTCTTTGGGGTGATGAAAAGCTTCCAAAATAGTGTGGTGATTGTTGTACAACTCTGTGAATACATTTAACACTGAATTGTACACTTTAAATGGTGACTTACAAGGCATGTGAATTATATCTAAATAAAAATTATATATAATTTATAGTACACACACATACATAGTTATATAACCTGCCCCTCAGCACTGCATTTGGATTCTGATGGAAAGCTAAGCCTCAGTATAGTCCATATTGAGCCTCTAATAATGCTGAACTTCTCATAGAGAACCCTTAGTATTAGAGAGGCTTAGAATCATAGACTCAATTATTGCAGCAACTGTCAGACAGTGGAAACAATGGATACATTTTTAAAACATTGTTTAGAAAAACACTGAAGAAAGCAAGTTGCCCAAGTGATGTCTACAGTCTGACATTTATGTAAATTTTTTATTTTTAGTTTTTGAGACAGAGTCTCGCTCTGTCATCCAGGCTGAAGTGCGGTGATGCAATCACAGCTCACTGCAACCTCAACCTCCCTGGGCTCAAGCGGTCCTCCCATTTTAGTGCCCCTCAGTAGCTAGGACTACAGGTGTGTGCCACTATGCCTGGCTTTTTTTTTTTTTTGAGACAGAATCTTGCTCTTTGGCCCAGGCTGGAGTACAGTGGAGTGATCTGGGCTCACTACAAGCTCCGTCTTCCGGGTTCACGCCATTCTCCTGCCTCAGCCTCCCGAGTAGGTGGGACTAAAGGTGCCCGCCACCATGACTGGCTAATGTTTTGTATTTTTAGTAGAGATGGGGCTTCACCATGTTAGCCAGGGTGGTCTTGATCTCCTGACCTCGTGGTCTGCCCGCCTCGGCCTCCCAAAGTGCTGGGATTACAGGTGTGAGCCACCGCACCCGGCCCAATGCCCAGCTAATTTTTAAATTTTTTGTAGAGATGAGGGTCTTGCCATGTTGCCCAGGCTGGTTTCAAACTCCTAGGCTCAAGTGATCCCCCTGCCTTGGCCTCCCAAGTGTTGGGATTATAGGCATGAGCCACTGTGCCCAGCATCCACTTCTTAATAATGTCAGAATGGCAATTATATTTCGACACAAGTTTTGGAGGGGACGTTCACTCTATAGCAAGAGCCTACTGAAGAAGGGGCTACTCTTTTATTTAATATGACCCAGTGGGGACTCACTGAGGGTGTGGCAGCATCTGAGCTGAGACCAGAATGATGAGTCAGCCACGTCCACGAGAAAACCCAGGGAACAAATATTCCAGGCAGAAAAACAGCCCGGGCAGATACCTCAAGACAGAGCCAAGCTTAGCATGTGCCAGGGACCAGTAGAAAATTCCAGAGTAGAGAACAAAGGGAAGAGGTAGGAGATGAGGTTGGAGAGAAGCCATTGAGGGGTTTTCACAACTCACAGTGCCACTTCCTCAGCAGGTGGGAGTGGTAGGTGAATGTGCTGGTCCATGAGGCCTGGTTCACTTGAGAAGAAAAGGTTTAGCTAATAGTCTGTCTCTGGAAGGTTCTCTTTGCTCATTAGTCTCCTCTAGCACGCTGAGGTCTGGGATGAGACACAGGCGAAGTTCTCCCCTGACTGCTCTGTGTGTGTGCTGAGCAGACTCTGCAGGACCACTGGAGCCCAGGGAAGCCTGTATTGCCTGGGAAGGTCAGTGAATAGCACAGGTCGGGGGATGTCAGCATTGATATGTGTCAGATCTATTCCTAATCCTGCCTGAGTTTCTTCATCTGTCAAATGGAATAACAGTTATTGGGCTGGCGAGGATGCAGTGAGATGGGCATGTAAAATGTTTATCCCAGTGCCTGACACACAGTAAGCACTCATCACATATCAGCCACTGTGGTACAGGGAACGGGAAAGTACGAGCAGTACTATGGGGTGTTGCCCGCTGGCCCATGGGCGAAACTGCTGGGTCCCCTGTATCACTCTGGTCCTCTCTCCCCAGGGTCACTTTCCTCCAAAGGCCATTCAGATCATGCAGAAGAAGCCTTCCTGGAGAACAGAGGATGAGATCCAGGCCGTCTGTAACATCTTGCAGGTTCTGGATAGCTATCGGAACTACGCGGAGCCCCTTCAGCTGCTCCTGGCCAAAGTCATGCGCTTTGAACGGTCAGTGAGGGGCACAGCCCTTGGCCACCAAGCTGAGGCTGAACTGAGCAAAAGAGCCTGGCCGAGAAGGTGTGGCAGGTCCTGCCCACCCCTCTGTATAGTGTTAGCCATGAATGAAGTCTTCTGTCCATTCACTTTAGCACCCACTGCTATGGTTGCAGCACCGTTTATCTCACTCACTTATTGAGACTCTTAGAGAAGTAAAGGGCCATTAAATCTGGAGAGGATCTAGTAGGATCCTCAGAGAGGATCTGGTCCAATTCCCTCATTTTTCAGATAAGGAAACTGAGGCTCTGTGGGGGAAAATGGCTCCTTCTAGGTCACCCAGACCATAAGAAGCAGCGCTGAAACTGGAATCTAGGCTCTAAAAGTCAGAGTGGAACAGAGTTGATTGTACCATATCTAGATAGGCACTAGCACAGGGTCTGTGAACTTGAATGAGAAATGTCTCTTTTTTTATTAACCTCTAGATGAAATTTATTATTTCCTTCAATCATGAATATAAGCAACAAACCACTATCATATTAGCCATCCCTGTGACTTTTCACTAAAAGAAATCACAGATATTTTCACATCATATTCGAGTTGTTGCAGATTTCTCAAAAAATTTATGTTCATCACATCTTCAAAATGATGGTAGTTATTAGATCTGCTGCTAGATCTTGTTATTCAATGTCCTAATAAAGATACAAATATATTGCTTTATCAAAAATTTGGTTTACAAAAATTTGTTAACTATAATTATGTTGGATTTTATTTTATACACTTAAAACATTATTCAGATTAGCTGGGTGTGGTGGTGGGTGCCTGTAGTCCCAGCTACTCAGGAGACTGAGGCAGGATAATCGCTTGAACCCAGGAGCAGAGGTTGCAGTGAGCCGAGATTGTGCCACTGCGCTCCAGCCTGGGTGACAGAGTGAGACCCCATCTCCAAAAAACAAAAAACAAAACAAAACAAAGGAAAACATTATTCTGTGAATACTTTACCAGATTGTCTAAGGGTCCATAATACAAGAAGTGCCCTGTACTAGAAAAGTCTAAGAGGTACATGTGGAAATACTGCCATTTCCAGGCCATCTCAGTGGCTTCAAGAGGGTCAGCCTAGCAGAATATTTGGGCAAGGCTTGTCTTGAAAATACAAGATATGGCTGGGCACAGTGGCTCATTCCTGTAATCCCAGCACTTAAAGAGGCCGAAGCAGGAGGATCCCTTGAGCCCAGGAATTTGACCAGCCTTGGCAACATGGTGAGACCACATCACTACACAAAAAATAAAAAAAAAAAATAGGTGGGCATGGTGGTGGTGGCATGCATCTGTAATCCCAGCTACTTGGGAAGCTGAGGCTGGATTACTTGAGCCTGGGAGATTGAGGCTGCAGCGAGCTGTGATTGCACCACTGCACTGCAGCCTGGGCAACAGAGCAAGACTCTGCCTCAAAAAGAAAAAGAAAAGAAAAAAGGAAATCTAGGATTTAAATTGACCTTAGGTTTGTACCCTAATATTTTCCTCCATGGAAGTCATAGTCTAAGGAGTAAGCTCTGACTTGATTGTGGCTTGCTGTGACAACTAACTACAGATTGAGACCCTTTGTGATCAGTGCAGATGCTCCCAGGGGGAGATTATTACCCTTCAGCTGGCTTGGTCAAGAGTTTCCCAGAAGTTGTGTTTGAACAGGTAGCTTTGACAGGTGGAAGTGTAGATGAGGCAGAGAGGACCATTTGCTTTGTTCTAACCCAGTCAAGAAGAGTGTGTCACCACTGTCTATAAAGTAAGATTCTATGCCAGGCAGAGTGGTGTCATGGAAAGGAAAAGAACTGTGGCACTGGAAGCTCTGGAATTTTTGTTGTTGACAGAGGGTCTTGCTTTGTTGCCCAGGCTGGAGTGCAGGGGCGTGATCAAAGCTCACTGCAGCCTGGACCTCCCAGGCTCAAGCCTCCTGCCTTAGCCTCCAGAGTAGCTGGGACTACAGGCACACCACACCCAGTTATTTCTTTTAAATGTGTGTTTTGTTTGTTTGTTTGTTTGTTTGTTTTTGAGACGGAGTCTTGCTCTGTCGCCCAGGCTGGAGTACAGTGGTGCGATCTCGGCTCACTGCAAGCTCCGCCCCCCGGGTTCATGCCATTCTCCTGTCTCAGTCTCCTGAGTAGCTGTGACTATAGGCACCCGCCACCACGCCTGGCTAATTTTTGTATTTTTTAGTACAGATGGGGTTTCACAATGTTAGCCAGGATGGCCTCGATCTGACTTCGTGATCTGCCCGCCTCGGCCTCCAAAGTGCTGGGATTACAGGCGTGAGCCACCGTGCCCAGCCTTAAATTTGTTTTTAGTGGAGATGAGTTCTTGCTATATTGCTCAGGTTGGCCTCGAACTCTTGAGTTCAAGCTATCCTCCTCTCTCAGCCTCCCAAAGTGCTGGGATTATAGGTGTGAGCCACTGTGTCCAGCTGAAGCTCTGGAATTTAATGCCTCATGTGCCCCATGTGACCTCAGGCAAGCCACTTAACCTTTCTGAGCTTCAGTATCCTCATCAGTGCAATAAGGATAATAATATTTGGGGGAAGATCAATTGAGGTGTTACTGTGAAAGACCTCTGCTAGTTGTGGTTTATTTCTGGGACTGGGAATTAGCAGCTTAGACAGGATTCTTCTAGTTGCCAGTATCTGAAAGCCCAGCTCAAGGGAACGTGTTCATGGCTCGTGTATCTGGTAAGTCCTGGGATAGTTCTCCAGCTTCAGGCTGGCAGGAATTCAGGGATGTTGTTCATATAAGCGTCATCCTCCGCCAGACTCTCCCCTCATACTGGTGAGATGGCTGCTGCAGTCTCAGCTCCAAACTCATCTGTTTAGTTTTAATCTCATGGAAAGAATTTAGAAAAGCTCTTTTCAGTCACTCACATCAGAGCTTGGGATGAATTCTTTCTGAACCAGCTTGGCTTTGCTTGAATTACCACTGAGGTCAGTGATGCTCTGATTGAGTGTTGAGAAAGGGTAGTTTCCCCAAAGGAGAATCAGGGTGTGATTGGTGGAAAAATATGATCAGATGCTTGACAGCAAAAGCTACAGATGTCTGCTTTTGGAGATTCGGGTTCTAACTCTGACTTGATTGTGGCTTACTGTGACCTTCAGCAAGCTGTAGGTTCCTTGGGTCCCCCTTTCCCCTTCCCAAAAATGTTGGTTGAGCTTGATGGTCTCTGAGGGTCTTTCTGGCTGTAGTTGTAGTCATCTTTACTTCAGTGAACAGTGCCTGTGCTCCCTCATCTTCAAAATCTCATTTCCTAGCTGAATATTCCTGCTGTCTCCTAGCTAGTCATTATCACCTGGGCCATCTCCTCTTTCTTTCTTCTTTTTATTATTATTATTTTTGGAGATGGGTCTCGTCCTGTCAACCAGGCTGGAGTGCAGTGGCGTGATCACAGCTCACTGAAGCCTCTACCTCCTAGGCTCATGTGAGCCTTCCACCTCGGCCTCCTTTGTAGCTGGGACAAGAGGTAGGTGTCACCATTCCTGGCTAATTTTATTTTGTTTTTTTTTTTTTTTTTGAGACGGATTCTCGCTCTGTCGCCCAGGCTGGAGTGCAGTGGCGTGATCTCCGCTCACTGCAAGCTCCGTCGCCTCCCGGGTTCACACCATTCTCCTGCCTCAGCCTCCCGAGAAGCTGGGACTACAGGGGCCCGCCACCATGCCCGGCTAATTTTTTTGTTTTTGTTTTGTTTTCTTTTTTTTAGTAGAGACGGGATTTCACCATGTTCGTCAGGATGGTCTCGATCTCCTGACCTCGTGATCTGCCTGCCTCGGCCTCCCAAAGTGCTGGGATTACAGGCGTGAGCCACCGTGCCCGGCCTTTGTATTTTTTTGTAGAGACAAAGGCTCACTATGTTGCTCAGGCTGGTCTTGAACTCCTGAGCTCAAGTGATTCTTCCACATCAGCCTCCCAAAATGCTGGGATTACAGACGTGTACCACCGTGCCTGGCCTGCCTCTTTCCTACATTGATAAAGATTCCGGGCTGATACTGGTTTGTAGCTCATGAAGCCCACAGCCACAATGGAGCCTGGGCAGTAGTGACTCCAGCCTGGTGTGGTCCTCTGTCTGTCCTCTGATCCCTGCCCTCAGGAGTTTGCCATAGAATCACGAGGCCAGTGAGTACTCTCTGAGAGGTCAGAAGAGGAGATGCTGCTGGGGGCTGGGTCAGGGAAGGCTTCCTGGAGGAAGTAGGACCTGAGTTCCTGAAAGGATCTGATAGTGGAGAAGAGAGGGAAGGCCACTGCAGGCAGGGGAGCAACATGGACAAACTGATGGAACAAAGTGGGTATCATCTGCCCTGAGCAGGGTGTTGGTTCCCCTGCTGCTGGTCAAGCCAGCGAGTCAGGAAGGAACAGAAGGTGGCAGTGTGGAGTGGGAGGAGGAAGAGCAGAACTGCTGAGGGCAGGGCCATGAGCTCAGAGCTGGGGGCAATGGCCCTGCCACAGGGGCACTTCCACAACAGCTGCTCATCAGTCCTGACAGAGACTAAAGGGCAGACTTTTTTTTTACCCATTGTCTCCTGGGTAAAATCCAAACTTAGCTGAGCTTTGGAGGCCGTTTATGGTGGGACCAGTTGAATTTCTCTCCCACCACTCCCCTGACCTTGCCTTCTCCCATTTTCCTTTCCCGTGAAGTGCACATTATCTATGAAGTACATGTTATCCCTTGAATGTGCTGTGCTTCCAGCCACCTGTGCACCTTTGGTCACGGTGGTCCCTGTGCCTGGGACCCTCTTCCATCTCTTTGTCCACCTGGATGACTCACTTCAAGCACCATGCTAGAACCTTGTCTGACCTTCCTAAGGCCCCTTCTCTATGCTCCTCAATTAGCCTGCACTGAAATCTCTTAAAGCATTTGTAAACCTCGTTTACATCCTGTATGTGACCATAATTTTGAAAACAAAGTCTATGTTGTTCATTGTGCCTATTTTTTTTTTTTTTTTTTTTTTTTTGAGACAGAGTCACCCAGGCCAGAGTGCAGTGGTGTGATCATGGCTCACCATAGCCTTAAACTCCCAGGCTCAGGTGATCTTCCCACCTCAGCCTTCCAGGCAGCTGGGACTATAGGTGTGCACCCCCACGCTTGGCTAATCTTTGTGTTTTTTGTAGAGATGGGGTTTCACCTTGTTGCCCAGCCAGGAGTTCAAGACCAGCCTGGGCAACATAACAAGACTCTGTCTCTACAAATAATAGAACAATTAGCTGGATGTGGCAACTTCAGGTCTCAGCTCAAATATCCCTTCCTTATTGATAGTAATAGTAAGAATAGCTAACACAGGACTGGGCACAGTGGCTTACTCCTGTAATCCCAATACTTTGGGAGGCCAAGGTGGGAGGATCCTTGAGCCCAGGAGTTAAAGACCAGCCTAGGCAACATAGTGAGACCCTGTCCTTATCTCAAACTCCTAGGCTCAAACAATCCTCCCACCTTGGCCTCCCAAAGTGCTGGGATTACAGGCATGTGCCACCACACCTGGCCTCATGGTGCCTAATAGACACCTCTGATATTTAACTTATTGAATGAATGAAGGAAATGAATAAATATTGAAAGAATTGAGATTTGGACTTGCATACGAAATACAGAAAGTTCCTTCTGAGTTTAAGAACTCCTTGTTTGCTCTGGGCCTGGTCACCTCTACCCTAAGGGTGCCCTGTTGGGTAGTGGGCTGCTGGTAATTATGATAAGACCATTATCTGTGTCTCATTCTGGGCATACTCATCTGTATTTTACAGACAAGAGAAACCAAGGATCAGAGAGGGGATGTCCATTGCTCAGTGTCACACAGCTAAGAGCAGAACCAGGATTTGGATCCTGGGCTAACACTAAAGCCAGTCCTCCTAATCATTAAGCGACTCTACTAACCCATTCATTGCTTTCAGCATGTGTTCACTCATTTATTCCACTACATTCAATAAGCATTCACTGTGCCCAAGAACACGCAGCAGTGACCCAGACTGGCAAAGGCTCTGCTCTCAGGAAGCTTCAGTCCAGCCAAGGCAGGCAATGGGATAGGTGTTAGTGAAAGGCTCCAGCTTGACTGGCAGGGCTGGGCTGTCCTGAGGGCCCTTCTGGTCCAAGTCTGTGCTCTTATATCCTAGAGCAAAGAGCACAACCAGTCCAGAGCTCCTCCCAGCATGGACCTGCCCCCGTGTCACTACCCAATCAATTAGCAATGGTCTTTTCCCAGGTTTGGTCGCAGGCGTGTGATCATCAAGAAGGGGCAGAAGGGCAACAGCTTTTATTTCATCTACCTGGGCACAGTTGCAATAACCAACGACGAGGATGGCAGCAGTGCCTTCCTAGATCCCCACCCGAAATTGCTGCAGAAGGGTAGCTGTTTTGGGGTAAGCCTAGGGGAAGGACCCAGTTTCCTGGGGTGGAGTGCGTGGAGGTGACAGGACTTCTGCTAGAACCTCTCAGCCAGGCCCAGTCCTGCCTAGTACTCTGTACAAGTCACTGTCCCGTGTGGGCCCCAGTGCCCTTACCTGTCAAATGCTAATTGAGTTGGACCAAGATCAGCCTCTTCATCTGTGCTGTTTAAGAAGTATGTTCCTGATTCAGCCCTTTAGAGATGCAGTGACTCCACAGTGAGGACTCTCCAGCTTCTTCCCCTCTGGCCTATTCAGGCCTGTTGCCTCTTTTTCCATAAGCAGCAGATTAAGAAGAAGAGGAGTGGGCCACAGTGGGAGAATGTGCAGGAGAACAGAGGGGGCTGGGGAACATGCAGTCTGGTGAGGAGAGAATTCAGGGAGAAGCTGGAGGCAGGGAAGATGTGTGTAAGGCTGAGGACAGGAAGTGGAGGTGGCCTCACACTTGCCCTTGCGCTGTCCACCCAACAGGAAACGGACATTCTGCATGCTTCATTGAGGAGGTCCACCATCGTCTGTATGGAAGAAACAGAGTTCCTGGTTGTTGACAGGGAGGACTTCTTTGCTAATAAACTGGACCAGGAAGTTCAGAAGGATGCTCAATATCGGTTTGAATTTTTTAGGTGACTCTGCCTTCATTCAACATTTTTTTCCCCTTGTGTGTTTATTAGCTGCCTGACTTTGTCTGTCCTAGGCCTGGTGGGAAACATACTGTTTGCTGTTCTCTCTATCTGGGATGCTCTGAAGTCCCACCTCCTACCCACCTTCTCTCTCTGCAAACTCCTACTATACCTTCAGGTCTTAGCTCAAATATCCCTTCCCTATTGATAGTAATAGTAAGAATAGCTAACATGGGACTGGACACAGTGGCTCACTCCTGTAATCCAAGCACTTTGGGAGGCCAAGGTGGGAGGATCGTTGAGCCCAGGAGTTCAAGACCAGCCTGGGCAACATAGTGAAACCCTGTCCCTACAAAATAAAAAATTTAAAAAATTAGCTGGGTGTGGTAGCACATGCCTATAGTTTCAGCTACTTGGGAGGCTGAGGTGGGAAGATCACTTGGGCCCAGGAGTTTGAGGCTGTGGTGAGTTGTGATCACATACCACTGCACTACAGCCTGGATAACAGAGCTCAGTCCTAGTAGCTAGGACTATAGGTGTGCTGCCACATCCAGCTAATTGTTCTATTATTTGTAGAGATGGAGTCTTGTTATGTTGCCCAGGCTGGTCTTGAACTCCTGGTCTCGTGATCCTGCCACTTTGGCCTCCTAAAGTGCTGGAATTACAGACATGAGCCCCCGTGCTCAGCCCAAACTATAATTCTTTTTTTGTTTTTTGAGACAGGGTCTCGCTCTGTTGCCCAGGCTGGAGTGCAGTGGCATGATCTCATCTCACTGCAACCTCCGCCTCCTGGGTTCAAGCAATTCTCCTGCCTCAGCCTCCCACGTAGCTGGAATTACAGGCATGCGCCATCACTCCCAGCTAATTTTTTTGTATTTTTAGTAGAGATGGGGTTTCACTATGTTGGCCAGGGTGGTGTTGAACTCCTGGCCTCAAGTGATCTGCCTGCCTTGGCTTCCCAAAGTGCTGGGATTACAGGCGTAAGCCACCGCACCTGGCCCAAGCTATAATTCTTGATTGCGTAGTAATTTCTTTACAGTTTATATGCCCCCTCAGACAGTAAGCAATATGGTGACGGGGACCAGATATGTCTTTGTCACTACTATAATCCTTATGTTGTCACACTGCCAGACACATGCAGGTGCTCAACAAATAAATATTGAGTAAGGTGAATAACAGGATAGAAATAATTACAACCACATGTGAGTCAGAAAGTAAGCACCGTAACTGGGTATCATATTTAACCTAAAAGCAGAACTCACACATGGCAAAAGATTTTTGGTTTTTGAATACTTACGTACATGAAAGGCCACATAAGGATATACAAGTGAAATCTCATTTAATTGCTCTTCAGTTATTTGCCTTTATGTAAAAGGAGTAAAAATCCAATGAAGTATCTGCACTGGCCCTGAAAATTCAGGTTGTAGGGCTGCACAGCTACAGAGAAGTGTGATGGCTGAGGGGTCTGGTTCCTGTGGCTGGGGCTGAGAGAGGTAGCTTCTTCCATTGGAAAAGGGGGGATTTAGTCCTAAAGGGAGGAGTTGTTCTTTTTTTCCCTTTTCTTTTTTTTCATACTGTGGAAAAATAGGTCTGACTCCAATCTCAGCTCTTAGGTTGTCAGTGATGTGACCCTGGGTAGGTCCTCCTGCTCTGTAAAATGGGGATAAGGATACGCTTCTCCCAAGGTCATGGTGAGGATGGAATGGGATGGTCGTGGGAAGTGTATGGCCCAGGGCTTGGTGCATGGTCGGTACTTCTTCTATGGTGGCCCTACTTTTCTGCTGGTGTCTCCAGACCTTCACCACTGACATGGCACTGAGCACTTTCACCTCTGGTGCCCTGACCTTAACTCAGTGCACACATTGGGGCCTGAGTCACCTTGAGTTAACCTGATTCAATGAACTCAGTCCACCTGAGTCAGTTAAGTTCCGAGCCCTTAACTTGTTGGAGGCGAGAAACTCTGAGATGATTGTTGGCAGCCCTTGGAGCCGCATATGAAGGCGGGCAAGCCTGTGAAGGTAGTGTTCAAGGTCAGGGGAAGGGGCAGTCACTGCAGGGTGGGTTCACCCACAGGGAGCAACAGGCAGAAAGAGGGGAGTCCAGACTTGTCCCACTCCCCAGGCCCAGAGCTGAGTGTTTGAAGCCAACAGGCCAGGGGGACATGGGGGTTGGATGAGCTGCCCAAAGCAAAGGTAGGGCTAGAACTGCTGAGCTGGGGGACAGAACAGCTGTGAGCTGGAGTAGGGACTAGCTTCATGAGCCACGGTGGGGAGGGATGGCAGGGCTGGAGGAGGAGAAGGTTCTTGGAAGGAGGAGCAGAAGTGAGAAAAGCACAGAGGCTGGATCACCCAGGGGCATCTGAGCAGCAGCAAAGAGGGGAGCTTGACTGGAGGGGAGGACCTTGGGAAAAGGTGGAGGGGGCCAAGGTGATAGCAGGTAGGAGAGTAACTATAGGCAAGGCCAGGTGATTGGGCAGGTAGCAGTGAAATCTTCCACCCAGGCATCTTCCACAGGAGAAGAGCATGTGCCCTCTGCAGATTGCTAATGTCTGGGCACCTTGTGTGATGGGGGTGATGAATTCTAACAGGTTCTTCCCACAGGAAGATGGATCTGTTTGCATCATGGTCTGATGAGAAGCTCTGGCAGCTTGTAAACATGTCGAAGATAGAGAGGTTCTCGTATGGGCAGCTGATCTCAAAAGACTTTGGAGAGTCATCCTTCATCATGTTTATCAGCAAGGTGAAAAGTCTGGGGGTTGGGATGAGGGTGAACCTCTGAGGAGCATGCCTAAGATCATGTCCTGTGGCCTGATGGTCAGTTTGAGCCCCTTTCAGAAACCTGTGCCATTTACTTCCTTTTCAGAGTTTCCATGTCCCAGCTGTAAGAGGCCTGCCTCTCTCAGAGCATGGCTGGAGACATTAAGATATATGGCTATTGTGTTAGAAAGAGGACCCAGGGATTCTCCAGCCTTGAGTGCCTAAGCATACTTATTTACATATAGATGCATATTTAAATCATGCATTTGGCTGTTGAATCTTAGTGGTGCCAGATCACTTTTAAAATTATTTGTTTGTTTGTTTGTTTATTTAGAGACAGTCTCGCTGTTGTCAGCCTGGGCTGGAGTGCAATGGCGCAATCTTGGCTCACTGAAACCTCTGCCTCCTGGGTTTTAGCAATTCTTCTGCCTCACCCTCCCAAGTAGCTGAGATTACAGGTGTCCACCACCATGCCCGGCTAATTTTTGTATTTTTAGTAGAGATGGGGTTTCACTATGTTGGCCAGGTTGGTCTTGAACTCCTGACCTCAGGTGATCTGTCCACCTCGGCCTCCCAAAGTGTTGGGATTACAGGCGTAAGCCACCAGGCCCAGCCTATTTATTTATTTTTGAGACAGAGTCTTGCTCACTCTGTGGCCCAAACTGGAGTGCAGTGACGCAATCTTGACTCACTGCAACCTCTGCCTCCCGGGTTCAAGTGATTCTTCTGCCTCAACCTCGTGATTAGCTGGGACTACAGGTATCTGCCACCATGCCTGGCTAATGTTTTTTGTATTTTTAGTAGAGATGGGATTTCGTCATACTGGCCAGGCTGGTTTCAAGCTCATGGCCTCAAGTGATCCACCTGCCTCAGCCTCCCAAAGTGCTGAGATTGCAGACGTTAGCCACCAAACCCCACCTTAAATTATCTTTAAATTGTAAAAGTGATATGATCACATTAGAAAACTTTCTGGAAAAAGGGAAGAAATCATCCATAAGCCCATCATCTCAGAGTAGAGTTTCAAAAGTGGAATTTCTTGGTATCATAATTTTGTTTTACAAGGCAGACTTTATTCAAAGGGGCCATAGCCATAGGTGTAGGGACCACTGCAGTGGAGTCTTGCAGCCAGAGAGAGAGATTGGACTCAACTCTCAGCATCATAATTTTTTTGGCTCCTGCAACAAATTGCATTCCAAAAGGAGAGACCCACCTTATCTAGTGTCCAGGATGTACATTTTTGTTGGTACTACCACAGCTCTGCCAGCCTTGCATGTCATTTTTTCAGAAGTTTTCTGGTTTATTAGGTTGCAATTGCTGCCATACTGAGGATTTGATATTTTTTCTGACTACTAGTGAGATTTATCATGTTTGTTTATGATCTACATTTTATCTTTTGCAAATTGCCTTATGTCCTTTGCCACCTTCTCTGCTGGTTGATAATGAAAAGAAAATCTCCCATTTCTCAAGTGCTTACTGTATGCTAGGTTCTGTGTTTCACATGCTTCATCTCATTTTAGTCTCTATAGCCTGAAGGAGGTTGGTATTGTTATTATTCCCATTTTACAGAGGAGGAAACTGAGGCACAGTATGGTGAAGTGGTTATCCAAGGTCACACAGCTGATGAGGTGCACAGGCAGGGTTCAACCCAAGTCTCTCTGACTCCAAAGCTCTTTTCAAGAACTTGGATTTAGAATTTGGGCTGACCTTTCTGTCTGTTTCTTACAGGTTGACACCACAGGCATTTGTTGAGTTTTTGCCAAGGTCATGACACATTGGTCCAGGCTCTGGAGGGATACAAAGATGAAAAAAACTGGTTTTCTCTATAAATCTCCTCCACCAGATTCCACACATAGACAAAGAGAAGTGTCATTGCTGAGTACCAAGTGATTGGTGCAAACTCTGCAAGTTACAAGAATTCAGGAGAAGGAACTCTCTAAAGGCTGGAGGCTTTAAGAAGGGCTTCCTGGAGGAGGTGAGGTGGGAGATGAGCCCTGACATATTTAACCATTAGACAAAAGGAGGAAGCAAGATTGGTTGTGTGCTGGCACTGGCTTGTACCTGCCTGTGAGAGCTCATTGTTAAATTTTCAGGAATTTTGCTAAACCTAATAATTATTAAAAATTAGATGCTATAAACCTACAATTAAATAAGTTATATGGAAAATTAGGAGCTGGGCATGGTGGCTGATACCCATAGTCTCAACAACTCAGGAGACTCATGCAGGAAGATCATTTGAGCCCAGGAGTTTGAATCCAGCCTGGGCAACATAGCAAGACCCTATCTCTAAGAAAAAGACAGACGAGAGAGAAGAGAGAAGGGGAGGAGAGGGGAGGGGGATGGAAAGAAGGCTCGAGCAAGCAAGAGAGAGAAGGAAAGAAGGAAAACAAGAGTAATACATACTGAAAACTCATCATTTCCTACTGATGTTACTGCATTTTTACTAGTTTTTCTCTTCAGGTTACGTCTATTGTGTCTCTATGGTAGAAATACTATGCAGTTGTGAGCATCTCTTCCCAACTCCACATTCAGTGCCCTCATGTTGGTAGCTTACAATCAGCCATGGTTGGATAATTTATATAATGGAATCAGCAAGCACCCTAAGTCAGATCTTGGTTTAGGGCTTTGCTGATTGTCTTAGGAAAGTGATAAAAGAAAATGCTTATAATGCAGATTAAATTTAAAAGTGGTCTGGGTCTATAGCTGCTACACTGCGAAGAGAATGAAGTTGCCTAACAAAATTTAAAAGCTATCATCTCTCCAGGTGCGGTGACTCACATCTGTAATCCTAGCACTTTGGGAGGCTGAGGAGGGTGGATCACTTGAGGTCAGGAGTTCGAGTCTAGCCTGGCCAACATGGTGAAACCTTATGTCTACTAAAAATATAAAAATTAGCTGGACGTGGGGGCGTATGCCTAATCCCAGCCACTTAGGAGGCTGAGGCAGGAGAATTGGTTGAACCTAGGAGGGGGAGGTTGCAGTGAGCTGAGATCTCACCATTGCACTCCAGCCTGGGCAACAGAGTGAGACTCCATCTCAAAAACATAAAATAAATAAAAACAAATAAAAGCTATTATCTGGCTGGGTGTGGTGGCTCACGCCTGTAATCTCAGCACTTTGGGAGGCCAAGGCGGGTGGATCACTTGAGGCCGGGGGTTTGAGACCAGCCTGGCCAACATGGTAAAACCTTGTCTCTACTAAAAATACAAAAATTAGCCAGGCGTGGTGGTGTGCACCTGTAGTCCCAGCTACTCGGGAGGCTGAGGCAGGAGAATCGCTTGAACCTGGGAGGTGGAGGTTGCAGTGAGCTGAGATCACACCACTGCACTCCAGCCTGGGTGACAGAGTGAAACTGTGTCTCAAAAAAAAAATTAATTAATTTTTAAAAAGCTATTATCTCATTCATCATAGAAGTTATACCATTGAACAAGTGAAATTCTGACATACATAGTGCTAAAGCTAAAAAAAATTTTCAGTTTAATAAATATAATTTATGTGAGGGTGAGAAATAGAACAGTATATCACAAGTCAGATTTAATAACATTGAATTTATTGGGAAGAAAATGAATTGGGATGCAACTTCATTTGTCCAATCATGGTTGAGTTGCAACTATAAACTGGCCATGGATACAAGAGTTCAGCCAAAACCCACAAAAGAATTCTGTGAGAGCTGATTGGCTGTATGGAATTTCCTGTGTGGTATATTTTATTATTTTCTTGTATGGTATATTTTATTGTTTATAAATTGTGTATAACACATTCTTTATAACAGTAAGGTTTATATACGTGCATATGTTTTTCAGGAAAGCTGGTTGTTAAACTTACCAGCACCACTAGGGGAGTGGTGTGTGTGTTGTTATTCTTGGCTCAGTCCCAGAGAACAGAATCAAGTCTAGTTAATATAAGTAGCAAAAGATTTATTGCCAGATGTCAATTGGCAGTTCCTTCTCCTTAATATTTGCTTCCTCTGTGCTAAAATTTTGAGGTGATCACCTCTGCCATCTCTCTCCAAATTTAGCTCTAAGCTCTTTGATACTATATAGCCAGGAAAGATGAGGGGATGTGTGGTGAGGGATAGAAATCCTTTACAATATTTTCTTTAATCAGCATAATGATTACATTCTGACTGGCAGAAAGTGGGGGGTGGTTCTTCATCTGTTTTGCCTCCATTGCTTCATCTGTTAAATGGAACCACTCACCCTGTAAAGTCTGGTAAGGATGAGAATCAGTTTAGCACATGCTTACTCAGTGAGCATTCCTCCCGCAATCCAGCAGCACTTGGGAACTAATTTCTTCTTCTTCTTCTTCCTTCTTCCTTCTTCCTTCTTCCTTCTTCCTCTTCCTCTCCTTCTCCTTCTCCTTCTTCTTCCTCTTCTTTCTTCCTCTTCTTTCTTCTTCTTCTTCCTCCTCTTCCTCCTCTTCCTCCCTCTCCTTCTCCTTCTCCTTATTCTTTCTTCTTCTTTCTTCTTCTTCTTTTTTTTTTTTTTTTTTTTTCTGAGACAGGGTTTCACTCTTGTGATCCAGGCTGGAGTGTAATGGCACGATCCCACCTCACTGCAGCCTCCACCTCCTGGGTTCAAGTGATTCTCCTGTGTCAGCCTCCTGAGTAGCTGGGATTACAGGTGCCTGCCACCACGCCTGGCTACTTTTTGCATTTTTAGTAGAGACGGGGTTTCACTATGTTGGCCAGGCTGGTCTCAAACTCCTGACCTCAGGTATTCTGCCTGCCTCGGCCTCCCAAAGTGCTGGGATTACAGGCGTGAGCCACTGCGCCTGGCAGGGAACTCATTTCAAAATGCAAATTCTCAGACCCACCCAAGAGCTACTCAATCCAAAACTTTAGGAGGAAGGGCTCAGTGATCTGTGTTTTAACAGGGCTTCGAGATGATTCCAAGGCACACTGATGTAGGAGAAGCCCTGACCTAAGGGAGGAATTTTTAAATTTTGGTAAGCATACGAACATGTAGGGTGCTTCCTAAGGGAGGAATTCTCAAATTTTTGTAAGCATACAAACACATAGGGTGCTTTTTAAAAAGCAGATTGCTCCCTCACCCCAGAGATTGATTCATTAACTCTGGAATCTGCATTTGAGTAAGTGCTGTAGGGGATTCTAATGCAGAGGTGCTGAGACTTCATTCTGAAAAAAATAATGTGAAAGTCATTAAAAGACAGCAAGGTAGGGAGCTCTTGGCCAGAAGATGAGTCTGGTTTGTTCCTTACAGTGTTTTATTAAAATCTGATTTAATCATCAATGTGAAGATTTTACATAAAAATTCTGATTTCTGGCTTTTGAGAATTCAGAGGATCAGGCAACACCAAGCCATATTTTGGTACAGCACCCCCTCCCCCGCCCCCCAACCCTGGCTGGAAATGAAAAGCACCAGCCCCCTCTAAAGGACTCCTCTTTTCTCTCTCTCTTTTTTCCTGCCTGGCTAGCGTTTTGAGTGTTCATCTCTGGGAGAGAGACCAAGCTGTCCCGACTCCTGTAGTTTACTCATGTTGCCACTAGAGGGCGAAATCAGCTGCGGGTGGCTGGACACCCTTGGGACCTCAGAAAGCTAGAGAAGATTTCCTGATGGCATCGAAAACTTAATGCCCACTATCAATGCATTTCTAACAGTTTATCATTGGGGGACACATAGTGAAACTGTTCTCTCCATAGATGCAATTAAAGACCCACTAAATACTTGAGGAAACCGGGTTCATATTGTTTCTCTGGCACCTGCAGTTCCCCTGTATCTAAAAAAACAAACAAAAAGTATGCAGTAAAGATTTCAAATCTAAACTTTACAGCTTCATAAATTTTTATATAAGTATACACATGTGTGATCATTACCCAAGTCAAGATAAAAAACATTTCCACTACTCCACAAGGCTCTCTTGTGCCCCTTCCTAGACAAAATCCCCCCACAAAGCTTAGCACTGTTACGACTTATGTCACCACAGGTTACTTTTGCATGTTTTTGAACTTCATATAAATGGAATCATACAGTGTGTATTCTTTGTGTCTGACTTCTTTTGCTCAACTGAATATTTGTTATTTTTAGTTTTATAAATTATGGTGTGCATAGAATAATATGTAACCATTAAACATGATACTATAGAACCATATTGTTTGGCATGAAAGAGGTCTTTGATATATTATTGAGTTTCTAAAAAAGTTACAAGAGTCAGTTTTACGTAAATGAATTCATTGATGAAAAATTGTAGATATACATTTTATATGTTCATAGAGAAAAGTTTGAAATAATATTCACTAATATGTTACTACTAGTTATTTCTGGGTATCAGGATTAATGTAGTTTTTATCTCTATGTTTTTCTGTCTGGTTTGAATTTTTTTTTTTTTTTTTTTTTTTGAGACAGAGTCTCGCTCTGTCGCCTAGGCTGGAGCGCTGTGGCCGGATCTCAGCTCACTGCAAGCTCCGCCTCCCGGGTTCACGCCATTCTCCGGCCTCAGCCTCCCGAGTAGCTGGGACTACAGGCGCCTGCCACCTCGCCCCGCTAGTTTTTTTGCATTTTTTAGTAGAGACGGGGTTTCACCGTGTTCGCCAGGATGGTCTCGATCTCCTGACCTCGTGATCCACCCGTCTCGACCTCCCAAAGTGCTGGGATTACAGGCTTGAGCCACCGCGCCCGGCCCTGGTTTGAATATTTTTAAACTTTTAATTTTGGAATAATTTTAAATTCATAGAAAAATTATAAGAATAGTACAAAGAACTCCTGTAGCTGGGACTACAGCCATGCACCACCATGCCCAGCTAATTCAGCTAATTTTTTTTTTTTTTTTTTTTTGAGACAGAGTTTCGCTCTTATTGCCCAGGCTGGAGTGCAATGGCGTGATCTTGGCTCACAGCAACCTCCGCCTCCTGGGTTCAAGCGATTCGATTCTCCTGCCTCAGCCTCCTGAGTAGCTGGGATTATAGGCATGCGCCACCATGCTTGGCTAATTTTGTATTTTGCATTTTTTTTTTTTTTTTGAGACGGAGTTTCGCTCTTGTTGCCCAGGCTGCAGTGCAATGACGCGATCTTGGCTCACTGCAACCTCCGCCTCCTGAGTTCAAGTGATTCTCCTGCCTCAGCCTCCCACGTAGCTGGGATTACAGGCATGCGCCACCGCACCCAGCTAATTTTGTATTTTTAGTAGAGAGGGGTTTTCTCCATGTTGGTCAGGCTGGTCTCGAACTCCCTACCTCAGGTGATCCGCCCGCCTCGGCCTCCCAAAGTGCTGGGATTACAGGCGTGATCCACCACGCCCAGCAATTTTGTAGTTTTAATAGAGACAGGGTTTCTCCATGTTAGTCAGGCTGGTCTTGACCTCCTGACCTCAGGTGATCCGCCTGCCTTAGCCTCCCAAAGTGCTAGGATTACAGGCGTGAGCCACCGCGCCAGATTAATTTTTGTATTTTTAGTAGAGACAAAATAATTTTGTGTTTTTGCCATGTTGGCCAGGCTGGTCTTGGACTCCTGGGCTCAAGTGATATTCCCACTTCAACCTCCCAAAGTGCTGGGGTTACAGGCCGTGAGCCACTGTGCCTGGCTTTTATTTAATTCTTATGCTTCTTCAGTTACTTGAACTTCTTATGGTAAGTAAATAATATTTTCATTAAAAAGATAGAAAGAAAAAAAAGAAGGAAGGAAGGAAGGAACGAATGAACGAACGAACTAGGCTGCGCGTGGTGGCTCACACCTGTAATCCCAGCACTTTGCGAGGTCGAGGCAGGTGGATCCTTGAGGTCAGGAGTTCGAGACCAGCCTGGCCAACATAGTGAAACCCCATATCTACTAAAAATACAAAAATTAGCCAGGCGTGGTGGCACATGTCTATAATCCCAGCTACTCAGGAGGCTGAGGCATGAGAATCACTTGAACTCAGGAGGCAGAGGTTGCAGTGGGCCGAGATTGCCCCATTGTATTCCAGCTTGGGTAACAAAGTAAGACTCCATCTTAAAACAAAAACAAAAACAAAAATCCTGAAACCACTTGCATTAAGCAAATAAAATGGGATAAGATGCAATTCAGAGAGATTTTCTTCAAAGCCTGGCCTGCCTGGAGCCTTAGGGGTTAACCCTTTTGCTGTGTCTCTTGCTGTGTTCAGGGCAGCTGTGAAGTCCTGCGGCTGTTGGACCTTGGTGCCTCCCCTTCCTACCACAGATGGGTCTGGCAGCACCTGGAGCTGATAGATGACAGGCCTCTGAAGACCCACCTGAGGGGTAAGCTGCCTGGCCCGCCTTACAGCAGGGGGCGCCTGGGCCCGTCCTGTTTCCAGTTCCCAGCCCGTAGAGCCTTAGAAATCTAGAGCCAGCCGGCCTGATAGCGTATCTCATCTGCACCCTTCTTCTACCAGTGGTGGAAACCTGGTCTGCAAGGCCCTGCCCTCCTTTCCAGCCCTTTTTTTTTTTTTTTTTGAGCCTTTTCCCTTTTGCTTTTCAGGTTTTCCCACGTGACCATCAACTCCTTGCCTCACATATCCCCCACCTATTTTTTTACCCAGCTCTCTTCTGCTTTTTAAAATTTACTTATTCTGTCTCTGGATTTGCCTATGATGGACTTTTCATATAAATAGCATCATACATTATGTGGCTTTTTGTGTCTGACTTCCTTCACTGAGCACCGTGTTTTCAAGGTCCATTTATGTCATAGCAGATATCATTTCTTCATTCTGTTTTATGGCTGAATAATATTCTAACGTATGCATATACCACATTTTTTTTGTCCACTTATCAGTTGGTGAACATTTGGATTGTTTTCACTTTTTGGCTGTTTTGAATAATGTTGCTATGAACATTTGTATACAAGTTTTTGTGTGAACATGTTTTTCAGTTCTCTTGGGTATTACCTATATGCCTAGCAGTGGAATTTCTGGGTCATATGGTATCTTAGTCAATTTTCTATTTCTATAGCTGAATATCTGAGACTGGGTAACTATTATAAAGAAAAGAAATGTATTTCTTATAGTGCTGGAGGCTAGGGAGTCTGAGGTCGAGGGGCTGCATCTGGTGAAGGACTTCTTGCTGGTGGGGACTCTTCAGAGACCCGGGGCAGCAAAGGGCATCACATGGAGAGGGAGCGCTTCTGTCTTTGAGATCTCAGACTACACATCCTTCCTTGAAGAAGTCTTCCTGATTTCTCATGCTGGACCAGATCTTCCATCCTCTGCTATATCCCATTCAAGTAACCTTCAAATACCATTCAAGTACCCTTCAAGTACCATTCAAGTACTCTTCCATGTTATATAACCCCACTGAAATCGTACAACTGAGTCTGAAATGCTTATTAAACATGTTTCCCTTGCTAGAATATAAGGTCTATGAGGGCTTTGTGTTCCCAGGACCTCGTATCATTCCTGGCATCTAGTAGGTACTCAGAAGCAAATTATAGGGTGAATGGATGAACATATTTCGGCTGCTGTGTGTGGTGTGGATACATCCCAGGCTGTGAATGTGTGTGCACTCTCCACAGCCTTATCCAAATTCATGTATCTAGTAACTAGTATGAATAACAGTGATCATTTATTGAATTCTAATTGTATGTGTATTGTATTGGGCTTGACTGTTTATACATATTGCATAACTCTCATAATAGCTCTCTTTTTGTTTTTTTTGTTTTTGTTTTTGTTTTTTTTTGGAAACAGAGTCTCACTCTGTTGCCCAGGCTAGAGTGCAGTGGTGCAGTCTCAGCTCACTGCAACCTCTCCTCCCAGGTTCAGGCAATTCTCCTGCCTCAGCTTCCTGAGCAGCTGGGATTACAGGCACACACCACCATGCCCAGCCAATTTTTGTATTTTTAGTACAGATGGAGTTTCAGTATGTTGGCCAGGCTGGTCTCGAACTCCTGACCTTAAGTGATCTGACTGCCTCGGCCTCCCAAAGTGTTGGGATTACAGGCATGAGCCACCACACCTGGCCTAATAACTCTTTAAGAAGGTATGATTGTACCATTTGACACATGAGGAAACTGGCTCATAGGGCAAATAAGTAGCAATGTAGGACTCTAGAGTTGGGATTCTAACCCAGGCACAACTGTTTCCAGAGCCCAGACTTTCTTGCCCTGATGAACATCTCCAGCCTTCTTCATTCTCCATTTCCTGTTGTTGGACATAGACATTGTCAAGTAGCAGCCTCTAGAACTGGCCAGGGTGATAACGAGGCTTCCTGATTCTAGGGTAGTATTGTTTCCATTCACAGCTCTGTGATGGCATTTTTATTTTTTTCCCCTTCCATCCTCTGCAGATCTTTTTGTGTCACCCACTTGGGTCAAGAACCCCAGCCCTCAACAGATATTTGCAGTGGCTCAGGTGTCTTATCTCTTACCTCATGCTCAGTACTGGCATGCTTCTCCCCACATCCCTTGAGATTGTAATCTATGTATCCTGGGCCCTCCTCCCCAAAGTCTGCCTTATAGATACAGCCAGTCCTCCTGAGATTAGAACTGAGGCCAACACAGGGAGGCAGAGGAGAAGGGTGGAAAAAGGAGAGGTTGGAGCTGAACGGAGCTCAGTTTGAGTCCCACTTATTAGCTGGGTAACTTTGGTGAGTACTCAAAGTCTCTGGGCGTGGTTTCTTCATATCAACCTTGGGTAGTGTCATGGTTGGGAGCATAGGCTCAGAGTCCACTGCTTGTGCTTGAATACAGGGTCCTTCTCTTATTAGTGATGTGATACTGGGCAAGTGACTCTATGTCCACGTGCATCAGTGCCCTCAGAGTCTGTAAAATGTAAATAATGGTCCCTACCTCATAGGATTGTAATGACATTGAGCAAATTAATATATAAAAACTCTTAGAACACTACCTGGCTGCATAGGCAGATGGCAGATGTTTGTTATCATTACCACACAGGCTACTAGGAAGGCCGAGTGAGATGATGTATGCATGAGGCCTTGTAAGTACTCAGTAAATGTTTCTTCTCACGTCAATTCTTGTTTGTCACTTTTCCACTGTCAATCCATCAGAGAAAAAGCTGCATCCCACAAATTTTGATATGTTGTATTTTCAATGTTATTCAGTTCAAAATACCTTTAAATTTCTCTTTTGGTTTCTTCTTTGACCCATGGACTATTTAGAAGAGTGTTTAGTTTCCAAACATTTGGGGGATTATCCAGCTATCTTTCTGTTATTGATTTCTTTTTTCTTTTTCTTTTCTTTTTTTTGAGAGGGAGTCTTGCTCTGTCACCCAGGCTGGAGTGCAGTGGTACAATCTTGGCTCACTTCTTGCTCCACCCCCCGGGTTCAAGCAATTCTCCTGTCTCAGCCTCCCGAGTACCTGGGATTACAGGCACGTGCCACCAAACCCGGCTAATTTTTGTATTTTTAGTAGAGACAGGGTTTCAGCATGTTGGCCAGGCTGGGCTTGAACTCCTGACCTCTGATGATCTGCCTGCCTCGGCCTCCCAAAGTGCTGGGATTATAGGCAAGAGCCACCGTGCCTGGCCTCTGTTATTGAATTCTAAGATAACATACTTTATATGATTTGAATCCTCCAAAATGTGTTAAAACTTGTTTTATGGTTCAGAATATAGTCTGTCTTGGTAAATGTTTCATTTGCATTTGAAAAAAACTTGCTGTTTCTGGGTGCAGTGTTCTATGAATGTTAAGTAGGTGAAGTTGGTTGATAGTATTGGTCAAGTCATCTGTATGCTTATAACTTTCTGTCTTCTTGCTCTATTAATTGTTAATAGAGGCCGGCATGGTGGCTCACGCCTATAATCCCAGCACTTTGGGAGGCTGAGGCGGGCAGATCACCTGAGGTCAGGAGTTCAAGACCAGCCTGGCCAACATATAGTGAAACCCCGTCTCTACTAAAATAATACAAAAATTAGCTGGGCATGGTGGCTCATGCCTGTAGTCCCAGCTACTTGGGAAGCTGAGGCAGGAGAATTGCTTGAACCCGGGAGGCAGAAGTTGCAGTAAGTCAAGATCATGCCACTGCACTCCAGTCTGAGTGACAGAGCAAGACTCGGTCTCACACACACACACACAAAATTCTTAATAGAGTTGTTAAAATCTCCAGCCATAGTTATAGATACATTTTTCTCCTTGTATTTCTGTCTGTTTTGCCTCATATATTTTGAACTCTTTTATTATATGCATAGATGTTTGGGATTAAACTCTTAATCATTATGAAATGAATTTATTTGTCCCTGGTAATATTCTTTGCTCTAAAACCTACTTTTTCTGATATAAATTCAGCCACTTCTTTTGATTTAATGTAGCTTCCTTTTGGTTAGTATTAGTTTGGTATATCTTTTTCCATCCTTTTGTGTTTAACCTATTTTTGTCTTTATATGTAAAAGTGAATTTCTTAAAGGCAGCATATAGTTGGGTCTTGCTTAAAAAAATCCTATCTGACAATCTGCCTTTTTATTGAGATGTCTAAATCATTGACATTTAATGTTAATATTGATTATGTTTGGATTTAACTCTACCATCTTGCTATTTTTTTTTCTATTTGTCACACCTATTCCCTTTTTATTCTGTTTTTCCTTGCCTTTTGGATTATGTATTTTGTATAATTCAATCTTATTTTCTTTGTTGGCTTATTAGCTGTTTGTGGTATTATTTTCATGGTTGCTTTATGATCGTTGTATATACTTTTAACTTATCACAGTCTACCTTTAAGTGATATTATACCACTTCATGTATAGAATCAGAACCTTACAACAATATATTTCCATTTTCTCCTCCTAGATATTATGCTATTGTGATATATTCTACTTTCTTGTATATTAAAAACCTTGGGTATTACTTTTGCTTTAAACAAGTATTTTTTTTTTTTTTTTTTGAGACAGAGTTTTGCTCCTGTTGCCCAGGCTGGAGTGTAATGGCACGATCTCGGCTCACTGCAACCTCCACCTCCTGGGTTCAAGTGATTCTCCTGCCTCAGCCTCCCTAGTAGCTGGGATTACAGGTGCCCGCCACCATGCCCAGCTAATTTTTTGTATTTTTAGTAGAGACAGGGTTTCACTATGTACGTTGGCCAGGCTGGTCTTGAACTCCTGACCTCAGGGGATCCACCCGCCTCAGCCTCCCTAAGTGCTGGGATTACAGGCGTCAGCCACTGCACCCAGCTTAAACAAGTATCTTTTAAGTATATTTAAAAAATAATAAGAAAAGACTTTTATATTAACCTACATAGTTACTATTTCTGATGTTCTTTGTTCCTTTGTGTAGATCCAGATTTCTACCTCATACCATTTCCTTCTGCCTGAAGTACTTCCTTTAACATTTCTTGTATTTCACGTCTGTTAGTGATGAATTATTTCAGCTTTTCTATGTCTGAAAACTATTTTATCTTCATTTTTGAAAGAAATTTTTGCTGGATATAAAATTCTAGGTTGACAGGTTTTTTTTCTTTCACTAGTTTAAAGATGTTGCATTAAAGCCTGTTTTTTGGCTTACATTGTTGTCAACAAGTCCGTTCACATTTTTATTTATTTGAGACATTTTCTGGCTTGCATTGTTTTCAACAAGAAGTCTGTTAACATTTTTATTTATTTATTTATTTATTTATTTATTTATTTATTTATTTACTGAGACAGAGTCTCACTCTGTTACACAGGCTGGAGTGCAATAGTGTGATCCTGGCTCACTGCAACCTCTACCTCCCCGGTTCAAGCGATTATCCTGCCTCAGCCTCCTGAATAGCTGGACTAGAGGCATGCGCTACCATACTTGGCTAATTTTTGTATTTGTTGTTGTTTGTTTCTGAGATGGAGTCTTGCTCTTGTCGCCCAGGCTGGAGTGCAATGGCACGACCTCGGCTAGCTGCAACCTCCGCCTCCCAGGTTCAAGTAATTCTTGTGCCTTGGCCTCACAAGTAGCTGGGATTATAGGTGCCCGCCACCACACCTAGCTAATTTTTGTATTTTTAGTAGAGATGGGGTTTCACCATGTTGGCCAGGCTGGTCTCAAACTCCTGACCTCAAGTTGATCCACCTGTCTTGGCTTCCCAAAGTGCTGGGATTACAGGCATGAGCCACCGCACCTGGCCAACATTTTTATTTTTGTATGACCTCTTTGTATAACCTTGTATATTTTCTGTACACAGGGTACCTTTTTGCTTTGGCTGATTTTGAATTTTTTTTATCAATAGTTTTAAGCAATTTGATTATGTTGTGCCTTGGTATAATTTTTGTCATGTTTCTGTGCTTGAGGTTCATTTAGTTTCTTGGATTCCTGGGTTTGTATTTTTTAAATCAGATTTGGAATATTTTGACCATTATTTTTTCAAAAAAGTTATTTGTCTTTCCCTCTCCTCCACTTTGAGAACTCCAATTACATGTATATTGCATTGCTATGTGTGTATTGGATTGCTGTGTTTCACAGCTCACTGATGTTCTGTTCATTTTTTTTTAATTCTTTTTTTTTCTTTGTGGCATTTTGGATAGTTTCTATTGCTATGTCTTCAAGTTTTCTAATCCTCCTTCTGCATTGTCTAATCTGCTGTTAATCCCACCTAGTGTACTTTTCATTTTAGACATTTTAGTTTTTATATCTCAAAGTTTGATTTGGGTCTTTTTATAATTTCCACAACTCTACTTAATATACACAATATTTTTTCCTTGGAATATAATTATAATAGCTGTTCCAATGCCCTTATGTACTAATTCTATCATATCTGTCACTTCTGAGTCAGTTTCAATTCATTTTTTTCCTCTTCATATGGTTTATATTTTCCTATTTCTTTGTATCCTTCATGATTTTTTAATAAGGTGCTAGAAAATGTGAATTTTGGGTACTGCATATTTGTTATTCCTGTAAATATTTCTGAACTTTGAGATGTAGTCACTTGGAAGTATTTTGATCTTTTCAAGACTAGCTTTTAAATTTGTTATGCGGGGTCAGAACAGTGTTTAATCTAGAGCTAATTTTCTCCCATTCATGAAGTAAAACCACTTTGTGTATTTCAGAATACCCCATGACTTGAGAGGTTTTCTATTCTAGTTATTGGGAACAGGACTATTTCTGGTCCTGTTTGAGCTCTGATGATTTATCCCTCTAATCATTTGGGGTGATTCTTTTTTTTTTTTTTTTTTTTTTTTTTTGAGACGGAGTCTCGCTCTTTCGCGCAGGCTGGAGTGCAGTGGCCGGATCTCAGCTCACTGCAAGCTCCGCCTCCCGGGTTGACGCCATTCTCCCGCCTCAGCCTCCGAGTAGCTGGGACTACAGGCGCCCGCCACCACGCCTGGCTAGTTTTTTGTATTTTTTAGTAGAGACGGGGTTTCACCGTGTTAGCCAGGATGGTCTCAATTTCCTGACCTCATGATCCGCCCGTCTCGGCCTCCCAAAGTGCTGGAATTACAGGCTTGAGCCACCGCGCCCGGCCCATTTGGGGTGATTCTTTCCCCAGCCTCGAGTAGTACACTATGTAATAAATTGCCCCAAAACTTAGCAACTTAAAATAACAGACATTTACTTCTCCCAATTTCTGTGAGTCAGAAATTTGGGCATAGCTTAGTTTGGTGCTTCTGACTCAAGATCTCTTATGACCCAGCTACTTGGGAGGCTGAGGCAGGAGGATCATTTGAGTCCAGGAATTCAAGACCAGCTTGGAAAACATAGCAGGACTCCATCTAAAAAAAAAAAAAAAGGCCAGGCGTGGTGGCTCACACCTGTAATCCCAGCACTTTGGGAGGCCGAGGTGGGTGGATCACAAGGTCAGGAGATCAAGACCATCCTGGCTAACACGGTGAAACCCCGGCTCTACTAAAAATACAAAACAATTAGCTGGGCCTGGTGGCGGGTGCCTGTAGTCCCAGCTACTCAGGAGGCTGAAAGCAGGAGAATGATGTGAACCCAGGAGGCGGAGCTTGCAGTGAGTGGAGATTGTGCAACTGCACTTCAGCCTGGGCGACAGAGTGAGACTCCATCTCAAGAAAAGAAAAAAAAAAACATCTCTTGAGGTTGCCATTGTCAGCCAGGGTTGTGGTTTCATCTGAAGGCTCCTCTGGGAGGGACCAACTTCCAAGCTAACTCACATGGCTATTGGCCAAGTGTCTGGCTTCATGGGTGTCTCTACAGGACTGTTTCATGACATGGTAGCTTGCTTCTCCAAGAATGAGAGAAAGCAACAGAGAATATGCCCAAGATGGAAGCCACCGTCTTTTTATAACCTAATCTCAGAAATAAAATCTCATCACTTCTGCTGTATCCTGTTATAAGTGAGACCAACCAACACTTAATGGGAGGGTATTACACAAGTGTGTGACTGGTAGGAGGTGGGGGTTACTGGCGGCCATCTCAGAGGCTGCCTACCACTGGTAGTTTCCCATTACACACTCAGCTGGACTTCAAGGGAAACTCTCTGCAGATCTTTGGAGTTCTGTCTTTATGCAGCTCTCTTCTCTCTGGTTCCCTGCTCTGTGGACTGTAGCTGCCTTGTCCTCCCCTATGTCTTCTGTCTCATCAATTCAAGGAGATTGCTCGGCTCCATCTGAATTCCCCCTCCCTGCCCCATGGCCCAGAAAATCTTTAGGCAGCAAGCTGAGGCAGTAGTAGGGCTCACCTCATTTGTTTTCTGTCTTGTGTGGATGATTGTCCTTTATTGCCTGATGTTCAATGTCTTTTTTTTTTTTTTTTTTTTGAGACAGGGTCTCACTCTGTCACCTAGGCTGGAGTGCAGTGACCCAATCATAGCTAATTGCAGCCCTGACCTCCTGGGCTCAGGCAGTCCTCCTGCCTATCCTGAGTAGCTGGGACTATAGGTGTGAGCCACCACGCCCACCTAATTTTTCATTTTTTTTGTAGAGATAGAGTCTCACCGTGTTGCTTAGGCTGGTGTTGAACTCCTGGCCTCAAGGGATCCTCCTACCTCAGCCTCCCAAAGTGCTGAGATTACAGGTGTGAGCCACCACACCCATCTTTCAATGTCTTTAAAACAATTTTTTTCATAAATGTTGTCCAATATTTTCAAGTAGAAGAGAAAATTTAGTCCCTGTTATTCCATCTTGGCTGGAAGCAAAAGCAGAAGTCTAGATCTGTGTTTTTAATAGTTGAGTTTTATTGTATTATATGCATATATCATTATTTAATTACCTTTTACAGATATTTTGAATTCTTTTTCAAATGTTTACCCTACTGTGGCAAATTTCCTGGTGTGCTTATCTTTGCATCTGTGTGCAAGGAAACGTATTAGACAAATTCTGAGAATTACTGGATCAAATAGTTCAGCAGTCCCCAACCTTTTTGGCACCAGAGACTGGTTTCGTGGAAGACAATTTTTTCACAGATGGGGGCAGGTGGTGACGGTTTTGGGATGAAACTGTTCCACCTCTGATCATCAGGCGTTAGATGGAGCACACAACCTAGATCCCTCTCATGCACAGTTCTCAACAGGGTTTGTGCTCCTGTGAGACTCTAATGCCGCCACTGATCTGACAGGAGGCGGAGCTCAGGTGGTAATGCTCATGCTCCCGCCACTCATCTCCTGCTGTGCAGCCTCATTCCTAACAGGCCATGGACCTGTACCAGTCCATGATAGATATTGTCGAAGTGCCTTTCCGAAAGATCAGTCTCAGAGCTTTTTATATGTATTTTGTTAAGCCAGATCTACTCCTTGTGGAATTTGGATTTATTCCCATTAACATTAATTTGAGGGGCCAGGCACGGTGGCTCACGCCTGTAATCCCAGCCCTTTGGGAGGCCAAGGTAGACAGATCACAAGGTCAGGAGGTTGAGATCATCCTGGCTAACACCATGAAACCCTGTCTTTACTAAAAATACAAAAAAATTAGCCAGGCGTGGTGGCGGGTGCCTGTAGAATGGTGTGAACCTGGGAGGTGGAGCTTGCAGTGAGCCGAGATCAAGCCACTGCACTCCAGCCTGGGCAACAGAGCAAGACCCCGTCTCAAAAACAAAAAAACAAAAACAAAACAAAACAAACAAACAAAAAACATTAATTTGAAGAGTTGATTCTCATACTGGAGATTTTTTTTTTTTTTTTTTTTTGAGATACAGTCTTGCCCTGTCACCCAGGCTGGAGTGCAATGGCACGATCTTGGCTCACTGCAACCTCTGCCTCCTGGGTTCAAGCAATTATCTTGCCTCAGCCTCTCAAGTAGCTGGGATTACAGGCATGCACCACCATGCCCAGCTAATTTTTTGTATCTTTAATAGAGATGGGATTTCACCATGTTGGCCAGGCTGGTCTCAAACTCCTGACCTTGTAATCTGCCCACCTCGGCCTCCCGAAGTGCTGCAATTATAGGCATGTGCCACCACACCCGGCTGGCGACCTCTTTTTTAATCAATGTTTTTTTGTTTTTTGTTTTTTTTTAAGATGGAGTCTTGCTCTGTCGCCCAGGCTAGAGTGCAGTGGCCGGATCTTAGCTCACTGCAAGCTCCGCCTCCCGGGTTTACACCATTCTCCTGCCTCAGCCTCCCGAGTAGCTGGGACTACAGGCACCCGCCACCTCACCCAGCTAGTTTTTTGTATTTTTTAGTAGAGACGGGGTTTCACCATGTCAGCCAGGATGGTCTCAATCTCCTGACCTTGTGATCTGCCCGTCTCGGCCTCCCAAAGTGCTGGATTACAGGCTTGAGCCGCTGCACCCGGCCATTAATCAAGGTTATTGATGTATAATTTTTATATAATAGAGTGCACATATTTTACGTGTATAGTTAAATGACAAATTAGAAAAAAAAATTCTTTTTGAGACAAGGTTTCACTTTGTCACCCAGTCTGGAGTTCTGTGGCATGAACACGGCTCAATACAACCTTGACCTCCCAGGCTCAAGTAATCCTCCCACCTCAGCCTCCTGAGTAGCTGGGACTTCAGGCATGTGCCACCACACCCTGCTAATTTTTGTATGTTTTGTAGAGACGGGGCTTTGCCATGTTGCCCAGACTGGTCTCAAACTCCTGAGCTCAAGCGATCCTCCTGCCTTGGCCTTCCAAAGCATGGGATTACAGTGGCGTGAGCCACTGCACCCAGCCATAGTTCCATGACAAATTTATACCTCTACAGGCAAGTTATAGAACATTTCCATCACCCTAAAAAGTTCCCTTGTGCCCCCTCCCAGTCAGTCTCTACCCCTCACCCCTGCCCTAGGCAACCACTGATTTGTTTTCTGTCATTATGGGTTAGATTTGTCTTCCTATGGTTTCATATAAATGAGATCATACAGTATGGACTCTTGTATCTGGCTTCTTTTACTTAGCATGCTGAGTAGTTTACTCCTTTTTATTTCTGAATTATATTTCCTTTGAGTTTTATTTTATTTTATTTTAAGAGATGAGGTCTTTCTATGTTGTCCAGGCTGAACTTGAGCTCCTAGGCTCAAGCAATCCTCCTACCTCAGCCTCCTGAGTAGCTAGAACTCAGGTGTGCACCGCTGCAACTGGCTCTTGGTGATCTTTCAAAATAACTCTCATGGAGGGCCTATTATATGCTGGCACTGTGTTAGGCATATCACATTCTTTATCTGTAATTCTTTTTTTTGAGGCAAAGTCTTACTGTTGCCCAGATTGGAACACAGTGTCATGAACACAGCTTACTACAGCCTCAACTTCCTGGGCTCACGCAATCCTTCCATCTCAGTGTCCCCAGTAGCTAGGGCTACAGGTGTGCACCAGCATGCCTGGCTAATTCTTTAAGTTTTTGTAGGGATGAAGTCTTGCCATGTTGCCTAGGCTGCTCTTGAACTCCTGGGCTCAAGTGACCATCTACTTCAGCCTCCCAAAGTGCTGGGATTACAAACGTGAACTACCATGCCCAGCCTGTAATTCTTATAATAGTTCTATGAGGGCTGTAATGACTTGTCTGAGGTTCCATGACCAGTCATCCATTTATCTTTTATTGCTGACCCTGCCCCAATTTGAAAGCCCAGTTTGAATGCCAGGATAAATATGGTCTGTTAATGGAATGATAGGAGCTTTGAATCCAAGAGACCTGAGTTCAAATCCAAGCTTTAACCTTTTTCTGGGTGACTTGAGCTCTCTGCTGTTCATCTTATCTCTTAAAGTACGTTAATCACCCTTCTCCAGATGTAATGGATGTAAAGGCTCTAGCGCAGGGCCTGCCACCCAGGGACATTGCATGGAGGCCACAGTGTTTTATCTTTCTTTTTTTAAAAAAAAATTTCCCCATGTGCTAGACCATCCAGGCAGATTCCTGTGATAAGCTTCAACTACTACCACCATAACCGTCATTATTGCAAAGATCCATAAGTATCTTTTCCTGTGCTTTCTCTAACAGAATACTCTCCTATGGAAAGATTTAAGGAATTCCAGATCAAGTCATATCCTCTACAAGACTTTAGCTCCTTGAAACTTCTGCATCTCAAAAAAGCCTGGGGGTTACAGGGGACGAGCTTCAGCAGGAAGATCGGAACCTCAGGAGACACTCTCCCCAAGATGCTGGGCCCGAAGATCCAGTAAGCTCAGCCCTTGGCAGATAGACGGGTCCAGACTGTGGTTGCAAAGAGAGATAGTACTTATATGGCAGAATGTTGGGGATGCTGGAGAGGGGGCAAAGGTGGAGGACACAGGTCAATCCCAAAGGGTTGTGCATGAGGCAGCCTAGAGATGTCCTGGGTCTGAGAGCCAGGACCTGCATTCTCCACCTGTAACTCACAAGGCTACTTCAGGCATTCAGCCACGTCTTTTCTCAGGGCCTCAGTACCCCATTTAAGGAAGAAGGGACTGGACAGATCTTCCGGCTCTGACATTCTGTCGGTCTGTGTGTTTCTGGGCTGTTTTGATTCTGAGCTGCTTCAGAAAATTCTGTCCATCTAAGGAAGGCAGTTATAGCACAGTAGATAAGAGCCTGTGTTTGGAATTAATCCTGGCTTGGCCACTTATTTTAGCTCTGTGTCCCCAGGCAAGGGACTTGACCTCTCTAGGCTGTATTTCTTGGTAGATAATAGCATCTAAGTCTTGGGGTTGTTGCAAGCCAGCAGTTAAATGAGATACTGATAATTATAGTTAACACTTACAGAATACTTTTTGTAGCTGGGCATAGTGGCACATACCTGTAATCCTAGCTACTCAGGAGGCTGACACAGGAGGATCACTTGAGCCTAGGAAGTTGAGGCTGCAGTGAGCTGTGATCATGTCACTGTACCCCAGCCTGGGCAACACAGCAAGACCCTGTCTCTTAAAAAAAAAAAAAAAAGGAAAGAAAACAGGCTGGGCATGGTGGCTCATGCCTGTAATCTCAGCACTTTGGGAGGCTGAGGCGGGCGGATCACCTGAGGTCAGGGGTTCGCAACCAGCCTGGCCAACATGGTAAAACCCTATCTCCACTAAAAATACAAAAATTAGCTGGGTGTGATGGCAGGCGCCTGTAGTTCCAGCTACTTGGGAGGCTGAGGCACAACAATCACTTGAACCCAGGAGGCGGAGGTTGCAATGAGCTGTGATCATGCCACTGTACTTCAGCCTGGGCAACAGAGCCAGACTTCATCTCAAAACAAAACAAAACCCCTTTTCAGTGCCTAGTACTGAATTATCTAATTTAATCTCCATAACAACTCTACGAGTACTATTATAATCATTCCCATTTTTCAGGTGAGAAAACCAAGGTACAGAGAGGGGTTAAGTTGCTTGTTCCAGTTTGCACAGGTGGAAAGTGGCAGAGCCAGGACTCAAACCTGAGCAGCTCAGTGTTGTTATCAGTGCGATTGTCACAACTGGTATGAGGCGGATGCACACTGGGTGCTGTGCTTTTGTTTTTTCTGGTGAGGATGAAGAGCGGAAGATGAGACTCAGTGGGGACCACCCTAGAAGCAGCTCACTGCTGGGTCCAGAGGAGCACAGCCCCCATCCCTGCTACTTTTGAAACTGAAGTGTCATAATGAGACTAACAATGGCACCAGTGTCAAAATCCCTGCATTCCTGCAAGGGCCACTTCATGTGAGTCCTTTGCCTGTTAACATTTCCAAGCTGCTGGCCTCCATAACGAGCACCCTGTCACTTTTGAGCTGTGATGGATAATCCTTCCGAAGAATCTAGGTTGCAGTGAGCCAAGATTGTGCCACTGCACTCCAGCCTGGGCAACAAGAGCAAAACTCCATCTCAAAAAAAAAAAAAAGAAAAGAAAAGAAAAGAAATTTCTTCCTCTTGACTGGGCGCAGTAGTTCATGCCTATAATCCCAGCACTCTGGGAGGCCAAAGCGGCCAGATCACTTGAGGCCAGGAGTTTGAGACCAGCCTGGGCAACATGGTGAAACCCTGTCTCTGCTAAAAATTAGCCGGGCATGGTGGTAGGCACCTGTAGTCCCAGCTACTTGGGAGGCTGAGGCAAGAGTATCACTTGAAACCCAGAAGTAGAGGTTTCAGTGGGCAGAGATCCCATCAGTGCCCTCGAGCCTGGTGACAGAGTGAGACTCTGTCTCAAAGAAAAAAAAAGAAAGAAAAAAGAAAGAAATTCTTTCCTCATGCTGGGCATGAGAGGGCCAGCCTGGACTTCCCACCCAGTAGGCCTGGCATGGCTGCATGGGATCATCAGCCCCTGCCTCCAGGAGAACAGCCCTCAGGTGTTTAAGGGGAGGGCCTGTATCACCTTCCTCTCCCTAGTCTCCTCTTCTGCACCCTTCAATTCCTGACAATGGGAGTCAAGTCTCTTCCAGGGCTTGATTTTGAGTTTTCTCGCCTTCTGGGGAGTTGTGAATTCCCCAGGGAGGGGAGTCCTCCATGTGCAGAAGAGTGAGGGCTGATTAGCTAGGGCCTCAGGAGCAGACTGTGTTACAGATGAGCTCTCTAACAAGCTGTCACATTTCAGATCCAGGCCTGTTCAGTCGATCAAATGTGCCATGATCAATACCAAGCTTGGTGAGCTCCCCAAGGAGGCTGCAGTGGGGGCCTACATGAAGGTGCACACTGTGGAGCAGGGAGAAATTTTGGTGAGTATGCCAAGAGCTTTGTTCACCACGGAGTATGTAACACAAATGGGCTGGAATGTTAAGTAATGACAGTAAAGGTTTAAAAACACTTCCCTCCATATTTGATGATATCAAGGAATTGTGTTGATTTGTAAAGATGTGATAAGAGTAGGCCTGGCACAGTGGCTCACACCTGTAATCCCAGCACTATAGGAGACCGAGGTGGGCAGATCACAAGGTCAGGAGTTTGAGACCAGCCTGGCCAACATGGTGAAACCCTGTGTCTACTAAAAATATAAAAATTAGCCGGGCGTGGTGCGCCTGTGATCCCAACTGAATCCAGGAACAAGGCAAAGATGTTCCCTCTTACCACTCCTATTCAACACTGTACTGAAAGCCCTAGCTAGTCCATTCAAGAAAAGGAAATAAAAGGCATACAGATTGGGAAGGAAGAAATAAAACTATCTTTGTTTGCAGATAACATTATTGTCTATGTAGATAATTCCAAACAATTTTTTAAAAAAGAAAAACCTCCTGAAACTAATGAGATTATATAGCAAAGTCACAGGATACAAGATTAATATACGAGAGTCCATTGCTTTACTTATACCAGTGATGAACAATTGGAATTTGACATTAAAAAACACAATACCAGCTAGGCACAGTAGCCCCAGCACTTTGGGAGGCTGAAGGTGGGTGGATCACTTGAGGTCAAGACCAGCCTGGCCAACATGGTGAAATCTCGTCTCTGCTAAAAATACAAAAATTAGCTGGGGCCCAGGCATGGTGGCTCACACCTGTAATCCCAGCACTTTGGGAGGCTGAGGCAGATTGGATCACTTGAGGTCAGGAGTTCAAGACCAGCCTGGCCAACATGGTGAAACCCCATCTCTACTAATAATACAAAAATTAGCCAGGCATGGTGGCACGCACCTATAATCCCAGCTGCTCGGGAGGCTGAGGCAGGAGAATCACTTGAACCTGGGAGGCGGAGGTTGCAGTGAGCTGAGATCGTGCCATTGCACTAAAGCCTGGGCGACAAGAGTGAAACTCCATCTCCACAAAAAAAAAAACACCCAAACCAAAACGCCAGGTGTAGTGGCGGGCACCTGAAATCCCACCTGTTTGGGAGACTGAAGCACAAGAGTTGCTTGAATTCGGGAGGCAGAGGTTGAAGTGAGCCGTGATTGTGCCACTGCACTCCGCTTGGGTGACAAGAGCAAAACTCCATCTCAAAAAAAAAAAAAAAAAATTAATAACAAATCCATAAATTACCTAATATTTTTACAGAATCTAATTTCTAAAGAATTCAATTTCTAGGCCAGGCGCGGTGGCTCATGCCTGTAATCCCAACACTTTGGGAGGCCAATGCGGGTGGATCACCTGAGGTTGGGAGTTCAAGACCAGCCTGACCAACATGGAGAAACCCCGTCTCTACTAAAAATGCAAAATTAGCTAGGCGTGGTGGACACCTGTAATCCCGGCTATTTGGGAGGCTGAGTCAGGAGAATTGCTTGAACCCAGGAGGTGGAGGTTGCGATGAGCCAAGATGGCGCCATTGCACTCCAGCCTGGGCAACAATAGCGAAACTCCGTCTCAAAAAAAAAAAAAAAAAAAACAATTTCTAAGGAATTCATTATGAAAAGGCTAAATATTGCATGATTCCAATTCTATGACATTCTGGAAAAGAAAAACACTATGGAGATAGTAAAATTATCAGTGGTTGCAAGAGGTTTGGAGTTCAGGAGATGGGATGAATAGGTGAAGCACAGGGGACTTTTAGGGCAGTAAAATTATTCTCTATGGTACTGTAATGGTGGATACAAAAGCATTTGTCAAAACCCATTTAATTTTACAGCACAAAAAGTGAATCTTAATGTATGCAATTTGTTAAAACAGAAAAAAATCAGCTGGGCGTGGTGGTTCACACCTGTAATCCCAGCACTTTGGGAGGCTGAGGCAGGCGGATCACAAGGTCATCAAGATCATCCTGGCTAACACGGTGAAACCCCATCTCTACTAAAAATACAAAAAATTAGCCGGGCATGGTGGCAGTCGCCTGTGGTCCCAGCTACTCTTGAGGCTGAGGCAGGAGAATGATGTGAACCCAGGAGGTGGAGCTTGCAGTGAGCAGAGATAGCACCACTGCATTCCAACCTGGGTGACAGAGCAAGACTCCGTCTCGAAAAAAAGAAAAAAGAAAAAAATCATCTAGGAGGTCAGTGGATCCTAGGAAGGAATACAAACTATGACAAGATAATCTAACCATTACAAATGTATGAAACAATCTCTGTGAAGCAGTTGGGGGAAAAGATGCTGACTTAAGTAACTTTGGAAATGAGTGGAGTTGGTAAGACTAAAGCGAAAGGAACTGTGTCTGAGCACTGTGCCCTAGTGATAAAACTGTTTCTCATGAAGTTGTGGATTAACAATACTTCTACTACTATACATGTACACAGTGTTAACACTGAAATAAATCAGTTCAGTAAATGGATGGCAGAGGGTGGGAGCCAGGTTTTTCACAATTTAAGCAGGAATGTATAGAAAGCAGGGGGAGCCTAGAATGCTCCATGTAGTAATGGATTAGAGTTGAAAACATCAGTAGATACTCAAATTTAGCTCAATATATACTTACAGATAATTATGTATAGAAATATATGTGTAGGTGGGTCAGGCATGGTGGTTCACGCCTGTAATCCCAGCACTTTGGGAGGCTGAGGTGGGCGGATCACAAGGTCAGGAGATCGAGACCATCCTGGCTAATACTGTGAAACCCCATCTCTATTAAAAATACAAAAAAATTAGCTTGGCCTGATGGCGGGCGCCTGTAGTCCCAGCTACTCGGGAGGCTGAGGCAGGAGAATGGCAGGAACCCGGGAGGCAGAGCTTGCAGTGAGCGGAGATCGCGCCACTGCACGTCAGCCTGGGTGACAGAGCGAGACTCCATCTCGGGAAAAAAAAAAAAGAAATATGTATGGGTATGGTTAGAAACATACAACTGTTTTGCTCTGTCAGATAATAGGGCCTAAAAGAAATGATACCCTTCCAGCAATGAGCACACTTAGCACTTGGATCTTGGTTGGTTGGTTGGTTGCTTGGTTTCTTTCTTTCCTTCTTTCTTTTTTTTTTGTTTTTTGAGACAGAGTCTTGCTCTGTCACCCAGGCTGGAATGCAGTGGTGCCATCTTGGCTCACTGCAACCTCTGCCTCCTGGGTTCAAGTGATTCTTCTGCCTCAGGCTCCCGAGTAGCTGGGATTATAGGTGCCCGCCACCATGTCTGGCTAATTTTTTGTATTTTTAGTACAGGTGGGGTTTCGCCATGTTGGCCGGGTTGGTCTCGAACTCCTGACCTCGTGATCCACCCACCTCAGCCTACCAAAGTGCTGGGAATATAGGCGTAAGCCACTGTGCCCGAACTCTTTTATTCTTCTTAAGAGACAAGGTCTTGCTCTGTCACTCAGGTTGGAGTGCAGTGGCGAGTGATCATGGGTCACTGCAGCCTTGAACTCCTGGGCCCAACCAATGCTCTCACCTGAGTATTGTGAATAGCTGAGACTGCAGGTGTGTGCTGCCATGCCCAACTAATTTTTTTATTTTTTGTTAGAGACAGGGTCTCACTATATTGCCCAGGCTGGTCTGGAACTCCTGGCCTCAAGCAATACTCCCACTTTGGCCTCCCAAAGGGCTGGGATTACAGGCGTGAACCATCGTGCCTGGCCTCCATACTGTTTTTCATAAAGGCTGTCCTAATTTATATTCCCACCAATAACGTTTGAGGGTTCCCTTTTTTCCAATCTTTGCCAACATTTGTCATATTTTGTCTTTTTGATAGTAATCGTTTTAACAGGTATAACTCAATATCTCATTGGATTTTCACTTTGCATTTCCATGATGATCAGTGATGTTGAGCATTTTTTTCATATACCTGTTGGTCATTTGTATGTCTTCCTTTGAGAAATGTCTATTCAGAGTTTTTGCCCACTTCTTTTTTTTTTTTTTTTTTTTTTTTTTTGAGACGGTGTCTTGCTCTGTCGCCCGGGCTGGAGTGCAGTGGCCGGATCTCAGCTCACTGCAAGTTCCACCTCCCGGGTTTACGCCATTCTCCTGCCTCAGCCTCCCGAGTAGCTGGGATTACAGGCGCCCACCACCTCGCCTGGCTAGGTTTTTTTTGTATTTTCTAGTAGAGACGGGGTTTTACCGTGTTAGCCAGGATGGTCTCGATCTTCTGACCTCGTGATCCGCCCGTCTCGGCCTCCCAAAGTGCTGGGATTACAGGCTTGAGCCACCACGCCCGGCCTTTGCCCACTTCTTAACCAGGCTATTTGATTTCTTGAGACTGTGTTGTCTAAGTTCGTTATACATTTTAGATATTATCCCCTTATCAGATGTACAGCTTGCAAATATTTTCTATCATTCTTTAGGTTGTTTTTTTACTTTGTTGTTGTTTCCTTTGCTATGCGGAAGCTTTTTAGTTTGATGCAATCTCATTTGTCTATTTTTGCTTTTGTTGCCTGTGTTTTGGGGTCATACCCAAAAAAAACCATTGCCCAGGCCAATGTCAAGAAACCAGATCATGATTTCTAATACAATTTCCCAATAAAAGGAACAAGGGCTCTTTGGAAGAATGGTTGAATCTAGGACTAGGGCAGGAAATACACAGGATGAGTCTAGAACATATTGTAATGCCGGAAAGTAAGGAAGAGCTGGGGGAGGGGCAGGAACTACTTTAATATGGGAGCATGTCCAAGGACACGGGGGCCACCTAAAATATCTCCCAGTGGCCAAAGCTGAAACAATTTGAAAAACAAAATAAAGCAGTGTTGGATTATAACCAAAAGTACAAAATAAACATTCGTGAGTACATATTGATATAAATGAATTAATAATGAATTAATAAATGGAGGAGAAGAGACAAATCTCCCTGCAGAATAAATTTCAAGCAATTTATGTAGCTACACTGTCTTAAAGGAGAGAGAGCCTAACTCTCTACTCCTTAAATTTGGGCCATGCATAGGACTTCCTTCCAAAGAATACAGTATGGCAAGGGGGGAATGAAGTAACTTTACAGTGGAAAAAATCTGAAAAACACAGCCAGATCATCAAGGCCAACATCAATAGTAAAACATCATGTTGATAGTATTGTTCCTTGATAGGATGTGATGAAAATATCACTTAACTTCTGTGGCCATCCTCTCAATATCTTATAACTCCAGTCTAATCATGAGACATGATTAGAGGGAAAACATGAGACAAATTCTAACAATGGCATCCCACAAAATACTCAGTGAGTACCCTCAAAACTGCCAAGATAATAAAAAATGGCCTGAGAAAATGCCACAGCCAAGAGGAGCCTAAAGAGCCCTATTATTAAACGTAATGTTGTATCCTGGATAAGATAGTGAACTAGAAAAAGGGCATTAGGTGAAACAGGAAATCTAAGCAACTCATTGACTTTAGCTAACAATAATGTAGCAGCAGAGGTTCACTAATTGTAACAAAGACTTACCAATGTAAGATGTGGGAAACTGGACGTGGAGTATATGGGCACTTTCTGCACTATCTTCTCAATTTTTCTGTAAATCTAAAACTGTTTTAAAAAATAAGACCACCAGGCCAGGCGCGGTGGCTCACGCCTGTAATCCCAGACGCTTTGGGAGGCCAAGGCAGGCGGATCACCTGAGGTTGGGAGTTTGAGACCAGCCTGGCCAACATGGTGAAACCCCATTTCTACTAAAAATACAAAATTAGTCAGGCATGGTGGCACACACCTGTAACCCCAGCTACTCGGGAAGCTGAGGCAGGAGAATCACTTGAACCCAGGAGGCAGAGGTTGCAGTGAGCCAGGATTGTACCACTGCACTCCAGCCTGGGTAACAGAGTAAGACTCTGTCTCAAAAAAAATAAAAGGAATCCAAGGCTGGGCACAGTGGCTCACACTTGCTGAAGCCCAGGAGTTCGAGACCAGCTTGGGCAACAAAGTGAGACCCTGTCTCTACAAAAACTTAAAAAGTTAGCTGGGCATGGTGACATTTGCCTATGATCCCAGCTACGTGGGAGGGTGAGGTAGGAGGATTGCTTGAGCCTGTGAAATCGAGGCTGCAGTGAGCCATGATTGTGTTACTGTACTTCAGTCTGAACAACAGAATGAGAGCCTGTCTCAAAAAAAAAAAAAAAAAAAAAAAAAATGCAGTAGTGGTAGCAAGGGTAGTATGGATGACCATGCTTGGCTATGAGCTGATCACTATGGAAGCTCGGTGGCAGGTGCCAGAGCTGAATGAGAGGAGGAGGAGCAGTGTGCGGGTGCAGAGGTGGGGCGGGAGAAGGGCCTTCCAGGAGGAGAAATGGGACTCAGCCCGCCTGTGCCTGCAGACGGCTGTCTCCTGAAGCCTCATATGTGGTCATTTGGCATCTGGGAAACCGTTCCCTCACCAAGCCCTCTCCTCTGTTCCTCTGTCACTATCTCCAAGGTTGTCCTTACACCATTCTTACCCTGTGTTATGGTGGACTGTGCATGCTCCTTCTCTCCACTCACACCAGCCTGTATGTCCTCAGGGCTGGGAAGGTCAGTCCAGTACTGTCTGAGAGGTCCAGTCCCTAGCACAGTCCAGTGGACAAAGGTCCAGTCCCTTTGTCAATGCTGATTATTTTTGAGCTCTTAGAAATTTCTTCCTTTTGTTTAGTAAAACATTGCCTCCTACAACTTTAAACTAGCTCCTCTCTTCTCCCTGCCCTATCCCCTAAAACAGAAGGAATCTACTTCCTTAGCATGTGATGCCCTTAGGTATTTAAAGAATGCTGTTTTGTTTTTCATTCAACATTTATGTAGCCAGGCACAGTGCCAGTGTTCCGTTAATTATTTTCATATTCACACAGAGTGGCCTCCATTCCTTTGGTCATTCTTCAAGGAGCTTAGTTTCCAGCCTTCCAGCTCATTGCTCCTCCTGGAAAGTCCTTCTGCCTGCCCCACCTCTGCGCCCACATACCGCTCCTCCTGCCACTCAGCTCTGTCACCCGCCTCCCAGCCTCCATAGTGATCAGCTCACAGCCAAGCGTGGTCACCCACACTCCCCCTGCCCCCACTACTGGATTCATTGTTTTAGTGGTCTTATTTTTTAGAACAGTTTTAGATTTACAGAAAAATTGAGAAGATAGTACAGAGAGTCCCCATATGTCCCTCTCCCAGTGTCCCCTGTTATTAACATCTTACATTAATACGTCTTTGTTAGAGTTAATGAAGGTGGTGTCTGCTTCACTTCAATTTGTTAATGTTTCAGAGTAAGGTGCTCAGAGCTGAACACAGGGCACCACAGGACACTGAGGCCTGGGCAGGATGGAGGCATGAGGACGGAAAAGGCCTTGCTCAGTTTGGTAGGCGGTGACAGGAGGGGAGGCTGTGTCAGGAACAGGAACAACAGGATCTGTTTTGTCCAGGCCCTGCAATGCTGGAACAGGGAGTAAGGCCTTGATTTCCTAGAAGTCCTGGAAGGCTTTGGGTGGGGACTTAGCAAAAGGACCTGGCTGCTGCTTCCCACATAGGGCCAGCACATAGAAGGCCTTCAACAAAGATTTGTTAACGTGACCCCTTTGAAGAAAATGTCTGCGGATGCCTCCGTGAGGTGCCTGTGATAGGACTCTGAGCTCTCTGTGTTGAGGCCCTGACTTCAGCTGTAGGAGAATGAGAGTGGTAACTGCTTGACTGAACCCGCCCCCTGGAAGGTGGGTCACATTGTCCTCACCCTTGGGAGTAGCAGTGTGGAGCTGGGTCAGCCCTGGGAACAGCAGAGGGTGGGGCCTAGGGTAGAGGGACGCAGGTTTTGAGCCAGGAGATATAGGAAGTCCAACTTCTCCATGGAACAGGCAGGCTGAGGCCTCTGAAGTGGTCAAGACTGGATGGGCCAGAGCCATGGGCATCGCAGAAGAGAGGTGGCAAGCAGCACTTCTTATTCTCATTTTGCTTCTAATAGTTAGCTGTATGGCCACGGGCAAATCACTTTCCCTTTCTGAATCTGTGTCATGAGAAAATGAGGAGATTCATCTGGGTGAGCTGCCACCTCTAAAGTTGTGTGACTTCATTTGGGTCGCTCATTCAGCAGATATTCCTTGAGCACCTACCATGCTCCAAGCATGGCACAAAGTGCCAGTGTGGCTGAGTAAACTGACATAATTCCTGCCCTCATGGGGCTTATGATCTAGTCAGGACAGACAATAGGTAGCTAGTAAATACATAGAAAATTACAAATTGCTGTTAGGAATGGAATGGAAAGCAGGGTGGGTGGAGAGATTCTTAAATGGGGTGGCTAAGGGAAGGCTGCTCTGAGGAGGTAATGTTTAAGCTGAGACCTGAATGATGAAAAGAATAAGCTATGGGGCTGGGCACAGTAGCTCACACCTGTAATCCCAGCACTTTGGGAGGCCAAGGAAGGAGGATCGCTGAGGCCAGGAGTTCGAGACCAGCCTGGGCAACATGGTGAAACCCCGTCTCTACCAAAAACAAAAATTAGCTGAGTGTGGTGGTGCACACCTGTAGTCCCAGCTACTCAGGAGGCTGAGGCAGGAGGATCTCTTGAGCCCAGGAAGTTGAGGTTGTAGTGAGCTGAAATCATCCAACTGCACTCCAGGCTGGGGACAGAGTGAGACTTTGTCTCAAAAAAAAAAAAAAAAAGAATAAGCGATGGAACAACCTGGCAGAAAAGTGTTCCAGACAGAAGCAGCAAGTTCAAGGTTCAAGGCAGGAGGGAGGAGGCGTGTTGAGGGGATTGGAAGGGAGGGCAGGGTGGCTGGAACAGACTAAGCAAGGCAGCAGTGACACGAGGCTGAGATGGAGGGCCTGGAAGGGTGAGACAGCCCAGGCCTTAGGAGGCATGAGGAGATTTATTTGATCCCAGGTGCTTTGGGAGGCTATTTGAAGCATCTAGCCAGAGAAGCAACTGACTCCAGCTGTGTGCCTGCAGCATGTGGGTTGGAGGTGGCTGAGAGAGCAAGCAGGACAGCAGTGCTCCTGAGTGGATCCCTGGTTCAAGGTTGGGCTCTGCCACTTTATGTCTCCTTACCTTGGGCAAGCTACTTAACCTCTTTGTGCCTCAGTTTCCTCATTGTAGTTGCTGAAAGCACAGACTCTGAAGACAGACCACCTGGTTCAAAGCCTAGGTTTATTGCTTTTCTGATGTGTGATGTTGGGCAATTTTCTTTTCTTTTCTTTTCTTTTCTTTTTTTTTTTTTTTTTGAGACGGAGTCTCCCTGTCTCGCCCAGGCTGGAGTGCAGTGGTGTGATCTCGGCTCACGGCAACCTCCACTTCTTGGGCTCAATAAATCCTCCCACCTCAGCCTGGGACTATAGGCATGCACTATCACACCTGGCTAACTTTTGTAATTTGTGTAGATGTGTGGTTTCACCATGTTGCCCAGGCTGGTTAAAATTCCTGGGCTCAAGTGATCTACCCCCTTGGGACTCCCAAAGTGCTGGGATTACAGGTGTGAGCCACTGCACGTGGCACCTAACTGTTTGATTTTTGTTGTAAGTCCTAAGGAAGAGAAAACAGATTTACTCAACAAAAAAAAGAGAGAGCTGTAATTAGACGTTGGGGAAAATTTGAGAGCAATAGTGGCAGTGAGATTGCTGGAGTAGGACAGTGGGTAATCTGATTTAGGTGCTCTTCTAATTCCAGGGTCAGAGAAATTCCATGTCATGTAGCAAAAAGGGCCCAGGATTTCTCCTGCTGGTCATTTGCTCAGTGATCCCAGATAAATTCACCTCCTGTTTGAGGCCTTCTTTTTCCCATCTAGAAAATCTGCGGGTAGGCCAGGCACGGTGGCTCATGCCTGTAATCCCAGCACTTTGGAAGGCCAAGGCGGTGGATCACCTGAGGTCAGGAGTTCGAGACCAGCCTGAGCAACATGGAGAAATCCCATCTCTACTCAAAATACAAAATTAACCGGGCGTGGTAGTGCATGCCTGTAATCCCAGCTACTAGGGAGGCTGAGGCAGGAGAATCGTTTGAACCTGGGAGGCAGAGGTTGCAGTGAGCTGAGATTGGGCCACTGCACTCCAGCCTGGGCAACAAGATCGAAACTCCGTCTCAAAAAAAAATAAAAATAAAAATAAAAGAAAATCTGCGGGCAGACCTGGCCAGTCTCTGAGGTCTAACTTTCTGTGACTTCTCTCCCGAGGGTCTTCACCAGGCCTTCCTTCCAGAGGGTGAATGCGACACACGACCCTTGATCCTGATGAGCCTGGGAAATGAGTTGATACGGATAAGGAAGGAAATATTTTATGAACTGATTGACAATGATGACGAGATGATAAAAAAGTTGTTAAAGCTCAATATTGCATTCCCCAGGTCAGTACTGGAAATGTGCGTAAGTCCCATTAGGTGAAATGAACAATTTTTCACCTGTTATTTTAGTAAAAGAGGGAAAAATGTAATACCTACTGCCTACTGACAAGGGTGAAATGAAATGGGAGTTGTTGGTACACTCTAGATAGGCTCAATCCGTTTGATGATAATTTTAGCATTACATTTCAAATGTTATAAAACTGTCTTGACACTTTGAGACAGAGATTCATCTGTGAATTTATAGAGCCAAAATATAGAGAAAGCCCCTGCATTAAGATGTTCATTGCAGGGTCAGGCGCAGTGGCTTACGCCTATAATCCCAGCAGTTTGGGAAGCCAAGGCAGGCAGATCACTTGAGGTCAGGAGTTTGAGACCAACCTGGCCAACGTAGTGAAACCCCATCTCTACTAAAAACACAAAATTAGCCAGGCGCAGTGGCACATGCCTGTAATCCCAACTACTCAGGACGCTGAGGTAGGAGAATCGCTTGAACCTGGGAGACAGAGGTTGCAGTGAGCTGAGATGGCACCACTGCACTTCAGCCTGGGTGACAGAGTGAAACTCTGTGTTAAAAAATAATAAGGCCAGGCGCGGTGGCTCACGCCTGTAATCCCAGCACTTTGGGAGGCCGAGGTGGGTGGATCACCTGAGGTCAGGAGTTTGAGACCAGCCTTGCAAACATGGTGAAACCCTGTCTCTACTAAAAATGCAAAAATTAGCTGGGCGTGGTGGCGGGCACCTGTAATCCCAGCTACTCGGAAGGCTGAGGCAGGAGAATCACCCGAACCCAGAAGGCAGAGGTTGCAGTGAGCCGAGATTGCACCATTGCACTCCAGCCCGAACATGGGAAAAAACTCTGTCTCAAAAATAATAATAATAATAATGGCAATAATAATAACTAAGGCCAGGGTGGCTCATGCCTGTAATCCCTGCACTTTGGAGGCAGTGAAGTGTATCACCGAGGTCTGAGGTTTGTGGCCAACATGGTGAAACCCTGCCTGTACTAAAAATACAAAAATTAGCCGGGCATGGTAGTGGGCCCCTGTAATCCCAGCTACTCAGGAGGCTGAGGCAGAATAAGCAGACTAGGAGGCAGAGGTTGAAGTGAGCCAAGATCGCCATTACTGCCTCCAGCCTGGGTGACAGGCGAGAGATTCCATTTAATAATAATAATAATAATAATAATAATAATAATAGGCTGGGCATGGTGTGGCTCGCCTGTAATCCCCAACACTTTGGGAGGCGAGGCAGGTGGATCACCTGAGTCAGGAGTTTAACCAGCTGGCCAACATGGGTGAAAACCCGTCTCTACTAAGCGTACAAAAATTGGCAGATTGTGGTGGTGGCCATCTTTAATCCAACTATTCAGGAGGCTGAGGCAGGAGAATCACTTGAACCCGGGAGGCAGAGGTTGAAGTGAGCCAAGATTACGCCATTGCACTCCAGCCTGGGTGACAGAGCGAGATTCCATTTAATAATAATAATAATAATAATAATAATAATAATAATAGGCTGGGCATGGTGGCTCACGCCTGTAATCCCAGCACTTTAGGAGGCCGAGGCAGGTGGATCACCTGAGGTCAGGAGTTTAAGACCAGCTGGCCAACATGGTGAAACCCCGTCTCTACTAAACGTACAAAAAATTAGCCGGGTGTGGTGGTGGCCATCTTTAATCCCAGCTATTCAGGAGGCTGAGGCAGGAGAATCACTTGAACCTGGGAGGCAAAGGTTGCAGTGAGCCAAGGTTGCGCCATTGCACTCCAGCCTGGGCAACAAGGGCGAAACTCTGTCTCAAACAAACAAAAATAATAATAGTAAATAAATAAAGTAAGATGTTCATAGCAGCCATATTCATAATAGAAAAACAATGACAACAACATTCATGTGTGCCACACTAAAGGGATAGTTTACAAAATTGTGGTATTTTCTCTTGATAGAACATAATTGTTTTATTTAAAAAATGGTAAGCTTAATGGCTCTGTAACAGCAGGGTAAAATGGGTGATATAATGATACTGGAAAAGGGCAGTACAGAATTGTACAGGTGCTATGACTATGCCTTTGTCAAACACTTACCCGAGAGAAACCTAGAAGGAAATAAGCGAAAATGACAATGCCTGTGGTAAGAGTCGTTTTCTCCGGGAGGTGAGACTAAAGGAACTTTCTGGTTATATATTCCTCTCATATTTGTTCTTGCAATGCATATGCATTGCTTTTATTTTATTTTATTTTATTTTTATTTACTTATTTTTTTTTGAGACAGGTTCTCACTCTGTTCCCCGGGCTGGAGTGCAGTGGCACAATCATGGCTCACTGTAGCCTTGACCTCCTGGGTTCAAACGATCCTCCCAGCTCAGTCTCCCGAGTAGCTGGAACTGTAGACATGCACTACAATGCTCAGCTAATTGAAAATTTTTTTGTAGAGATGCGAATCTCACTATGTTGCCCAAGCTGGTCTTGAACTCCTGGACTTAAATAGTCCTCCTGCTTGGTCTTCCAAAGTGCTGAGATTTACTTTTATAATTATTAAAAATAAGTATGTATCTTGAAAGATTAGATACATTTTTTCTTCACTTTTTCATAGTGTCCAAATTTTCTAGAGTGAATGTTAATGCTTTTATAATGAGAACAAATAGCTTTATTTAAATGTAAAAATTAATTTATTGCCCAGACCAGTGGTCTCAAAACTGTTTTCATCTCACGTTGGTATTACTAAAAAGTGTTCAAGCATGTACTCCCTGGTATGTATATATATATGTATAAATAACATCTGTTGATTTGTTTTTATTATATCCACATATAGTATAACTGTACCAATATATATTATAAACATATGAAAATCGATCTTTTAAAAGAATAAGAGAAAGATAAATATAAATGAAATCTTACTATTCACATACTCTAGTGGATCTTGTACATCTCCCTGGGTGACATGTCTCTCCACCCCAACTTTGTTTCCTGTGTGTGTGAAAGAGACGGGGTCTCACTCTGTCATCCAGGCTGGCATGCTGTGGCTCAATCTCAACTCACTGCAGCCTCCACCTCCCGGGCTCAAGTGATCCTCCCACCTCAGCCTTCCCACTAGCTGGGACAACAGGCAGGCGCCACCATGCCTGGCTAATTTTTTGTATTTTTTGGTAGAGGCAGGGTTTTGCCATGTTGCCCAGGCTGGTCTCAAACTCCTGAGCTCAAAGGATCCACCCACCTTGGCCTCCCAAAGTGCTGGAATTGCATGCGCCACCGTGCCTGGCCTCCAACCCCACTTCGGGACCACCAAGCTAGATTCCTGCAAGAGTCTTATCACGGGTTCCTCCCTTTAGTCTCCTCCCTGCCGGATTCTTTCTGCCCACTGTGTTCTTGTTAAAACCCTAATCTAGTTGTGTTAAACTCCTGCTTGAAACCTCTCAATGGTATCTCACTGCCTATAGGATAAAGTCCAAACTCAGTGCTACCGCAATGACCCACCACAGTCTGACCCCCTACTCAAGCCCCCTGCAGCATCTCCTGCCACCTCCAACTCACTCCAGCCACCCAGGCGGGTTGCCTGCTATATGCTGAACATACCTGGCCTTTGCCAATGCTGGCCCTTTTGCCTGAAATGCTGACCCCAGTCCTGCCTTCATCCTTTGTGTGATAAATTCCTGCTCATTCCGTAAGATTCATCTTCTGCAGCAAACCTCCTCAGACTAACCTGTTTGGGATAAGTACCCCCTTTCTGCACACTCATAATATTCTCTGCACAGCTCTGTCATTGACCATGTTGTGTTGACATATAGTTACCTGTTTGCACAGCTCTTTCCCTTCCACCTGATCAAGTGTTTCAGGAAGGCAGGGTTGTGCTATATCCACTTTTGGTCTCTAGCACCTGTACAGTGCCCAGAATGCAGAAGGTGCTTAGTAAATGTTGACTAAATGTGAATGGGCCATACTCATTGCAGAAAATTGAAAAACACTGAACAACGAAAAAGACAAAACCCAAATCATTTGCAATCCTCCAGCAATCCCAGTTCATATCTTCTGTATTTCCTTTTAATGTTTTTTTCACTTCATGAATATGTGCCAAATATGCATTTATCGTCGTGCTCCATTTTCATAACGGAGCTCATACTTCTTACACAATTTTGCATCCTCTCTCTTTTCTTTACTTGTGGTGATATTGTGATCAGACACGGTTTTGGCAGCAAGTGTAGGAAGCGAGTGATTCCAATGGTAGAGAAAGGGGGTATGAAGGCAGACAGAGCTGCAGGTGATTCCAGCCCTGGCCAGTAAGCACACAAAAGGCTCTGACATGAGATCTTCATGACCTTGAGCAATGTGAGGTCTTCGTGACCTTCTCTAGTCTTCCGACTCCAATCAGCAAAACAAGAAAATTAGAGTAGATCAGTAGTTTTTAAAGTATGGAACATATTCCACAGGAGGGTTACAGGATGATTTTAGGTGGCTCACAGATTGACATTTTTAGTTTTAACAGTTATGTATTTATTTGTATGAATTAGAAAAAGCAACATGACTAGCTTACTAACCATGTGATCTGACAGATCTTGTTGCTTAAGACAAAGTTAAAGTAAATATTTAAGTAAAAGAAACTGAACAGATTGAAGGAAAATCATTAGTAATTTTTTTTTTTTTCTTTAGACAGAGTCTTGCTTTGTTGCCCAGGCTGGAGTGCAGTGGCATGATCTTGGCTCACTGCAACCTCCGCCTCCTGGGTTCAAGTGATTCTCCTGCCTCAGTCTCCCAGGTAGCTGGGATTACAGGCGCTGCCACTACACCTGGCTAATTTTAGTAGAGACAGGGTTTCACCATGTTGGCCACGCTGGTCTCGAACTCCCGACTTGAGGTGATCTGCCCGCCTCAGCCTCACCTGGGATTACAGGTGTGAGCCACCGTGCCCAGCCTGGAAAATCATTAGTAAATTTAAAAAGCAGATGATATGTAAATAAGGCCAACACTGGGGCAGTCTTGTGAGAAAAACAAGCTGAGAAATACTGGTGGTTCCTTCTGGTTCAAGGATGCCACACTTCTCTGATTCCTGGGTACTACCAATATAGGAAATAGCCATTTAGACCTGCCACTCAAAAAAGGGTTTAAGCAGCCTTAGCTCATTGCATAATGCCTGGCATGTGATGGGGATTGGTTAATATCTGTTGAATGGAAATTCAGAAAAGGTTTACGTAGACTTGCGGGTGGTGGGGGAGCAGATGGAACATTCAGCATCCGCCCTGCTCAGTCAGCATTTGCGGCCCTCATCTAGAATGCTGACTTACAGAATTCTGTCTTATTCATTAATTGTTGAACTCATGCCTTTCTAGACTGCTAAAACAGGCAGAAAACATATCCATTATCTAGCTCAGATCCCTCATGTTTTAACCAAAGACTCTGAGGTCCTGAAGATCATAGAGCCAGTGGCAGAGGTACCTGTCCTATGAATAGTGCAGGCTGGATATCCTGAAAATCACCCCTACAGAGCACAGCGGGGCCCATGCGGGGTAGAATGCATGGCTGCGTACACAAGAAAGTCAGGAAATCCCCCAAGGCCAAAGTGAAGAGAATCACCCAAAACAGACTGATAGTACGAACTAATGCTGGGGATTGCCCAGGAGGGCTTAAGGGCGTCATGGGCTGATTTTTTTTTTTTTTTTTTTTGAGGCGGAGTCTCACTCTGTCATCCGAGCTGGAGTGCAATGGCGTGATCTCAGCTCACTGCAATGTCTGCCCACTGGGTTCAAGTGATTCTTGTGGCTCAGCCTCCTGAGTAGCTGGGATTACAGGCGTGTGCCACCACATCTGGCTAATTTTTGTATTTTTAGTAGAGACAGGGTTTCACCATCTTGGCCAGGCTGGTCTCGAACTCCTGATCTGAAGTGATCCACCCGCCTGGCTTCCCAAAGTGCTGGGATTACAGGCGTGAGCCACCGCGCCCGGCCATGGGTTGATTTTTTAAAGCCTGAAAGGACAGATGCAGCTTTCAGTTCAAGTGAGACAGGGGATTGGAACTGAGACCACTGTGTGAAGCCGACGCTACCCTGTTCAGTGAAAAAGTAGACTAGAAATCAATGTGAACATCAACATCAGGAAGTGACATAGAGTCTTGTCTGTCTTAGCTTAGAATCTAGGTTTTAAAAAAGTTATCCCTTAAAAATTAGTCATCACATGCTAGCCCCCTCCTAGGTTTTGGTGAATTCCTTAGCCTCACCCCAATTTCTATGTTTGTGAAATGGGGTGATTGTGAAAATTAAATGAGTTAACAAATGTAAAGTGCTTGACACATGGTAAGTCCTAAGTCAGAGTGAGATGTTGTTATTATTTATTATGTAAGAAATTGGGAGTTAATGGAACTTTTTAGGTGAGGACTACCCAGTAGTGTGCTCAGTGGATGTTTAACAACCAGCTCTCCAAGATGCAGGAAGAGGACTCTAGCTTGCAGTGTTTGCTGATTTCTGTGGTGTAAATACTCCCACCATGGCCAGTTTCAAACTACCAACCTGCTGCCACAAGCATGGAGTTGAGAAGAGGTGCACATGCCCAGCTTTCATGAGCGGGGGGAAGCTGGCTTTGCCATATTGCTGACGCTACAGGACTAGCTTGTAGCCATGCTGACCTCTGGGTTTTTTCTTAAGCCAATCTCTACGGATCAAAGTTGACTTTATCTTTGTCAATATAATCTGGCTGGAAGAATGTTCTGACTTGTGAGTGAAGTATTCAGCTTGTCTGCTTAGGTAAGGGGGTACAGGTGAGTTAATTGAAGTTTAACACCCCCTTGCCTTGATGTGGTCTCAGGAGGCTCCAGTCCTTCTTCCACCTTCCTCAGCATTACTTGCTACGAGGGAAGGGGGCAGGGTGGAGCCACAGCACCATGGCCAGTCCACGGCAGCCACCAATCTATTTCCTGTCTCTACAGACTTGCCTGTTATGGACATCTTACATAAACAGAATCATGCAATATGTATATACCACACTTTATCCATTTATCAATATAAAATGATTAATGAGCTATTTTACATTCTTTTGTTATTCTAAGTCTGGTTTGTGTTTTACACTCACAGCACATCTCTATTTCAGACTGGCTGTATGTCAGGTACTCAGTAGCTACATGTGGCCCATTGCTACTACATGAGACAGCACAGGCCTAAGGGAAGAAAACTGTGGAAAGGGAAAGGGTGCAGAGGGAGAGTCTGGGAGGGTCAGAGAAGCAGGATGAAGCACCACGTGCTTAGGGAGGGGAGAGTGGCAGGAGGCAAGGCTGGAGGGGCGGGACTGGCATGAGAACCTTGGCTTTTGTGCCTGCCCTTTAGTGATGAAGATATGTGCCAGAAGTTCCTCCAGGAGAACAGCTGGAATATCTTTCGGAAGGACCTGTTGCGGCTGCTTGTGGAGCCTCGCCAAAGTCCACCATTCCCTCCAATCCGGCCCAAGAAGAAAGAGATCTACAACCCTAAGTCTGTGGTCCTGGATTTGTGCAGCATCAACAAGATGACTAAACCTCGTTATCCCATTTTTATGGCACCCCAGAAATACCTCCCCCCATTGAGGATTGTCCAAGCCATCAAAGCACCTCGGTACAAAATCCAAGAACTCTTGCCTCAGTATAAAAGTGCAGGGGTCCTTATTTAGGACAAATAAAGGATGGTGGATTGGCCACCGTGCTTTCTGAATGACCACCATGGGAGTTGTGGGACTTGGAGGAGGGGGTCCTGGAGGGCTGAGCTGTGGGTCCAGAGAGGTGTTTGGGGGACAGCAATGGGGGCACAGTCTCCCTTGACGCTCGAGGGCTGGGCTGAGTGAATGGATGGTCAGAGGCTGTGTGTGGATGGGTTAATCACTGGGCATGGTCTCAGGATAGGATGGTCTTATCTCATGAGCTGGATGTGGGGAAGGCTCAAATCAAAGTGGTCAAGACTAGGGTTGCGAATGCCTTCCAAGGTCAGACAGGTCATCTAAAGGAGCGCAGCAGCAGGGCTGGGAAGGCAACAGGGAATGGTGGAGATGCTGGGGCCCGCTGTATGAATTCCCCATCCAGATGGGGCAGCTGCCCCTTAGCCCAGTCAGTTGCTGTCCTGCCAGAAAATAATTCAGGCCTCATATTGTCAGTCTGTAGATTCTTCAAGAGAATCCAGAAATTCAGTATTTTAGATGATTCCTACCAGTTTTTAAACACAAGCAACTAATTCAGATTGTTTTCAAATAGTGTCAAACAAAACACATATGGGCCCGCAGGTGGTGGGCTGGGTCCCTGTCAGAGACAGAAGCGAGGCCGCAACTAGATGGGAGGAGGGTACAGGAGCGAGAGAGATGCTGATGGGACAGCATGACAGGAGCAGGCATCGGGTCCAGGATGACGAGTGAGCAGCTGTGATAGAGGAGGTGGAGACAAGGAGGCTGCAGAGTCGAAACTAAAGAGGGCTCCTCACTCTCTCTGCTGGGTCCTTAATCTGGAGCTACCCATCACTGATCTGGGCTTAGAACTCAGGGTTCTTGTCTCCAGCAGCCTCAGCACCACAGACCAAGCTCCAGATACCTGTTTCCCTTTGAGAACCCCATAGGTTAGCTTGAGAGCACTGAGGAGCCTGGCGGAGGCCATGGCGGCACAGGAGCCTGCCCGCTTCCAAGTCACCAGCCCTGTCCCTGGCAAGGCATAGACTCTGAGGAATGCCTGGGCGTCGAGCTGGGCACCAGGAGCTCTGGCAGTCCCAGGTGTGCTTCTGTCTCACTGGACCCTCTTGAGCACTTTGATTCCTTTATCTGTACCTCTGTTTCCCCAGTGGTGAAATGAGCAAGTTGGACAAGATCAATGGCTTTCATGAATGGGGGTGAGTCTAGTTTGAAAAGCATATTCAACATTACAGTTTTGTTTGTTTAATTTATTTTTTATTTTTATTTTGAGATAGGATCTTGCTCTGTTGCCCAGGCTGGAGTACAGTGGCACAATCATAGCTCACTGCAGCCTCGAACTCTTGGGCTCAAGCAATCCTCCTGCCTTAGCCTCCAAAGTAGCTGGGTGTACAGGTGTGCACCACCACATGGGGCTAATTAAAAATTTTTTTATGTAGGGACAGGGTCTTACTGTATTGCTCAGGCTGGTCTCAAACTCCAGACCTAAAGGGATCCTCTCACCTTGGCCTCCCAAAGTGCTGAGATTACAAGTATGAGCCTGATACGGTTTGGCTGTGTCCCCACCCAAAGTCTTATCTTGAATTGTAATAATCCCCATGTGTGAAGGGCAGGACCAGGTGGAGATAATTGAATCATGGGGGCAGTTTCCCCTGTACTGTTCTCATGATAGTGAATGAGTTCTCGTGAGATCTGATGGTTTTGTAAGGGGCTTTCCCCTTCACGCAGCTCTCATTCTCTCTCCTGCTACCATGTGAAGAAGGATGTGTTTGCTTCCCCTTCTGCCATGATTCTAAGTTTCCTGAGGCCTCCCCAGCCATGCGAAACTGTGAGTCAATTAAACCTCTTTTCTTTATAAACTACCCAGTCTCAGGTATGTCTTTATTAGCAATGTGAGGACAAGCTCATACAGAGCCACTACACTGGAACTCTGTTGAGTTTAAAAGAAAGCTGTTTTCATGTTGCATACCAGAAAAGAAGCAGCATGAAATGTTTCTCTCTGAAGGGAGTGTGGACATAAAGGGTAAAGAAGCAGTGGACTTACAGATCTTCACTTCCCTGATAGCTCTAGAGGCAAGGAGTCAGGGATGTCTGCAGCAGTCCTGGAAAGGTCGACTGTGACCTACAAGAACAAGGGGTCGCTGTTCTGGGACAAAGTAAGTAGGGGTGTCTGATCATATTTAGGTATCTTTTTGTATTTAGGGCTGTGGCTCCAAGATGATTGGTGTGGGCTTCTTATTCATCCATTTGAAATTTATTTATTTATTTATTTATTTTTGGAGAGACTCTTGCTTTGTCGCCCGGGCTGGAGTGCAATGATGCAATCTCAGCTCACTGCAACCTTCTGGATTGAAGCGATTCTCGTGTCTCAGCCTCCCGAATAGGTAGGACTACAGGTGTCTGACACCATGCCTGGCTACACACCTGGCTAATTTTTTGTATTTTTAGTAGATATGGGGTTTTGCTGTGTTGCCCAGGCTGGTCTCAAACTCCTGACCTCAGGCAATCCACCTGTCTTGGTACTTCCAAAGTGCTAGGATTACAGGCATGAGCCACCATGCCCGGCCTTGAAATTTATTTATTGAGCACTGTAGAGAATCAAAGGGAAGATAAGATGCATTTTCTGTTGCCTTTTATTTTTTAGGCTGGGGTCACCAAATTCCTTTTAAATTTTATGTTTTTAAATTTATTTTTGAGACAGGGTCGCTCTCTGTCACCCAGGCTAGAGTGCAATGGCATGATCATAGCTCACTACAGTCTCAAACTCCTGGGCTCAAACGATCATCCTGCTTCAGCCTGTCAAGTAGCTGGGATTACAGGTACGCACTATCATGCCTGACTAATTTTTTTTTCTTTTTTTTTTGTAGAGACAGGGTCTCGCTGTGCTGTCCAGATTGGTATCAAACTCCTGGCCTCAAGTGATCCTCCTGCCTCAGCCTCCCAAAATGCCAGGATTACAGGTGTGAACCACTATGCCCAGCCCAAACACTTTATGTAAGGGGTCACATGTTGAGCACTTATTACGTGGCAGTCACCTTGCTGAGCATCTGACTGTGGAGTTCAGTGACCTGTTGAGTCCTGCAGGCTCTGCCACTTAATGGCTGTTGAGGATTAAGAGAGGTGGTATGTGTATAACAAGGTGGAAGATTTTTTTCACCAAGATCTCTGGGTCCTGCTTCCTGGGAAATAAGAAAATGCTTCCAGAATAACAGGCAGAACATGTTTTCTAGGGCAGTAATGGGTGAGAAAATAGCCTGGAAGAGCAACTGAGGGTGAGGGTACTGAGAAGGGAGAGAGACTCTGGGCTGGGCTTCAGGAGGTCTTGCGGAGAGCTGAGGAAGAGCAGAGTTCCTGAAGCCACTATTGACAAAAGAACTTGAGAAGGAGAAATATCTGAAGAGGACTTCAAGGAGTCCTCTGTACTTTTCTGTGCATTGAGAATGTGTCCCTTTTTGGCATTTGTTTGAGAAACCAAGTGAACATTTGAATAGAATTATAGAATTAGGCAGTACTGCTCTATCTTTGAATCCAGTAACCAAGCAGGGAGTTGGCAGCAAGAGGTGCTTGTTATATTCAGTGTATGGTGTAAAGTCCCCGGCACAGTAAGTGCTCAGCACTCGCTAAGTGTTATTCACGTCTTTTGGACCAAGGTCAATTTGATCATCTAGAAACTCTCTTCCCCTTCAGTGGAATAGGAAACTAAGACTTTGGAAGGCTGAGCCCTCATAATCAGTGATAAAGGCCATCACTGAGTGGATTGGGGTAGGAGGAGCCCAACCCCCACACTCTTCTCTAGGTGAAGGAGCTCACGGACACATGAACAGACAGCCTCTCAGGGGAGAGTGGAGACAGGGCAGCAAACCATACCAAGCACTGTGTGGGGAGGGTACTGTTTGGAAAAAGAATGAGTGGGACAGTGTGGGGAAGGTAGGGCAGGGGGAGTGGGACTTGTGTGTAAGCACCGCCTAGCTTCCAGGCTGTGAGCTGCAGAATGAACGCTGGTTCTCAAGGCTCCCTTCCCCCAATACACACACACACACACACACACACCATATACACATACATACATACACATACACATATACACATACACACATACACACATATACATACACATACACATATACACATACTCTACACACATACACATGCATATATACATACATACACACATACATACACAAGCAACAACATGGGATCAGATTCAGGCAGGAGACTGGGTGTGGTGGCTCACGCCTATAATCCTAGCACTTTGGGAGCCTGAGGCAGGAGTTCAAGACCAGCCTGGGAAACAGTGAGACCCTGTCTCTACAAAAAATACAAAAATTAGCTAGTCATGGTGGTGCATGCCTGTAGTCCAAGCTACTTAAGGGGGCTGAGGTAGGAGGATTACTTGAGCCTAAGAGGTCAAGGCTGCAGTGAGCCATGATGGTGCCACTGCTGCACTCCAGCCTGGGTGACAGAGTGAAACTCTCTCTCAAAAAAAAAAAAAAAGAAAGAAAGAAAAGAAAGAAAAAAGAAGAAGAATCAGGCAGGGGAAGACATGACACGAGCATTTACCTGGGAAAGGAGTTCATTCAGAAGGAGTAAATACGATACCCCCTGGCACAAGTGTTTGGAACAAATTACATTTTCAGTGCTCCAGAGGTCCTCACTGCCACCTAGGCACAGATCCAAGGGTCCCGGAAGCCCAGGGTGATCTGCCATGCCTAAGAAGCCAGGGAGAAGGCCTGGGCTCAAGTATGGAGTACCCGGTGTGTGCCAGGCATTATGTGAGGCACTCTACAGAAGCCATCACTTACTCTGAAACTATTTCCTGGCAGCTAACTGGATGGCAGCATCCATTTGACAGATGAGGAGCCTGAGGCCCCGAAGGCAAAGCTCACTCAGCTACCAGGTGGTGGTTCCAGAAAATCCAGGAAAATCACAGCCCAGCACCCTCCTAGTGAATCAGCATTGAAGTGTGTGGACAGTTACACCACCATTACTCATCTATCCCAAATGAGCCACCTATTTTCAAAAAAGGAAGTCTGTACACACAGCCCTGAAACTGTGCTGGGGAGAATATAATTGCCCTCTGGAATTATTTTCCATATGTAAATAAGCATAGTCATAGTTGGAGAGGCACGCCCAGGCTGCTCGAGCCAAAAATATAGCCCCTAGTGCTAAAAGCTTCCACTGTTTGGGGGAAAAATAAAAAAAAATCCACTTGAAAAATAAATACAGGACACATTACAGCATTTGTTACAGGTAGTGTTTAAGGTCCCATCCTGGGTTTGGAAGAAAGGCATTGTTCAAATTTTCTATTCTGGTGGGGCGCAGTGGCTCACGCCTGTAATCCCAGCACTTTGGGAGGCTGGGGCAGACGGATCACGAGGTCAGGAGTGCGAGACCAGCCTGGCCAACATGGGTGAAACCCGTCTCTACTAAAATACAAAAAAAATTAGCTGGGTATGGTGGTGGGCACCTGTAATCCCAGCTACCGAGGCTGAGGCAGGAGAATGCAGCTGAACCCAGGGTGAGGAGGTTGCAGTGAGCCAAGATTGTGCCAGCTGCACTCCAGCCTGAAGCGACAAACAAGACTGTCTAAAAAAAAAATCGATTCATTTCACTTATAACTCCTAGGAAAATCTTACAGTTAAAGTTGAAATGGAGGCCCAGCGTGGCTCAACCTGTAATCCCAGCACTTTGGGAGGCCGAGGCGGGTGGATCCGCGAGTTCGGGAGATGAGACCATCCTGGCTAACACGGTGAAAACCCGTCTCTACTAAAATACAAAAAAAAAATTAGCACGGGCGGTGGCGAGCTGTACTCCTCGGGAGGCTGAGGCAGGAGAATGGCGTGAACCGGGGCCAGGGCTTGCAGTGAGCTGAGATCCAAGCCACTGCACTCCAGCCTGGGTGACAGAGCCAGACTCCGTCTCAAAAAAAAAAAAAAGAAGTTGAAATGGGTCCCTTTGCTCATCTGCAAGGCTCACGTCATAGTAGAAATACTTTCCAGGGCAGTACAGTACAGGTCATTTTACCGTGATGCCTTTCTACTGCTGGGGATTTAGGGACTTAACTGCAAAGAGGTGCTGAGTTGCCGAATTTGCAATCACTGGTTCAAGGCAAACAATGAGGGATGAGTAGCAGTTTCTAGGTATTGATAAGCAGGATCAAGAAAGCAGAAACAAAGTTTTCATGGCTGCTGCCAAACTGTGGGCTGTGGGGACAGACACTCGAGGGGCTGGGAGGGCAGTGAGAGGTGGCAGGATTCAGATGTGGCTGTGTGACTCTCGGCCAGGGCTCCATCCTTTCCTGAGCTTCATGCCTAGCATCTGTGCAATTCGAGGGGTGTGGCTGTTCTGCCGCGCCAACCTCCATCCCAGGGGCCGGGCCCCACCCCTCTCTTTTTGTTTTGTCCTCACACCTATCTCATTACTTCCGAAACCACCCGCCCCAACAGAAAGTCAGGATCAAGAAAATGGATTATTGGGAACCCCCATGGTGACATGTGAAAATGAACTGTGCAGATTTAAATGATAGTATTTATTATTTTATTCCAAGACAGGATCTCACTCTGTTGCCTACTCTGGAGTGCAGTGGTGTAATCACGATTCACACAGCCTTGACCTCCTGGACTTAGGGATCCCTTCCCACTTCAGTCTCCTGAGTAGCTGGGACTACGAAGTGTTTTGTGCCTGTGGCTAATTTCTTTTTTATTATTTGTGAGACGGGGTTTCACCATGTTGCCCAGGCTGGTCTTGAACTCCTAGGCTCAAGATCTACCTCAGCCTACCAAATGTTAAGAATTATAGGTGTGAGCCACCATTATCTGACATTGTATTTCTTGATGTCTCCTAATTGTACTGTTATATTGAGAGAATCTCTCCTTGTAGTTAGGGAAATATGCACTGAAGTACTTGGCAGTTAGAGAATTTCTTCAATTTACTTTTAGATTATTTAGAAAGGTATGTATTTCAGAAGAATGGCAAAGAAAATATAGTCAGGAAATGATGACAACTGGCGTCTGGGTGAAATATTACTTAGGAATTGTTGTTTTTTGGGGCAGGTCTGGCTCTGTTGCCCAGGCTGGAGATGCGATGATAACGGATCTCAGCTCACTGCAAGCCCGCCTCCGGGTTCACGCCATTCTCCCTGCCTCAGCCTCCCAATAACTGGGAGTACGAAGCCGCCACCTCGCCCGGCAATTTTGTATTTTAATGAAGCGAGGGGACGCTACCGTGATGCTCAGGATGGTCGCCGTCTCTGACCTGCGTGATATCACGTCTGCTCCCAAAGTGCTGGGGATAACAACCACCGGCGCCGACCTAAAAATTTCTTTTTAAAAACAATTCCTGGCGGTATGGTGGCTCCAGCCTGTAATCAGCACTTTGGGGAGGCGAGGCAGGCGGATCGCGAGTTCGGGAGATGGGGCCATCCTGGCAGCCGCGGTGAAACCCTGTCTCTACTAAAAATGCAAAAATCTGAATCAGGTGAGGTGGCTGAGGCCTGTAGTCCCAGCTACTCGGGAGGCTGAGGCAGGAGAATGGCGTAAACCCAGGAGGCGGAGCTTGCAGTGAGCTGAGATCCGGCCACTGCACTCCAGCCTGGGCAACAGAGTGAGACTCCGTCTAAAAAAAAAAAAAAAAAAAATTTAACAGAGGTGGGGTCTCACTGTATTGCCCAGTCCTGTCTTAAACTCCCGGGCTCAAGTGATCCTTCCACCTCAGCCTCTTTTTTTTTCTTTTTCTTTTTTTTTTCTGAGACAGAGTTTCACTCTTGTTGCCCAGACTAGAGTGCAGCGGTGGATCTTGGCTCACTGCAACCTCTCCCTCCTGGGTTCAAGAGCTTCTCCTGCCTCAGCCTCCCGAGTAGCTGGGATTACAGGCGTGAACCACTACGCCGGGCTAATTTTATATTTTTAGTAGAGATGGGGTTTCACCATGTTGGTCAGGCTGGTCTCAAACTCCTGACCTCAGGTGATCCAACCACTTTGGCCTCCCAAAGTGCTGGGATTACAGGTGTGAGCCACCGTGCCCAGCCACTGTCTCAGCCTCTTAAAGTGCTGTAAGCCATTGCCTGGCCTTAGGAGTTCTTTGAACCATCCTTGTAATTAAAAACATATTTTTAAATGTGGTAAAATATTGCATAAAAATATATCAACTTAATCCTTTTTAAGTGTACGGTTGAGTGGCATTAAGTATTCTCATTGTTATGTAACCATCACCACCATCCATCTCCAGAACTCTTCTCATCTTGGAAAAATGAAACTCTGTACCCGTTAAACAATGACTCCCCATTACCCCTTCCCCCCAGTCCCTGGCAACTACCCCTCTCCTTTCTGTCTCTATGAATTTGACTACTCTAGGTACCTATATAAGTGGAATCATACAATATTTGTCTTTCTGGGGCTGGTTCATTTACTTAGCATGTTGTCCTCAATGTTCATCTATGTTGTAGCATGTGTCAGAATTTCATTCCTTTCTAAGGCTAAACAGTATTCCATTTTATGTGTATATACCATATTTTGTTTACCCATTCATCCACCGATGAGCACCTGGGTTGCTTCTGCTCTTTGGCTATTGTGAATAATGTTGTTATGAACATCGGTGCAAATACATCTTCAAGACCACTGCTTTCAATTCTTTTGGTTATACATCCAAAAGTGGGATTGCTAGATCCTATGGTAATTACATTTTTAATTTTTTGAGGAACTGCCATATTTTTCATAGTGGCATTATCATTTTTGCAATTTTAAGTATGAAATTATTTTAAAATAAAAATGACAACTGAAAAAAGAAAGTAAAGGAAGCTAATATGGAGATGCATAAATATTGGCTTTAGTTGACTTAATAATTAGATAAAAATTGATTTTTAAATTTGTTGAGGCAGGGCGTGGTGGCTCACACCTGTAATCCCAGCACTTTCGGAGGCTGAGGCGAGCAGACTGCTTGAGCTCAGAAGTTCAAGACCAACCTGGGCAACATGGTGAAACCCTGTCTCTACAAAGAAATTCAAAAATTAGCCAGATGTGGTGGTGTGTACCTGTAGTCCCAGCTACTCAAGAGGCTGAGGAGGGAGGATCGCTTGAGCCTGGGAGGTGGAAGTTGCAGTGAACTGAGAGTGCAGTGAGCCTGGGTGACAGAGCCAGACCGTCTCAAAGAAAAACAAAAATCATTGATAAGCTCCGTGATATTCAGGATAAAAAAAGGAACATATTATTCATTAGAAATTAGACAATTAAGACCAAGAAGAAAATTAAGAAATAAGACAATTAAGACCAAGACCAAAAGAGGAAGTCACTCTGGATTTGTATAAGCATTAGCCATGATAATTACAAAACCTGGCTTTCACACGCCTATCAGAATAGCCAAAATCCAGAACACTGACACCACCAAATGCTGGCAAGGATGTGGACCAAGAACCATCTTTCATTGCTGGTGGGAGTACCAAATGGTACAGTTGCTTTGGAAGACAGTTCAATGGTTTCTTATAAAATTAAACATTCTCCTACCACACAAGGAGTTGAAAACATATCCATATGAAAACCCATACATAAATGTTTATGGCAACTTTATTTGTTGCTAAGACTTGGAAGCAACCAACATGTCTTTCAGTAGGTGAATGAATAAACAAACTGTGGTATGTCGAGACAATGGGATATTATTCAGCACTAAAAAGAAATGGGCTATCAACCCATGAAAAGACATGGAGCAACCTTGAATGCATATTACTAAGTGAAAGGAGCCAGTCTGAAAAGGCTACAAACTGTATGTATGTCCAGTTATATGACACTATGGAAAGGCAAAAACTATGGAGTTTACTTCAAAATTAGTCATTGCCAAGGGTTGAGGAGAGGGAAGGATGAATGGATATAGCACCAATGATTCTTACAGCAGTGAAACCACACTCAGTAATACTACTACTAATGGTAAAGCCATGTCATCATACATTGGTCCAAACCCATAGAATGTAAACTGCCCGGAGTGAACCCTGTTGTAAACTCTGACCCTGGGTGATAACAGTGTGTCAGTATTGGTTCCTCAATTGTAACAAATGTACCACTCTGGTCGGGGACATTGATAATCAGGGAGCTGTGCATGTGTCGGGAACAGGGAGTATATGAGAAATCCTTGTATTTTCCACTCAGTTTTGCTGTGAACCTAAAACTGCAATAGAAAATAGAGCCTGTTGGCCGGGTGCGGTGGCTCATGCCTGTAATCCCAGCACTTTGGGAGGCCAAGGCGGGCGGATCATGAGGTCAGGAGATCGAGACCATCCTGGCTAACACGGTGAAACCCCATCTCTACTAAAAATACAAAAAATTAGCCAGGCGTGGTGGCAGGCACCTGTAGTCCCACCTACTTGGGAGGCTGAGGTGGGAGAATGGTGTGAACCCAGGGGGCGAAGCTTGCAGTGAGCCAAGATCACACTGCACTCCAACCTGGGCGACACAGCAAGACTCCATCTCAAAAAAAAAAAAAAAAGAAAAAAGAAAATAGAGCCTGTTAAAAAACAAAACAAAACAACTGGCTTTGAGCCTCCATCATCTCCTACTTGGATCCAAGTGGTTGTGGTGGAGATGTTGAGATGGGACCAATCCTGGCCATATCTTGACAGCAGAACTGAGAGGGTTTGCTGTTGGACTCAATGTGAGGAATGGCAGAGAATCAAGAATGACTCCAGAAATGTTTTTTGAGCAAGTGGAAGGACTAGCTGCTTCCTGAGGTAAGGAAGGCTGTGAGGGAAGCACAGTTGGGGGTGGATTTCAGGAGTGTGGTTTTAAACAGTTTACAGCAAAAGGATTTAAAGATGAAGTGACTTAATATACATTAAAAACTGAGGACAGGACAGGCACAGTGGCTCACGCCTGTAATCCCAGCACTTTGGGAGGCCGAAGTGGGCGGATCATGAGGTCAGGAGTTCAAGACCAGCCTGGCCAAGATAGTGAAACCCTGTCTGTACTAAAGATACAAAAATTAGCTGAGCGTGGTGGCAGGTGCCTGTAATCCAACTACTCAGGAGGTTGAAGCAGGAGAATCCTTTGAACTCAGGAGGCAGAGGTTGCAGTGAGCCAAGATCGCACCATTGCACTCCAGCCTGGGCAACAGGGTAAGACTCCGTCTCAAAAAAAACAAAAACAAAACAAAACAAAAAAAACTTTAGGACTCTGTCTCAAAAAAAAAAAGAAAAAGAAAAAGAAAACATAGGACAGGACAGGCACAGTGGCTCACACCTGTAATCCCAGCACTTTGGGAGGCTGAGGCAGGAGGATCACTTGGGGTCAGGAGTTTGAGACCGGCCTGGCCAACATGGCAAAGCCCTGTTTCTACTACAAATACAAAAATTAGCTGGGCTTGGTGGCGGGCACCTTTAATCCAGTTATTCAGGAGGCTGAGGCAGGAGAGTCACTTGAACCCAGGAGGTGGAGGTTGCAGTGAGCTGAGATCACGCCACTGCACTCCAGCTTGGACAACAGAGAACAGAGTGAAACTCTGTCTAAAACAAAACAAAACAAAACAAAAAGAAAAAAACTTAGGACAGTATTTGGTACTTCATAACACACATGCATGTAACGTTGACATTTATCTCCATTTTAAAAATAAGATTGAAGTCTGAAGGGATAAGCAACTTGTGTACTGTATCTCTTTGAGACCCCGCTTTCAATCCTTTTGGATATGCAGTTGACCCTTGAACAACATGAGTTTGAACTGGGTGGACCCCACTTATTCGTGGCTTTTTTTCAATCAAATGCAGTGGTGGGATGCCAAACTGCGGACAGGGAGAGCCAACTTTTCATATATACAGGTTCTGCAGCGGGACTTGAGCATGTATGGATTTGGGTATACCCAGGGGTTCTGGAGCCAGTCCCCCATGTATATCAAGGTATAACTCGAAAGTGGCATTGCTGGATCATACAGTAGTTCTATTTTTAGTGTTTTGAGGAACTGTCACACTGTTTTCCACTGCAGTTGCACCATTTTACAATCCCACTAACAGTGCATAATGGTCCCAGTTTATTCACATCCTTGCCAGCACTAGTTTTTATTTTTGTTTTCCTTTTTTCTTTCTTTCTTTCTTTCTTTTTTCTTTTTATTGAGACAGGGTCTTGCTCTGTCGCCCAGGCTGGAGTGCAGTAGCGCGATCTCAGCTCACTGCAACCTCCGCCTCCTGGGTTCAAACAATTCTTGTGCCTCAGCCCTCCCTAGTAGCTGAGATTACAGGCGCCCACCACCAGACCCAGCTCATTTTTGTATTTTTAGTAGAGATGGGGTTTCACCATGTTGGGCAGGCTGGTCTTGGACTCCTGACCTCAAGTGATTCACCCACTTCAGCCTCCCCAAGTGTTGGGATTACAGGTCTGAGCCACTGTGCCTGACCTGGTTTTTGTTTTCTAGAGTCTCACTCTATTGCCCAGGTTGAAGTACAGTTTTGACCTCCTGGGTTCAAGTGATACTCCCACCAAAGCCTCCAGAATAGCTGGGAATACAGGCCATTTCTTTATTTCTATCAGAATTGGACTCATGGCTTCCTGTTTTATTCAGTGTGCTATCATCTGGATTATACAAGTCATTCTACATTTTGATGCTCAAATTGTGACAGATTTGGCCAATGGAAGCCACTTCAAGCTGGCTTCTGTGTCCTTTTGATGTGTCCCTATCATTCTTGGAGCACTTTCTTGATTCCTGCCGTAAGAGGATATTTCAAGATGATCTTGTACTTTCTTTGCTGCAGCCCCGGAATTAGCCATTTCTCCAAGGCCCATGGGTCCTTTTAGTAAAGAACCATAGCTTCTGGCCCTGGCTTTACCCCTGATGAAACTCATGGCTTTGAAGGGCCCAGCATCTGATCTGAAGAGGCAGAACAAACCATTCATTTTACTGAGGAGCCTGAGGCCTAGATGTGGTCAATTGGCCAAAGTCCCCAGCCAGTGACAGAGCTTAGACATGAGCTGAGGCCCCTGACCTCCTGTCCAGTGCTCTCTGCCTGGCAATACATATTGCTAGCCAAGAGGTCTGCTCCCAGCAGGGCCTAGCCCTCTCTGGACCTCACTTTCCTCTTGTGGCCACTGAGGGTTATCTTTGCCCTGGGGGTCCAAGACTGCCTGAGAGCTGACCTTAGCTCCTGGCTCTTTATGTGCCTTACCTGCCTGGAGACTTTTATGGTTGAATCCACCTTAAATTACAGAAGAGGTCCTGCTTCAGCCTTTGTCTCCAGCTCTCGTGGATTTGGAGCTTACAAACCAATCCCAGCCTGAAATGACTTGTGGAAGTGCATGGACCTGGGGGGACACGTGGTTTGTTCCCTCCAGGCCAGGGATTCAAGGAATATGTGCCTCCCTGAAGCCCATCTTGGTCAGCTAAGACCTGTCTCATAGAGGAGCATCAACAGGAAAGATTGGGTCCAGGCCTGATAATGGGTTGGGAAGGCAATTGGTAAGGCCTCATCTGCCTGCGCTAAGGCTCCCAACCCACCCAGGTTACACCATCCGCATCTAGGGAAACAGAGATACTACCTTCCCACATCTGGAGGCCAGTGTCTCATTAGTCTCACCTCGAAGTTGAGAATAAGAACCCCTCTATAGTCATGTTCTCTATATGCCATTAGAGAATGTTTGCTGTGCCTGATTTGGGGATAGGTTATGCTGCATCTGACCGATACCCTCTGGTTTGGTCAGCCACGATAGAAACTTCCAGCCTGGAAATCCTTGATTATTCAATCAGTGCCCTTACTAGCGATGTCACACCAAGCAGCAGTCTGAAAGGCTTTCGTCTGTTGTATTCAAAAGACATTTCCTAAGCACGTGCTGTGTGTCAGGTGTTATGTTGCACCCTGACGTTGCAGAAACTATTTAAACCTTAGCTCAATCCAAGTAGGCTTTCAGGTAACAATTAGGATGCAAGTGGGATCCATCCAAATACAAGAGGAACAAGGAGGGGCAGCAAAAGAAAGGTTGTATCGGCCGGGCGTGGTGGCTCACGCCAGTAATCCCAGCACTTTGGGAGGCTGAGATGGGCGGATCACTTGAGGTCAGGAGTTTGAGACTAGCCTGGCCAACATGGTGAAACCACGTCTCTACTAAAAAATACAAAAAATTAGCTGGGCGTGGTGGTGCATGCTTGTAATCCCAGCTACTTGAGAGGCAGAGGTTGCAGTGAGCCAAGGTGGCACCACTGCACTCCAGCCTGTGACATAGTGTGACTCCGTCTCAAAAAAAAACAAGGCCCTATCTTCTGACGTTCGCTTCTGGCACTCTGGAGTGTCAGGTTCCTATAGGCAAGACTTTGTGGAGATAACTGAAATTTAAGCTGGGCTCTGAAGAATGATTTTGCCAAGTGAAAATTGTGGAAAGGGCATTATAGGCAGAAGGAATGGCTTCAGCAAACTACAGAACCTTTAAAGTGCAAGGTTATCCTGAACAGCAGAGCACCTGGGTGGCAGCAGCTAACACCCAGGCAATGGAGGGAGGAGTCAAAAATGAGAAATTCCAGATACCTCAGGGTCCAAGCATGAAGGGGCATGAACCTGTGCTTCTGTAGAGTGTAGTGACTCTATTCTACAAGCAACGAGGGCTTAATACAGGCTTTTAAAATAACCTTTATTTTTTAAAAGTTAATATGTGCATTACAGGAAACTGAAAAACACAAGAAGCAAAGAACAAAGTCATTAAAAATCACAAGCAGTTTATAGTTTGACATGTTCTTCTAGATCGTGTGTGTGTGTAGGCAAAACATCCAATTTTATGGGACTGAGATTGTACAGTATGTATCATGATTTTTCACACATCATGAATATTTACCAATTCAAAATCCCAAAGCTATATGAGTATTTTGATAACCAAGAATACACTACACCAACTCAAACTGCTAAAAAAAAAAAAAAAAAAAAAAAAAATGTAATCCTGCCTTTCTCGGGACAAAAATTTCATAGAAGACAAAAATGGCAACACGCCTCTAGATAAAAGCATTGGCAGAGTTCCGATTTAAATGCTGCATTCCCTTAATGCTCAATTTAAAATGAAACACACAGCAACAGAATATACTAAGTATAACGTTTTTAAGAGAATTCATTAGCAGATCTATACCATTAAAATATTAGCAAAGTATATTTCCATTGAATTACTTAATGTATTTCTATAGTACAGCTAAAAGAGATGCATACATCAATGGCTATCAAAATGTAAATATGGACATACATTGACACATCTGCATACACCTCTTCCTGTATACTTCCTTCTGCCTCTCTGCTGCCAACCTAATGAACAAGTAAGTCCTGACATACACTGCTCAGAGGTGGCTTAACAATTCCATGTCCAAGATGCATCTTTTCTATCAATTATAACAAAGGTATTTACAAATTGGCTAATTCACTAGCTCTAGTTTTTATCATAAGTTGTCACCCCATTCATAAAGCTTAGATGTTACAAAATAATGAACTTTGTCCACAATGAACACAGGCACTTTACTAAAAATGCTTATAGACCTGTGGTTATCATCTAAAACCATCGTCTAGATATGAAGATACTAGCAAAGAGCCCTTCCCTTCACCCTTCCTCGTCTCCCTCTTCCACCATCCCAGTGACTAAGTATAGGATGTCTAGCTCCAAGAGGTGAACTCATGAAGGTCACTCCCAGAACACAGGCCTTCCTAAAATATAACAAAAGGACATTCACAAAGGGACTGGTTTACTACATCTATTTTTAACATACTTTGAGCATTAAGACTTATCCTTTAATACACAATATTAACTAAAATGCACATATAGAACAATGGTTAGACCATCTGAACTAATCTCAGGAGCACAGAACCCTGCATACCTCCTCCCCCCTCCCCAACCCCAACCATCCAATGAAGTCTGCATTCGCTCCTAAACATCAAGTTTTAACAATTCCATTCCCAAATGCAACCACTCCTAGTAAGTATTGAAAACAAATGCTTAGAGGGGTGTTACTTAAGCCCTCTACTCTTAACCTATATTGTGCACCTTTTTTTGAAAGGGAGTCTTGCTCTGTCGCCAGGTTGGAGTGCAGTGGTGTGATCTCGGCTCCGCCTCCCAAGTTCAAGCGATTCTCCTGCCTCAGCTTCCCGAGTAGCTGGGACTACAGGTGCACACCACCAACGACCAGCTAATTTTTGTATTTTCAGTAGAGACGTGGTTTCACCATGCTGGCCAAGATGGTCTCGATCTCTCGACCTCGTGATCTGCCTGCCTCGGCCTCCCAAAGTGCTGGGATTACAGGCATTAAACCACTGTGCCCGGCCGTTGTGCACTTTTAAACACCTAGAAAGACTAGATGTTTCAAACTGGACTGAAGTTTTCCATTATATACACAGTAGCACTGAATAAATGGTATACATACATAACACAGACTATAATTTGAGTGTCTTCTAAATAGGAACATTCTGGCCTAGAACCCTTCCCTTTCCCACCTCTACCAACCTGGTGGACAGCTATAAGCCATCTGTAATGCTTAGGGGATTTTAACAATTTCCCTTCTGTTTTTAAGAAGTCTTCCCTGTGAATTTTAACACAAAGTACTCGATGTATCAGTTTACTAATTCTACTTTTGTCATACACTGGCAACCTCTTTAACATCGACTAGATGTAAATTAGGACTCCTGTGTCCACTTATATACACTATATACACAGCACAGTAAATGAAAATGCAGACACAAGGGACAATGGTCAATGTGCCTCCTCTTAAACACACTGGACACTGGTAGAAAGCCCTTTGCACTTTGTGCTCCTCCTTCCCCCTGAACCAGCACAAATATCTCAAAATGTGTACTGCTCAGAGAATTGATCAGTTTCCAAGACAATATTTCATATCAAAAGGATAGCTACAAAATGTGTTATTTACTACCTCTACTTTTAACATACTTTGTGCACTTCTAAACATCTAGAAAGACTAGATGTTTCAAATAAGGACTTAAGTTTGTCTGCTATATACACAGTAGTGTTGAATAAACTACACACAGGTAACAATGGTTATATCTCAAAGTGTCTTCTAAATAGGAACATTCTGGTCTAGAACCCTTCATTCCTTCCAACTCCTCTCCACCACCAACCTGGTGAATATAGGCACGTGTCACTTAGAGCTGATGTTATCATTTCACTTCCAAAAGTCCTTTTCAGAAGACAGCCTTTCTACAAATTTTAACAAAGTGTACAAAATGTGTTAGTTTACTAACTCTACTTCTGTCATACATTGGCAACCTCTTTAATATCTAGAGACTAGATATTACAAAATCAGGACTCATTCGTCCAGTATATACACAATATATACAGTATAGCAAAGTTAAATGAAATGCATGTAACATATAGGCAATGGATTAAGCTGAAATTTTCTAATAAACAATGGCAAAACACCTTTTGCAGTTTTTTCCCTCCCACCTCCCAGATGGTTCAACAATTCCACTTCCAAACAGCATTTCCCATCAGTTTTTAAAAGCTATTTACAAAAAGTGTTATTCTACTACCACTTTTAAATACATCAAGCACTTCCTTCCAAATATCTAGAAAGACTAGATATTTCATATAACTTGTTCACCACGTACAGAGCACTGTTAAATAAAATTGCACACATATAACAATGGTTATCATCTGAGGTATCTTCTAAATGTGGCCATTTTGGCCTTGAATCATTCCCTCCTCTCTTCCTTCCTTCTTTGTCTTCAATCCAGTGGACAAGTACAGGAAAGTATAATGCTCAGAGATGGTTGAACAAATTCCTATGCAAAAGTCATTTACAGAAGACAAGTTTTCCTATGAATTTCAACACAAAGCATACAAAATATGCTAATTTTACTACTTTGTCATACGCTGGCAACCTCTTTAACATCTAGAGACTAGATGTTGAAAAATTAGGACTATTTGTCCATTATATACACTATATACAGAGCAAAACAAAATGCACAAAACATACAGAAAAATGTCTGAAAATGTCCAAGTATGAACACACTAGTATATTACCTTTTGCAATTTCTTCCCTCCCACCTCCTCTAAACCATTGAACAAGTATAGACATTACTACACTGCTCAAAGGTGGCTTCACAATTCAATTTCCAAAAGTATTTCCTATGAATTTTAGCAAAAAGATATTTACAAAGTGGTATTTTACTACCTCTACATTTAACATACATCGGGCACTTCTAAACATCTAGATAGACTAGATGTTTCAAGTAAGGAGTTAATTTGTCCACTATATACATAGCAGTCTTGAATAAACTGCAAACATGTAACAACACTTATAATTTAAAAGTCTTCCAAATGTGAACATTCTGGCCTAGAACCCTTCCCATCTCCATCAACCCAGAAGACATCAAATTTTCAGAAGACAATCTTTCCTAGGACTTGTAAAACAAAATGTACAAAATATATTAGTTTAAACTCTACTTTTGTCATACACTGGCAACCTCTTTAACATCCAGAAAGACTAGATGTTGTCAATTAGGACTCGTCTGTCCTTTATGTACACTATATACACAGATAAGTAAAACAAAATGCACAGAGATAATGATTCATCTTGCCTCGCTGCATGCAAGATGGCATATAGCTCTCTGCACCTCCCCCTCCTCTCTCCTTCCCGAACCACTGCACAAACACAATGAGTATTACTCAACAGGTGATTTGGCCATTCCCCCCAAAAAACATTTCCTATGAATTGTAACAAAAAGATATTTACAAAATGTTATTTTGCTACCTCTAATTTTAACATATATCAGGCACTTCAGAACATCTAAAAAGAATAGACATCTCAAAAAAGCTTAGCATTGTCAATTATATACACAGTAGTGAGGAATAAAATGCACACAAAACAATGGATAGAATATGAAAATGTCTTCTAAATATGACCAGTCTAGCATAGAACCTTCTCTTCCTTCTCACGTCTTCCAGCTCCATGTCATCTAACCCACTTAACGTGGACGTATCGCTTCCAGAGGCCGTCTAACAACTTCATTTCCAAAAGTCATCTCCAGAAGACACGTATTTTCTATGATTTCTTTTAAACAAATGAGAATTTACAAGATGTGTGACTTTCTAACTCTACTTTATCATACGTCGGCAACCTCTTTCCATCTAAAAGGGCTAGATGTGACAAATGTTTTCTATTAAAAGGTTGGGGTGGAGTTGAGAGCAGCTTTTTCATATTATATACACAGGCCTTCCAAAATTGGCCAGTAAATCTTCCCAGAGGGTGGCGGGCATTTCCAACGGGCCAAACGTGGCCTGTCATTCTACCATTTCTCTCTTCCGACAGCAAAGTCTGGTAGAACGAAGACCAACTGCCCGATGGCCGCTAATCGTTCCACCCGTCGTCGTTCGGGGCTTCGCTCACCTCCCAGGCCCGTTAAGGCCTTTGTCCGTTGTCGTCAGGACTAGGTAGGTTTCGCCCAATGGCGACAGAGTGGTCACCCGGGAACCGGATCTGCGCGGCTCCGTGGGCTAAAGAGGCAGCCGAGCCTGCCTGCGTCCCTAGGCCGCCTTCCTGGGCCCTACACGCCCTAATGGCCTCCGCCGCGCGGCGTTCGAGCGGCCGCCATGCTTCCCGGCCCGCCACGCCCGCCGCAGCCCAAAAGCGCTGCGTCCCGGCGGCTCTGCGGGGGTTTCGTTGAGGCCCGGCAGGCTTGGGCCGGGAGACCCGGTGGCCGGCCGGGTCCGGGCTGGGAGAGGCCGCCGCCGCCATCAGTCACCGAGGTGGGGTGGGGAAGAGAGGTTCGCTGCGGCTTCAAGGCCTGGGCACAGCCAGTGGGCAGCCGCAGCAGAGGCCTCCGGTATCTGCATGGCACAGGGCTCGGCCTGTCCCGGGGCCCCCCAGTTCACCCGCCGGCCCAGGGCCGGAGGGCCTGGAGGGCCCTGAAGGAGCCGGCCGCGTTCTGCGTCTCTCCGCGTTCTCTGCCGACCGGAACTGACTTGGCAGTTCTCTGAGCTGGCGAGAGAGAGGAGGAGTACCGGAAGTGCCCTTGCGCTGGGAGCCCGCGAGCCATGGTTCCGGGTCTGCAATGTTCCGGCGTGGGAGTGGGGATAGGGTGTGGTAACGTGGGGTTAGGACGCCCTCCTGGCTTGCTCTTCTCAACGGTAATTGCTACTGGCCTCAGAATTCCCTCAGCAAACGTTACTTCTCGATTTCCTTACTCCTCCACTGCTGGTTAAGAAGACTCCAATTTTTCTTTTTTTTTTTTGAGACGGAGTCTCGCTCCTCGCCCAGGCTGGAGTGCAGCGGCGCGATCTCGGCTCATCACTGCAACCCGTCTCCCCTGGCTCACACCATTCTCCCAAGGCCAGCCTCCCCGACTAGCTGGGACTACAGGCCCCGCCACCCGCCTCGCTAATTTTTTGTATTTTTACTAGAGACGCAGGTTTCACCGTGTTAGCCAGGATGGTCTCATCTCCTGGACTCCTATGATCACTCACCGCCTCCCAATCCTCCCTGGGATTACAAGTGTGAGCCACCGCGCTCGGCCAGGCTCCAATCTTTCATTTATTCACTCATTTACCACCCGTTTACCGAGCACCTATGTGCCCCTAAGCACAGGGGAGTGCAGCAGTAAAGAAAAAAAAAAAAACAGGAAAATTTCTGCTCTCCTAAAATTTACATTCTAGTAAGGGAAACAATAAACAAGATCCTTAAAATGCATAAAAGGGCAGATAGCGAAAGTGCTTTGGAAAAATGAAAAGGAAAGAGGAATATGAAGTGCGGGTGTGGAATGTTTTATAGCACGGCCAGGTGACTCTGGAGCAGAGACCCGAAGGAGGCGAAGGGATGAGCCATGCTTGGAGATACCTGTAGCGGGACAGCTTATGCACAGGCCACAAGGCCGAAGCATGTGGGCCAGGCTTGTTCCAGGAACAGCAAAGAGGCTAGGGAAGAGAGGAGAGAGAAATGGGACCATGGGAGGGCGTTGAACTGCAGTGCGGAAGAGAGCGGAAGTGGGGGGCAGGGGCAGAAGCAGGGAGACCCGATAATTGACTGTTGAAGTCAAGCAGGTGAGATATGATAGGGGCTTATGCCAGGGTGATGACAGCAAAGGGGGCAAAAAGTGGTTGAATTCAGGGGTTGACATAAGGTCAAGTCTACAAGATTTGCTGATGGACCAGATGTGAAGTGTGAAAGCGAGGACTGAAAGATGACTCCACACTTTTTGGCCTGAGCAAATGAAAAGGCAGCTGCCTTAACTGAGATGGAAGAAACCATGGGAGGAGCAAGCTTTGGGGAGAACACAAGGAGCTGAGTTTTAGGCGTGTTAAGTTTGAGATGTCTGTTTAACATTCAAGTGGGAATGTCAAGCAGACAGTTGGATTTATGAGTCTGGCGTTCAGGGGAAGGTCTGAACTGGAGATGAACCTTTGGGAGTCGTCAGCATATAGATGTCTTTAAAACTTTGAGGCTGCATGAGGGAACCAAGAGAGGGACAAGGTTTGAGGTCTGATCCCTGGGTAATGTTTACAGGTCAGGGGATGAGAAGGAACTAGCGAAGGAGACTGAGAAGTGACCAGAGTGGTAGGAGAACAACCAGGGAGTGTGGTGTCCTGGAAGTAAATAAGTAAATGAGGAAAGTGTTTCAAGGGGAATTTATCAACGGTATCCAACGCTGCTGCTATGTCAATTAAGATAAGGTTGGAAATTACACTTCAGCTTTTTTTTTTTTTTTTTTTTTGAGAGGGAGTCTTGCTCTGTCGCCCAAGCTGGAGTGCAGTGGCGCAATCTAGGCTCACTGCAAGCTCCGCCTCCCGGATTCATGCCACTCTCCTGCCTCAGCCTCCTGAGTAACTGGGACTACAGGTTCCTGCCACCACACCTGCCTGATTTTTTGTATTTTTTTAGTAGAGACGGGTTTTCACCGTGTTAGCCAGGATGGTCTCTATCTCCTGACCCTGTGATCCGCCTGACTTGGCCTCCCAAAGTGCTGGGATTACAGGCGTGAGCCACCGCGCCCGGCCACTTGCAGCTTTCAGAATTAATGCTATGATGAACTTTCTCGTGAATTTTCAAGTTTTGTGTAGACTTCTGAGTTCCTTTGGGTTTTTTTTGTTTTGTTTTGTTTTTTTGAGACGAAGTCTTGCTCTGTCACCTAGTCTAGAGTACAGTGGTGTGATCTCCGCTCGCTACAGCCTCCACCTCCCAGGTTCAAGTGATTCTCCTGCCTCAGCCTCTCAAGTAGCTGGGATTACAGGCGCCCGCCACCACGCCCAGCGAATTTTTGTAATTTTTAGTAGAGATAGGGGTTTCACCACATTGGCTAGGCTAGTCTTGAACTCCTGACCTCATGATCCACCTGCCTTGGCCTCCCAAAGCGCTGGGATTACAGGCGTGAGCCACCACCCCCGGCCTCTGAGTTCCTTTGTTTGTATTTGTATTTGTATTTATTTTTTTTTGAGGCCAAGTCTCGCTCTGTTGCTCAGGCTGGAGTGAAATGGCGCCATCTTGGCTCACTGCAACCTCTGCCTCCTGGGTTCAAGTGATTCTCCTGCCTCAGCCTCCCAAGTTGCTGGGATTACAGGCACCTGCCACCAGGCTGGGCTAATTTTTTGTATTTTTAGTGAAGACAGGGTTTTACCATGTTTGTCAGGCTGGTCTCAAACTCATGACCTCAGGTGATCCACCCACCTCGGCCTCCCAAAGTGCTGGGATTACAGGTGTGAGCCACCGTGCCTGGCCTGTATTTTTATTATTATTATTATTATTTTTGAGACAGAGTTTCACTCTGTCATCCAGACTGGAGTGCAATGGATCCATCTTGGCTCACTGCAACCTCCAATTCCCAAATTCAAGTGAATTCTCCTGCTCCAACCTTTCAAGTAGCTGGGAGTACAGGCATGTGCCACCATGCCCAGCTAATTTTTGTATTTTTAGTATAGATGGTCTCGAACTCCTGACCTCAGGTGTTCCACTTGCCTCCGCCTCCCAAAGTGCTGGGATTACAAACATGAGCTACCACTACTCTACTTGAATGTTCCAACAGTGTCTGAAACTCCCCTTGTGCAAAACAGAGCTCTTGGTATCTCCCCAAAGCCTGCTCTTCCTTATCAGTAAATGGCAGTATAATCCACCTGTTTCCCAAGTGACATGGTTTGGCTGTGTCTCCACCCAAATCTCATCTTGAATCGTACTCTCATAATTCCCACGTGTTATGGGAGGGACCCAGTGGGAGATAATTTGAATAATGGGGGCAATTTCCCCCATACTCTTCTCATGGTAGTGAATAAGTCTCACGAGATCTGATGATTTTATCAGGGGTTTCTGCTTTTGCATCTTCCTCATTTTCTCTTGCTGCTGCCATGTAAGTAGTGCCTTTTGTCTCCTGCCATGATTCTGAGACCTCCCCAGCCATATGGAACTGTAAGTCCAGTTAAACCTCTTTTTCTTCCCAGTCTCGGGTATGTCTTTATCAGCAGTGTGAAAATGGAGTAATACACCAAGTAATTCTCGATCTTCCTTGATTCTGCATTCTCTCATTTCCCACACCCCAACCATCCCCAGTCCTATCTGCCTCCTGAATACATTTCAAATACAGCCAATTCCCAGTGCTGTCCATTACAGTAGCCACTAGCTACATGTGGCTATTTAAATTGTAATTCATTAGACTGACATGAAATTAAAAATTCAATTCTTCAGTCACACTACCCTCATTCCAAATGCTCGAGAGTCACAGGGAACTAGGAGCCAGTGGCTACCATATGAGCACAGGTGGAGAATGTTCCCACTATCCCAGGAAGTCTGTATCCAAGTCCAAACTAGCAACGTCTTTCATTTGGATGACTCTAATAGCCCCTTAATTGTTGTTCTGGTTTCTACTGCTCCCCCTTTCTAATCTGTTCTCCCTACAGAAGCCAGAATGAACTTTTAATCAAAAATCAGATCTTATAACTCTCCTGCTTAAGCCTTCAGTGGCTTTTCATCACACTTAGAACCACTGCCCTCCATGACCTGCCCTTTGACCTGCCCTTTGTGTCCCTCGTGCCTCATCTTTGTTTTTTTGTTTTTGTTTTTGTTTGAGAAGAATCTCACTCTGTCACCCAGGCTGCAGTGCAGTGGTGTGATTATGGCTCACTATAGCCTCGACCTTCCTGGGCTCAGGTGATCCTCCTGCCTCAGCCTCCCAAGTAGCTAGGACTACAGACACACACCACCATGCCCAGCTAATTTTTGTATTTCTTATAGAGACAGGGTTTTGCCATTTTGCCCAGGCTGGTCTTGAACTGGGCTTCCCTCCCCAGCCCGCCCCGGCCTCCCAAAGTGCTGGGACTTTAGGCATGAGCCACTGTCCCCAGCTTCATGCCCCATCTTGAGCCACTTTCTCCCTGTCTCATTACATCCCAGCCACACTAGTCTCCTTGCTATTCCTTCCACTCTCTGAGCTCTTTGCCTCAGGGCCTTTCCACATGCTGTCTACCTGGAAGGCTCTTCACTGGCTCTTGGCAAGGCTAAGTTTCTTCTCATCCTATAGGTCTCAGCTCCAATGTTATTTCTTTGGACAGCCTTTCCTGACCTCCCTTTCTCCAGAAGGTCTCTTCCAGTTATCATCACATTGCCCTGCTTATTTCCTTCCTTCATTTATCAAAAATCTCATTATTTTATTAATAGTAATGAACATTTCTGCTCATTTCTTATATGTGAGGCACTGTACTGAGGACTTGGCTTTATATGCTTCACTCTATTTATTTATTTTGAGATGGAGTCCCACTGTGTCACCTAGGCTGGAGTGCAGTCGCATAATCTCAGCTCACTGCAAGCTCTGCCTCCTGGGTTCAAGCGATTCTCCTGCCTCAGCCTCCCTAGTATCTGGGATTACAGGTGTGCACCACCACGCCTGGCTAATTTTTGTATTTTTAGTAGAGATGAGGTTTTGCCATGTTGGCCAGGCTGGTCTTGAACTCCTGGCCTCAAGTGATCCTCTTGCCTTGGTCCCCCAAAGTGCTGGGATTACAGGTGTGAGCCACCATGGATGACCTGCTTTATCTATTTTTAATTTAATTAATTTAATTTTGAGACAGGGTTTCACCCTTTAGCCCAGGCTGGAGTGCAGTGATAACGATCGTAACTCTCTATAGCCTCAAATTCCCGAGCTTGGGGACTACAGGAGTGCATCATCAAAAAAAACTTGTTTTTTTTGTTGTTGTTGTTGAGACAGAGTTTCACTTTGTTGCCCAGGCTGGTCTCAAACACCTGGCTCTAAGCAATCCTCCCACCTCAGCCCCCCAAAGTGCTGGGATTACAAGCATGAGCCACCATGCCCTGCCTGTCTATTAATTTACTAGTTTATTTTCTGTTCTGGTTTTCCCCTATGTCCCTGGCACTCAGCACAGTGCCTGGTATGCAGTAGGCATCAATAATTGTAAAGAAATTAATGAATTGAGCACGTACTGTGGGCCAGTCACTGTGCTAAGCACTGTACATATATTGTCTCATTTAACCAGCACAGCAATCTGTGAAGTAAGTACTACTACTCTCCTCCTTTTACAGAGCAGAAGCTATGTAACTTATCTAGTTCTCAGAAAAAACTAGGATTTTAATCCAACTCATCTGACTCCCAAGCTGCCTGGGAAGGCACGATAGGGGATTTAGAAGTCTGAGCACACACAGCCTGAAACCACCCACAGCTCAGACTAGAATTGGGGAAACTAAAGGATTCCTTTCTTGAAGGGCTTTCTATTTCAGATCAGGCCACAGATTCTGGTGTGTCACTGCTCAGTCAGGAGGCAGATTCAGGGCCTGGATCAGGGCTCAGGCTTGGACAGAGTCAAGAAAGCTAAATGGCTGGGTGCCATGGCTCAAGCCTGTAATCCCAGCACTTTGGGAGGCCGAGGAGGGCAGATTGCTTGAGGCCAGGAGTCTGAGACCAGCCAGGCCAACATGGCAAAACCTCATCTCTACTAAAAATACAAAAATGAAGCTGGGCGCAGTGGCTCATGCCTGTAATCCCAGCACTTTGGGAGGCCAACACAGGCGGATCACTTAAGGTCAACAGTTTGAGACCAGCCTGGTCAACGTAGTGAAACCTCGTCTCTACTAAAAATACAAAAATTAGCCTGGAGTGGTGGCTGGCGCCTGTAATCCTAGCTACTCGGGAAGGCTGAGGCAGGAGAATCGCTTGAGCCTGGGAAGCGGAGGTTGCAGTGAGCCAAGATCATGCCACTGCATTCCAGCCTGGGCACTGAGCAAGACTCTGTTTAAAAAAAAACAAAAACAAAAACAAAAATGAGCCAGTGTGATGGCGTACACCTGTAATCCCAGCTACTTGGGAGTCTGAGGCAGGGAGGCGGAGGCTGCAGTGAGCTGAGATCGCATCACTGCACTCCAGCGTGGTCAACAGAGGGAGATTCTGTCTCAAAATAGTAATAATAATGGCTGGGCATGGTGGCTCATGCCTGTAATCCCAGCATTTTGGGAGGCCGAGGCAGGCGGATCACCTGAGGTCAAGAGTTTGAGACCAGCCTGGCCAACATGGTGAAACCCCATCTCTACTAAAAATACAAAAATTAGCGGGACGTGGTAGTGTGTGCCTGTAATCCCAGCAACTCGGGAGGCTACAGCAGGAGAACCACTTGAACCTGGGAGGCGGAGGTCGCAGTGAGCCGATATCGTGCCACTGCACTCCAGCCTGGGCGACAGAGTGAGATCCGTCTCAAAAACTAACTAACTAAATAATAATAATAAATAAATAAAATAAAATAATGTTTTTTAAAAAAAGCTAAATGCTCCAGTTCAATTCTAAGCATCCTCAGCAAGGATGGGGGTGTGAGCCCAGAGACCCCAGACAAGACCTGGAACCAGGGGTGCACCTAGTCTGATTGCTGAATCCACCATGTATTCCGTTTTTCTCAGATTAAGGATGAAACAGGGATACAAAAGTAAAAAAAAACGCTGGGCGCGGTGGCTCATGCCTGTAATCCCAGCACTTTGGGAGGCCGAGGTGGGTGGATCGTGAGGTCAGGAGATCGAGACCATCCTGGCTAACATGGTGAAATGCCGTCTCTACTAAAAATACAAAAAATTAGCCGAGCGTGGTGGTGGGTGCCTGTAGTCCCAGCTACCTGGGAGACCGAGGCAGGAGAATGGTGTGAATCTGGGAGGCAGAGCTTGCAGTGAGCCGAAATCGCACCACTGCACTCCAGCCTGGGAGACAGCGAGACTCCGTCTCCAAAAAAAAAAAAAAGAACAGTAAAAAAAAAAACACACACAGACAAAAAAAAAAAAAAAAATGAGCCTCCCTAGCACTCCTTGGGAAATACCACATGTCAGGTCTATGACAGAATGGTGTTTATTAGGCCAAAGGCTCCAGGCTCGTTAGCAGGAAGGGTGCTAAGCTGCAAGCCACAGCACAGCTTGTTTGGGAAGCAAAGGCAGTGCAACATGTGTACCCTCCCAGGCCTGGGCATATAGTCCCACCATTATTGCTATTAGCACTTGTCTGCACTGAGGCAGATCTAATTGTCATCAGGGCTCTGGAAAACAGGTGGTGTGGGGGGATGTTCCATAGAGTCCACTTAGGATCATCATTTTTTTTTAAATTTTTACTTTTATTTTTTTTTATTTTGAGAAGGAGTCTTGCTCTGTCACCCAGGCTGGAGTTCAGTGGTGCGATCTCGGCTCACTGCAAGCTCCTCCTCCTGGGTTCACACCATTCTCCTGCCTCAGCCTCCTGAGTAGCTGGGACTACAGGCACCCGCCACCTCGCCCGGCTAATTTTTTGTATTTTTAGTAGAGACAGGGTTTCACTGTGTTAGCCAGGATGGTCTCGATCTCCTGACCTTGTGATCCACCCGCCTCAGCTTCCCAAAGTGCTGGGATTACAGGTGTGAGCCACCGTGCCCAGCCAGGATCATCATTATTATCATTACTTGAATTTAGGACTGGTTTTGCCCTACTACAGAGTGTCTCAAACTTGAATCATTTCTAAATCAGCTTAACAACTTCCTTCATATCTATGTAGCACAATGTCTCAGTCCATTCAGGCTGTTAGAACAAAATATCATCAATTGAGTGGCTTATAAACAATAGAAATTTATTCCTTACAGTTCTGGAGGCTGGGAAGTCTGAGATCAAGGAAATGGCAGATTCTGTGTCTGGTGAAGGCCCAGTTTTTTTTTTTTTTTTTTTTTTGAGACGGAGTCTCGATCTGCCACCCAGGCTGGAGTGCAGTGGCACGATCTCAGCTCATTGCAACCTCTGCCTCCCGGGTTCTAAGTGATTCTCCTGCCTCAGCTTCCCGAGTGGCTGGGATTACAGGTGCCTGCCACCACGTCCGGCTAATTTTTGTATTTTTAGTAGAGACCGGATTTCACCATGTTGGCCAGGCTGGTCCTGAACTCCCAACCTCAGGTGATCCAACCACCTCGGCCTCCCAAAGTGCTGGAATTACAAGCGTGAGCCACTGCGCCTGGCTTGGCCTCTTTTATAACATTGATCCCATTCATGGAAGCTCTTCTTCCCTGATCTAATCACCTCCTAAGGGCCCCACCTCTTAATACTGTCACCGTGGGGGTTAGGATTTCAACATAGGAATTAGAAGGTGAGGAGTCACAAACATTCAGACCATAGCACACTAGTACCAGTTTCTACTTAATACCTCTCTATGAATTGACTAATTTAGCCCACCTGTTGCTACATTAACCTTGTCCTCAGCAGTGTTTGTGAAATCATCAAGTTGACATGCTAGTTATATGTTTTTCTAACATACATTAAAGTAAATATATAACTCTTTAAAAAATGTTCTTCTGGGTTGCACTTGAAATCATCTCAGTGCAACCAGTGGAACCCAAACCACACTTGGTGGAGCAATTAGTGTCAAAGGGACACAGGCAACAGCCCAAAAAGCTCCCAGCCAGGCACAGTGGTTTGCACCTGTAATCCCAGCACTTTGGGAGGCTAAGGCAGGTGGATCTCCTAAGGTCAACAGTTCGAGACCAGCCTGGCCAACATGGTGAAACCCCATCTGTACTAAAAATACAGAAAGTATCCAGGCATGGTGGAGCGTGCCTGTAGTCCCAGCTACTCAGGAGGCTGAGGCAGGAGAATCGCTTGAACCCTGGAGGTGGAGGTTGCAGTGAGCCGAGATCGCGCCACTGCACTCCAGCCTGGGCAACAGAGCAAGATTCCGTCTAAAAAAAAAAAAAAAGAGCTCCCAATGGCCAAAGCTGGAACAATTTGAGCAGCAAAATAACATAGTATTGTGATAAATCTCAAAGTATAAACCAAATATCCATGAGTCCATACTGTTATAAATGATTAAATAAATAAACGGGGGAGGGCCGGGGGTGGTGGCTCACACCTGTAATCCCAAAACTTTGGGAGGCTGAGGCGGGCAGATCACCTGAGGTTGGGAGTTCGAGACCAGCCTGAACAACATGGAGAAACCCCGTCTCTACTAAAAATACAAAATTAGCCAGGTGTGATGGCGCATGCCTGTAATCTCAGCTACTCGGGAAGGCTGAGGCAGGAGGATCTCTTGAACCCAGGAGGCGGAGGTTGTGGTGACCCAGTATTGCGCCATTGTACTCCAGCCTGGGCAACAAGAGCAAAACTCCATCTCAATAAATAAATAAATAAATAAATAGGAGAGAAGAGACAAATGATCCTTAAAGAAGAATTCTAGATAATGTAGGTAGATACACCCCCTTCAGCATGTGGAGCTTAATTCTCCCATTGAGTGTGGGCTGTACTTAGTGACTTGCGGAAAGGGAGGAAAAACAAGCAACTTCACAGGGGGAAACTGGACAGACACTCGTTTGGCCAGGTAATCAAGTCATGTCGCTAACATGCACCCTGATGAAGTCATGTCGCTAACATGTACCCTGATGAGGTCATATCGCTAACATGTACCCTGATGAGGTCATATCGCTAACATGTACCCTGATGAGGTCATGTCGCTAACATGTACCTGTGATTTGATGAGAAGAGCACTTTACCTCTATGATATGTTTCCCCAAACTCATAACCCCAATCTAACTATGAGAAAAGCATCAGATGAACCCAAATTGAGGGGCACTCTATAAAATACCTGTCCAGTACTCCTCAAAGCTGCCAAGGTCTTAAAAACCAAGAAACACCTGAGTAATTCTTACAGGAAACTAAAGAGACATGAAGACTAAATGTAGTGTGGTGTCCTGGAAGGGACTCCGGAGCAGAAAACGGTGGAATTTAGTTCATAGGAATGTACCAGTGTTGGTTTCTTGGTTGTGACAAATGCCCTAGTAATGTAAGGTGTTAATAATAGGGGAAACAGGGTGAGGGCTATTCAGGAACTCTCTGTACTTTTGAGTATGATGGTTAAGTTTATGTGTCACCATGGAGGGTGGTTTTGGGAGAGATTAGCATTTAAATGGTTGAACTTGGGGTAAAGCCACCTTCGGGGTGTGGGCGGGCCTCATTTGATCAGTCGAAGGCCTGAATAAAACAGAAAGACTGGCCTCCCTGAGCAAGATGGAATTCTCCAGCAGGCTGCCTTCAAACTGCACCATTGGCTCTCCTGGGTCATCAGCCTGCGGGCCCACACTGTGGGATTCGGGCTTGCTGGCCATCATAATTAGGCAAGCCAATTCTTTATAATATCTTTTATACACACACATACACACACACACACACATGCACACACACACCCTATTGGTTCTGTTTCTCTGGTGAGCCCTAACACAATGGGAAATTTCTGTACTCTAAATCAAAGACCTACAATTTTTTTTCTGTAAATGTAAAATTATTTTAATATAATAAGTTTATTTTAAAAAGAGAGCAGCCTGGGCATGGTGGCTCATGCCTGTAATCCCAGTACTTTGGGAGGCAAGGTGGGTGGATCACCTGAGGTTGGGAGTTCGAGGCCAACATGGTGAAACTCCATCTCTACTGAAAATACAAAAATTAGCCAGGTGTGGTGGCACATGCCTGTAATCCCAGCTACTTGGAAGGCTGAGGCATGAGAACTGCTTGAATCCATGAGGCAGAGGTTGCAGTGAGCCGAGATCGCACCACTGCACTCCAGCCTGGGTGACAGAGCAAGACTCTGTCTCAAAATAAATAAATAAATAATAAAAAGGGAAAAAAAAGAGACATGAATTTCAAAGTCATGTAGATCCATTTATTTGTTTCCTGTGGGTGCCAAAACAAATTACTACAAGCCTGGTAGCTTAAAACAACAGAAATTTATTCTCTCATAGTTCTGGAGGCCATAAATTCAACATGAGTTTCACTGGGCTGAAGTCAATGTGTTGGCAGGGCTGTATTCCCTCCAGATGCTCTAGGGAAGAATCCGTCTGCCTCTTCCAACTTTTGGTGGCTGCCAACAATCCTTGGCTTGTGGCCACATCAATCTCTGCCTCCACGGTCACATTGCTTCCTCTTCTTCTGTGTGTGTTGGTATAATCTTCCTTTCCCTCTCTCTTATAAGGATATGTGTGATGGTATTTAGGGCCCACTTGGCTAATCCTCAATGATATCCTCATCTCAACATTCTTAATCACATCTGCAAAAATTATTTTCTCAAATAAAGTAATGTTTACAGTTTCCAGAGATTAGGACTTGATATATTTGGGTGGCCATTATTCAGCCTACTACACCCTGGCTGTGTGAAATATAGGACTTTCATAGTATGAGTAAGCCGGCTCTATAATTGAAAGTAAAAACTATAACCTATTTTTAAAAAATGTTCATCTGGGTTCCACCTGAAGTCATCTTAGTATGACCACTAGTGAGGTAGGAGGGAGGACTCGACTCTGAAGGTGGGGTTCAGACACTGGACCAAATTGAGGACTAGCTAAAGCAGGGATGGGGTAGAAGAAGCTTTCCATAAGACACACCCATCATTGTGCCATGTCAGTTTACCATTGCCATGGTAACACTCAGAGGTTACTGCCCTTTCCATGGTAGTGACCCAAGACCAAGAAGTTACCACCTTTTTCCTAGAAATTTCCGCATAATTTGTCCCTGAATTTGCATGTAAATAAAAGTGGGTATAAGTATGACTGCAGAACTGCGTTTGAGCTGCTACTCTGGGCACACTGCCTGTGGGGTAGCCCTGCTCCACAAGGAGCAGTACGTCTGCTGCTGATGAACACTGTCACTTCAATAAAAGTTACTGTCTGAGACCACTGGCTTCCCTTGAATTCTTTCAAGTCAAGAACCCTCCTGGGCTAAGCCCCAATTGGGATCACCTGCCCTGCATTGGTGGGACCCAAGCCACACTTTGCCAAACAGTGTAAGAGACTGGTCTTAGAGGTCAGCGAGTTCTACATTCTAACTCTGGCAAGCTTGTGACTTCGGTTAAGTCAACATATTCCTTGAAGGTTATCTCTTCATCTATACAAGAGGACACTAGCTCTGACTCAGAGGAATGCTGTCAGAATTCCTGCAGACTGTGAAACAGATGCACAACAAATGATCAGTCACATTCTCCTCCCCCTCCATTTTATAGTTTGTTACACTTCACAAAATATTTTCTACATACAATAACATTTGATCCCCATAAAATGTGTGAGATAAAGCCAAACGTTTCCTTCTCAGATGGAGGAACTGAGACTTGATGTCAACTGACTTAGCCAACTTTGCCTAACTAGAAGACTAGAGGCAGTGGGTGTCTGAGAGCACAGTCAGCAGAAGCAGAGAGGCAGATGCCCCCCAGAGATGGGGCAGGTTTGCTGACCTGGCATTTGATTTTTTTTTTTTTTTTTTTTTGAGAGGGAGTTTCACTCTGTTGCCCAGGCTGGAGTGCAGTGGTGCAATTGCAACCCACTGCAACCTCTGCCTCCCAGGCTCAAGGTGATTCTCCTGCCTTGGCCTCCTGAGTAGCTGGGATTTCAGGCACCCACCACTATACCTGGCTAGTTTTTGTGTTTTTAGTAGAGATGGGCTTTCACCATGTTGGCCAGGCTGGTCTTGAACTCCCGACCTCAAATGATCCACCCACCTCGGCCTCCCAAAGTACTGAGATTACAGGCATGAGCCACTGCACCTAGCCTGATTTTTTTTTTTCCATGATTTTCATTTCCTTTCTGTCCCTGGTAGGCATTTGAGTTTATGATCCATGATGTTCCTAACTCTGGTTCACACTGCTAGAACTTGATCATAGACTTTTGGACTTGAAGCTGTAATACTCCTGGGGTTCCCCGGTGACAGCCCACACAGTTTTCCAGTGGCTTCTTGGCCCTGGCTTCTCTGATCTCACAGTCTTCCCCTTCTTCTAAATGCTGCAAGGCAAACCCATTGTTTGTCCTCTGGTTTGACCAGGTTCTTGGTTCTGATAGCCCCTTATTCTGAGCCTTCCAGGAAGAGACTCCTACAGGACCCTTCCGCCTCAGGACCCAGCACAGGGCTGGATGTCCTGAAGGTCTGCTGAAGGGGACTCGTGCTGAGCCTTCGGGAGGTCACAAGGAGAGAACAGAGGATGGGTTGAGGGTCCACATGCCAACATATTAGGAGTTGGACTGCTTTGGTTCCAATCCGGCTCCCGCACCTCACTGCCCCGATCCTGGGCAAATCACCAAACCCTTTGTGATTGGTTTCCTCATCTGTAAAAAGGGAATCATCATAGAACCCCAAAGTAAAATTATGAGGCTCGGGTGAAATACTGTATATAAACCTTTCATAACAGGGCTGGGCACAAGGTGAGTGCTCGCCTTGACATTGTTGCGCCAGATTCCCCTAATCACATCACTGCATGGCTGTTCTCTCCTCACCTGACCCTGCTGGGTCTGGGTCTCTGTCACTTCTTGCTGCGTCGCCTTCCGTGAGTCCTCCTTCCCAGCCCCCTAATCATGCCCGCCTGAGCAAGAGGATGAGAAAGTGCCGACCCCGCAGCTGGGGGACTCTGCTGCTGTGCGGGGCGCAGTTCGCCGAACCCACTGGCCACTTCTAGAGAGTCGGCCCCAGGGCCAGGACCTCCACTTGGCAGGCGCTGGGGCGCCCAGGGGGAGGGCCATCGCGGGAAGGGCCCCGAATCCTTGGACCCGCCGGCAGTCTGGAATTGGGCCGCGGCTGCCATGGCAACGCCCGGAGGCTGCTGGTAGGGGAGGCAGGCCCAGCGCGGACGAGGCCCCGCCTCCAGCCAACGCTCCACCCAGAACGAAGCCCCGCCCCGGAACGAGCCCCGGACGAAGCCACGCCCCCAGTAACCCTCTACCAGGAGAGAGGCCCTTGTCTGGCCCTCGGTGCCCGACGTGCCGCCTCTGACCCAGCGACTGTTCCTGACTGACCACAGGTGCCACCACCGCCTGATAATACGAGTGTGTCTGGTTCCGTCTGACTGAACGCAGATTTCATGGGTGCCTGACAGACCAAGACTGCTGGATCTGTCAGCCTGACCACAGCTGGCTGGCTGGCTGACTGACTGACTGACTGAATGGCCGACTGGCTGACTGGCTGACTAGCTGACTAGCTGACTGGCTGACTGGCTGACTGGCTGGTTGACTGACTGGTTGACTGGCTGACTAGCTGACTGGCTGACTAGCTGACTAGCTGACTGGCTGACTGGCTGGTTGACTGACTGGTTGACTGGCTGACTAGCTGACTGGCTGACTAGCTGACTAGCTGACTGGCTGACTAGCTGACTGGCTGGTTGACTGACTGGTTGACTGGCTGACTAGCTGACTAGCTGACTAGCTGACTGGCTGACTGGCTGGTTGACTGACTGGTTGACTGGCTGACTAACTGACTAGCTGACTAGCTGACTGGCTGACTGGCTGGTTGACTGACTGGTTGACTGGCTGACTAGCTGACTAGCTGACTAGCTGACTGGCTGACTGGCTGACTAGCTGACTGGCTGACTGGCTGGTTGACTGACTGGTTGACTGGCTGACTAGCTGACTGACTGACTAGCTGACTGGCTGACTAGCTGACTAGCTGACTGGCTGACTGGCTGACTGGCTGACTAGCTGACTGGCTGACTGGCTGGTTGACTGGCTGACTTGCTGACTAGCTGACTAGCTGACTAGCTGACTGACTGACTGGCTGGTTGACTGACTGGTTGACTGGCTGACTAGCTGACTGGCTGACTGGCTGACTGGCTGACTAGCTGACCGGCTGGTTGACTGGCTGGTTGACTGGCTGACTGGCTGACTGGCTGGTTGACTGGCTGACTGGCTGGTTGACTGGCTGACTGGCTGTCTGGCTGGTTGACTGGCTGGTTGACTGGTTGGCTGGTTGGCTGCTCTTGCCCGGCCACCGACACCTGGGCCTGACGGGCTGCGTCTGACCGGGGCAGCCTAACTGCCTCTGCCTGACCAGCCTCCATTTGTGCTTGGCGAGCTGTGTGACCGGCCGCGACGGTCTGTGTCTGACGGACCAAAAGGTCCCTGCGGCTCATCAGCTGCTTGACCCCATCTCTGCTGAGCCGGCTGACACCGACGGATTGACACTGGCAACGCCTGGCCCGAGTGGTGCGACCGGCTTCCAGAGACTTCCTGACCCCTGCTGAGGTTGCACCGCTCGGCGCTGCTCTGTGAGGCGCTGACTGTGGCCGCAGCTGAGTCCAGCTGCCCCTCACAGACAGGGCGTGCATAATGACAGTCGCCTGGCTGTCCCTCCCTGGGCGCCCCTGGCTGGCTTGGCTTGCCCGGCAGCGTCTGTGTCTGAGGGACGTGTTGGTGGCCGCCGCTGGCCACATCTGTCCCCCCGCAGGTGGGCATCAGGTTGTCCCCCTGAAGTGCAGCTGGGGCCGAACCTGGCTGAGGGACGGCCACCTCCTCTCTAGCTATCCAGCGAGGGCTTCTGAGGTGGTGCCCTCTGGGACTCTGGGGCCTGGACCTCTCCAGTCACAGAGCCTTAGGGGATCCCAAGCAAGGGCATTCACAGGGAAGGGAGCCTAGGAAAGAGGCCAAGGGACAGGCAGGCAGCAGGGGTGGGACTTGGAGCCAGGCGAGGAACAGCTGGAAGAAGCTCTAGGGCTGGGAGGAGGTGCGGTACCTTGAGGTGCCCGAGTTTAGGGATCCGATTCTGTAAGGGAGGCAGCACCTTGAGGAGTTGGGTTGATGTGTGGTGTCCTCAGGACACGATCCCTGACTTTGAAAACCTTTTTTTGTGGGTTTTGGGGGAATCTCTGTCAGTACCTTGCTGCTCTGCAGAAGGGTCATCCCGCAGACTTCAGATCTCGTCCTGAATTAATTAATTAATTAATTAATTAATATTTTTTTGAGATGGAGTCTTGCTCCGTTGTCCAGCCTGGAGTGCAGTGGCCCAATCTTGGCTCACTGCAACCTCCACCTCCCAGGTTCAAGTGAGTCTCATGCCTCAGTTTCCCAGGTAGCTGGGATTACAGGTGTGTGCCACCTTGCCTGGCTAATTTCTGTATTTTAGCCGGGGGTTTGTAGAGATAGGGTTTTGCCATATTGCCTAGGCTGGTCTCGAACTCCTGGCCTCAAGTGATCTGTCCACCTTGGCCTCCCAAAGTGCTGGGGTTACAGGCATAAGCCCCTGCGCCCAGCCTCTTCCTGAATTTAAATCTCTCCCAGCCTGTGTGTGTGTGTGTGTATGTGCCAGTCACACAAACCACATGCAATGGCCTCCCCTCTGGAAGGAGTTGTTCTGTACCAGAATAAGGGGGAAGGAAATACTGGTCAGAGGGAGTGTTTTTTCTTAAAGCAAGCATGGGTGTGCTATGAGTTATTGCTATTAATAATAATACAATGAAAGCATCAGACTAGTTTATCTCGAACTAGCTCTAGCATGCTAAGATGTTGTCTCTCCATTAATAACAGGGCCCTGGCTGCCTCATTGATTTCATTATAGGCCATGGGAGGAATGGGAGGAAATGAACAGCTTCACTCCCAAGGGCTTTCATAGCATGGATTTGGATCTCAGCCAGTGTGGGCAGTGGGGTTTCTCAGGGGCAGGGGACTCCTGGGGTGCTGGGAAAAAGAGTCAGCAACAAGTTGCATGGAGCATTTGTACCTCATTTATTAATTCATTTATTCAACAAATATATTTTGAGTACCATGTGCCAGGCACTGTGCCAGACTCTCATTCTGTCCTCATGGAAGATAGCCTTACGGGATCCAGGAAACCTCTCCAGTGCCTCTCAACTCTGGTCCTGCCAAAGCCACATGCTGGGTACCAACTTCTTTCTTTCGGAGCTATCTACACAGCTAGAGTGGGAGAGCTAGTCGAGTACAGTGGTTCTCAAAGTGTGTTCCTTGGACAATCAGTATCTGGACCACCTGGGAACTAAGTAAAATACAAATTATCAGGCCCTACCATAGATGGACTGAATTAGAAACTATTTTAGTGTAGGGCACAGTGATCTATGTTTTAACAAGCCTCCAGGTCATGCTGATGTGTGCTAAAGTCTGAGAACCACTGGTGGAATAATTAATTGTGTTGGCTTTAGTATCACACTGTCCATATCAGAACCTCAATGCTACTACATAAGAGCTGTGTGACTTTGACCAAGTTATTGAATCTTTTTGTGCCTTAATTTTCTCATTTGCATAATTGGTACAATTATGATTACCTTAAACCATTGTTGTACATATTACATCATACAAAAAGGTTAGTGCACAATTTCAATTCTGGGAACATATCCTATGGGCATATTTCTTTTCTTTTTTCTTTTTTTTTTTTTGGGACAGAGTTTTGCTCTTTTCACCCAGGCTGGAGTGCAATGTTGCAGTCTCGGCTCACTGCAACCTCTGCCTCCTGGGCTCAAGCGATTCTCCTGCTTCGGCTTCCCAAGTAGCTGGGATTACAAGCACCCTTCACCACGCCCGGCTAATTTTGTATTTTTAGTAGAGACAGGGGGGTTTCACCATGTTGGCCAGGCTGGTCTCGAACTCCCGACCTCGGGTAATCCACCTGCCTCGGCCTCCCAAAGTGCTGGGATTACAGGCATGAGCCACTGTGCCCAGCCCTATGGACATATTTCTGCATATGCTGAAAGACAAATGTAAGGGATATTCATTAATGTGTTGTTTATAATAGAAAAGAAACACACTATTTATTTATTTATTTTTGAGATGGAGTCTCGCTGTGTTGCCCAGGATGGAGTGCAATGGTCGATCTTGGCTCATTGTAACCTCTGCCTCCTGGGTTCAAGCAATTCTTCTGCTTCAGCTTCACCAAGGCACCCAGCTAATTTTTGTATTTTTAATAGAGACGGGGTTTTGCCATGTTGGCCAGGCTGTTTTCAAACTCCTGACCTCAGATGATCCACCTGCCTTGGCCTCTCAAAGTGTTGGGATTACAGGCGTGAGCCACTGTGCCCAACCGATGCACTCATTTCTGTTAAAAAAAAGAATCTTTATAAAATCTTTATACAGGTATAAGCTCATGTACATCTGAAAGGATACTCAAGGAACTGGTAACAGTGGAAGAAGAAATGGATGGCTGGAAATAGGAGAAGGGAAACATTTTTACCATATATATATATCCTTTTATGACTTTTAGATTTTGCAGTATGTGCATGCATTTTCTATTCACAAAAAATGAAATTTTTTTAAAAAGGGCACAGTACTTAGCACAATGCCTAGCAGTGGTGGCGGTGGTAGTGATAGCCTTTCTGTAGCTCTGGGCAGATGATTCACTGCAGAAATGCAGCCCGGAGATATCTAGAGGCTGGCCATAGCCTCCAGACTGTCCTCCTAGCCTCTCAGTCTCCTTTCTTCATTCTATATGATCCATGTTTCCCCATCGGAGAATCTTTGCATTTTAGAGATGTAAGGGGGCTTCAGATTTTCTAGTGCAACTGTTTTAATGATGAAGAAACTAAGCCTCCAAAAGATGCCATAACCAGTCCAAGGTTCAACCTAGGGCCTTTTTCACACCATCCTAAGTTTTCTAAAGTTCTACTTTCATCCCATCACTGCTCTGTCGGTGACACCTCAACCTGGCTATTAAGACTAGCTGTGGTCTAGGCCAAGCACGGTGGATCACGCCTGTAATCCCAACACTCTGTGAGGCCAAGGTGGGCAGATCACTTGAGGTCAGGAGTTTGAGACCAGCCTGACCAACATGGTAAAATCCTGTCTCTACTAAAAATACAAAAATTAGCTGCATGTGGTAGTGCACTTCTATAATCCCAGCTACTCAGAAGGCTGGGGCATGAAAATCACTTGAACCTGGGAGGCGGAGGTTGCAATGAGCTCAGATGGTGCCACTGCACTCCAACCTGGGTGACAGAGCAAGACTCTGTCTCAGAAAAAAAAAAAAAAAAAGCTAGCTGTGGTTTAACTCTCAACCAAATTTCCAGCCTTATTTGCCACCCTTTTCTATGTGAATCCTCTACCTTAGCCAGATAGATCTCTTTATTGACCCCAAATGCTCCTGCTTTTCAAGTGCCATACCTTTTCAGTGCCATGCTGTCTGCCTGGAATGCGTTTCTCTTTCCTGTCCATTTATTGTGGAGATTCTACCTAAACATGGAAGCTAAGCTTAAATCATACTTCCTCCAGGAAGTCTTCCCTGATTACTTCAGCTCACAGAGCTGTTTCCCTCTGAACTAATTAAAAAAGCAGGGGCGGGGAGAGAGTGGGGAGGGGCTGGGCGTGGTGGCTCACACCTGTAATCCTAGCAGTTTGAGAGGTCAAGGCAGGTGGACCACTTGAGGTCAGGAGTTGGACACCAGCCTGGCAAACATGGCAAAATGCCATCTCTACTAAAAAAAAAATACAAAAATTAGCTGGGTGTGGTGGTGTGCGCCTGTAGTCCCAGCCACTCGGGAGGCTGAGGCAGGAGAATTGCTTAAACCTGGGAGGCAGAGTTTTCAGTGAGCTGAGATCATGCCACTGTACTCCAGCCTGAGTGACAGAGTGAGACTCCATCTCAAATAAAAAAGTTATTATAAAAAACTCCTCTCCTTAAGAGGGACATAGGATGTTTGTCTGCTCCTTGGGCAATGGGAAATGAACTTGGATAGAGCCTGTTCCTCATTCTCTATTTCTGCAGCTATAAAATTGGGCCAATGACCTTAGCCCTCCTATTGTCTCAGGAAAGCCCTGGGTCAGGATGCCACTAAGCCCGCCTGGAGCCAGGAGCTGGTCTGCAGAAACTGCTGGGCCTCTTTCTACTCTGATGTTTACTTGGCCTGGACGCCCAGTGTGATGAAACCTGGCCCTGTTGCTGAGCACCTTGGGAGGCCTCCCTCCAGGGTCCCTGTGTGCTCAGACAGTGGCCCTTTGTGGAGTGGAGGAGCAGACTGAAAGCGGAGCTTCTGGAAACCCTTTCCTCCCCCCTGCCTCGAGCAACCTCCTCCGGCAGCCACGGACCATCCTGTGCCTGGGTGGCCTCTGCTTTAAGTCTGCGGCTGGCGGGGTAAGATAGGGTCTCTAGGCAGTCTGCTAGGCTGGAAGGGTGAGGAGGGGTCCTGGCAGGATGGCCAGCTGAAACACAGCATCCCTTAACTCAATACAGACCGCTTATAATAGGGCTTTCCAAAGAGGAGACTGGCCCCTTACAGGCAAGACTGACATTTCACCATCCCCTGCCACCACCAAATAAGCCCTTAAGATTGAGGCTAGAACTGATGTGGTTTGTCCCTTCTGTCCCTACTTCACTGGCCCCTATACTCACTAGGCGGGGATTGGGAATCCTTAGACGTAATCCCAAACCTGGTGGAGTAGTAGTTCAGTAAGTGGGGAGGAACTGGGGACAAGAGGAAATAAGGTTTAAGAGTGTTATATAGGCTAGGCACGGAAGCCCACACTTGTAATCCCAGCACTTTGAGAGGCTGAGGCGAGCGGATCACTTGAGGTCAGGAGTTTGAGACCAGCCTGGCCAACATGGTGAAACCCTGTATCTACTAAAAATACAAAAATTAGCTGGGCGTGATGGCAGGCCGCTTGTAATCCCAGCTCCTCAGGAGGCTGAGGCAAGAGAATTGCTTGAACCTGGAAGGCAGAGGTTGCAGTGAGCCAAGATGGTGCCATTTCACTCCAGCCTGGGCAACAAGAGTGAGACTCCATCTCAAAAAAAGTGTAGTATAGGTTAAAGGACACTTACTGGTCTGGGGGGCAGGGAGCCTGGGATTCCAGTTTCTGCTGAGCTACTGACTTGCTGGGTGACATTAGCTAGTTGCTTCCCTTTTCTATGCCTCAGTTTCCCAGCTGCGAAACCATGGAGGTGGAGTAAATAAATGTTGAGGGTTTTTGCAGTTCTAATTTTTCCCAATTATTTGATCAGAAGGAGAAAAGGAAAGCTGGGGGTGGGTTGGAGGTAAATAACTGGCAGGGTGCCTTCCATAGATTCACCTGTAGTCCCCAGGCAGTTTCTTCTCTGCTACCAAGATCTCTTCCCCTTCCGTTTCTCCCCCTCTTCTTTCCACCCCACTCTGAGGGCTTCTTGTGATGAGATCTAAAATCTGTCTTACTTACAATTGTCTTATCCTATCTTTTGCCCCCAAAGGGAGGAGCCTGTGCACAATCATGGAGGGCACTGGCAAGTCTGGTGGAGAGGGAAGGAAGTCAGGAAGGAAAATTAAGAGGTAAGGATGTGATGGAAGGAAGTATTGAAAGAAAGCTCAGGGAGAGTGAAAAGGAAGGAAAAGGGGAGGGAGAGGAGGTAAAAGTGAAGGAAAGAGGTTGAGTGCAGTCGTTATTCCTGTAATCCCAGTACTTTGGGAGGCCGAGGCGAGTGGATCACTTGAGGCCAGGAGTTCAAGACCAGCCAGGGCAACATGACAAAACCCCGTCTCTACAAAAAATACAAAAATTAGCAGGACATGGTGGTGCATGCCTGTAGTCCCAGCTACTCAGGAGCCTGAGGTGGAAGGATCACTTAAGCCCAGGAGGTCAAGGCTGCAGTGAGCCCTGATGGTGCCATTGCACTCCAGCCAGGGTGACAAAGCGAGATCCTGTCTCAAAAAAAGAAAAGAAAAGAAAAGAAAAGAAAGAGTTGAATGAAATGGAGAATAAGGAAGGTAGAAACGGGAGAGAAAAACAGCAAAAGAAACCGTGGGAGAAGACCAGAGCCTGGGCAAACAAACATGCAAGTGGAGACAGTGTTTTCTACAACAACAAACAGTTTAGTTTGGCTACAGCCAACAATGTGGTAGGTAGACAAAATTAGAATCAGATTGTGAAAGGTCCTGGGATGCCAGGTTAATGATTCTGAATTTTATATTTCTTATTTTTTCTGCTCAAATCCCCTACGATAAGTTGTTTTATTTTGTTTAGAGTGGGTACCAGGCAGGTTTCTGGATGAGGCCCAGAGGAGCATTTTTATTCATCCATTCATTCAACAAGAGACTATGTCTTATCCAACTTGTATCCCTAGAGCATAACACAACGTCTGCACGTAAGAGAGAAAGTAAGTGCTTGTGAAAATTGAGCATTTTGGCCGGTTGTGATGGCTCACATGTGTAATCCCAGCACTTTGTGAGGCCGAGGTTGGGGGATCACCTGAGGTCAGGAGTTTGAGACCAGCCTGGCCAACATGGTGAAAACTGCCTCTACTAAAAATACAAAAATTAGCCGGGCATGGTGGTACACACCTGTAATTCCAGCTACTAGGGAGGCTGAGGCAGGAGACTTGCTAGAATCCAAGGGGCGGAGATGCAGTGAACCAAGATGGCGCCACTGTACTCCAGCCTGGACAACAGAGTGAGACTGTCCCCCCCCCCCAAAAAAAAAAATTGAGCATTTGGAGAAGGCAGTAGTTGAGACAGTCACACAGAGAATATAAGAATAATCATATTAAAAGGTAAAAAGTGCTAGGTGCCCCGAGAGAGGCCCAGATAAGGGAGATCAGAGGAGAGACAGCCTTCCCTGCTACCTTTAGCAGAAAAGTCCTAAAGAAGATTATAATCGGGCAGTCTTGGCACTTGAATTAATCCTTGTGGCCTGAAAGATACAGTCTGTTGGAGGATATAGGGTTTTGTCTATCTTCTAAGTGAAGGGCAAAGAGTTCTCCAAAGAAAAGGGAGGGATTATTACTGGAAGAAGGGAAATTGGAACTGGCATGTCCGCCATAGTCTGCTGTAGTAGAACAAGGTGAGGCACGTACAGGGAACAGTGAGAAGGATTAGGAGCTGTTCAAGAGTGATAACAGTTAAAAATAGAGCTACAGGCCAGGTGCAGTGGCTCACGCCTATAATCCCAGCACTTTGGGAGGCTCAGGTGGGAGGATTGCTTGAGCCCAAGAGTCTGAGACCAGCCTGGGCAACATAGTGAAAACCCGTCTCTACACAAAATAAAAAATTAGCCAGGGTGGCTGGGCGCAGTGACCCACTCCTGTAATCCCAGCACTCTGGGAGGCCGAGGTGGGTGGATCACCTGAGGTCAGGAGTTTGAGACCAGCCTGATTAACATGGTGAAACCCTCTCTCTACTAAAAACAAAAAATTAGCCACACGTGGTGGCATATGCCTGTAATCCCAGCTACTTGGGAGGCTGAGGCAGGAGAATCGCTTGAACCTGGGAGGCGGAGGTTGCAGTGAGCCGAGATTGTGGGCAACAAGAGTGAAACTCTGTCTCAAAAAAAAAAAAAAAAAAGAGAGAGAGAGAGAGAGGTGCACCACGGAGGGCCTCAAATACCAAGCTGTGGAGTTTGAACTTGTCTCTTGAACTGAGAGGGCGCTTGTTGAAGTTGTGCTTTGGGAGTACTAAGCAGGCACCAAGGTATGGAATGCACTGGAGGCCAGAAGACCAGACTGATGGGAAATTGTTCTGGCATGCCTTCTGGTAAAACCTAAGCACGAGATCCTTCACCCACATCAATGTGTTTTCCATTATAACTTGGTTTGGTTTTTTGTTGTTGTTGTTGTTGTTCTTCCCATTCTAGGTCAGAGGACTCAAAAGGATGAAAGGTCACACCTCTGTCAAAGGGTGCTGTCCTTTCCTGGCCAGGTCTCTTTTATTCTCTTAGGGCTGCAACCTCTTCACCTGAGAAATGAATTGTCCTGTGATTTACAAGGGCAGGTAAGCACCTGCCAAGGGCTTTGAAGATTGATGGGCAGAGTTTCCAGCTCAATTTTTGGGGAGCAGCAGTATCAGCAGCACCCTGCCACTGGCTCTGACATAACGATGGCAGAAGCAGCTCCAAGGCATCCTGCTTTTTTTCTGAGATGGAGTCTCGTTCTGTTGCCCAGGCTGGAGTGCAGTGGTGCAATCTCGGCTCACAGCAACCTCTGCCTCCCAGGTTCAGGTGATTCTGCTGCCTCAGCCTCCTGAGTAGCTGTGATTACAGGTGCGTGCCACCGCACCCGACTAATTTTTGTATTTTTAGTAGAGATGGGGTTTCACTGTGTTTGTCAGGCTGGTCTCAAACTCCTGACCTCGTGATCCTCCCTCCTTAGCCTCCCAAAGTGCTGGGATTACAGGCGTGAGCCCCTGCGCCTGGCCAGCATCCTGCTTTTGAGCATGAGGTGGCCCAGGCCATAGCCCAGAGTCAACTCTCTCCTCATCCCAAATATCTCCACAAAGGAAGATTCTGTAGCAGCAGGGAGCATAAAACTTTGAAGTCAGACATCCCAGGCCTTGGTCCTCAGCTGTGCTTCTTCCTAGCTCTGGTATTTTGAATAAGTTATGTAAGTTACCTGAGCCTATTTCCTTGTATATAAAATGGGGGTTGTAATGCTAATTTCCTGGACTTGTGAGAGCAGACTAAGCTAAAGCTAAAAAAGCACTTGGCACAGTGCCACACAAGCCACAGGCACTTGGCAAGTGTGAATTCCTATTCATTTTTTAAGAAACAGAGTCATGTGCTGTTAGAGGTAGAGAGATGTTAGATATTCCTGGTCTAATCCTCTCATTCTACAGTGGTAAAAGGACTTCCAGGAAGGTTTCCTCTTAACCAATCTAATTCTCTTCTGTCACAGTATCTGCTGATTCTGTCCTCAACTGGAAGCAGAGAACTGAGCTCCTCCTTCTATACTTAGCTACATAAATCCTATGTGAGTTCTATACTGTTCAAAAAAGGGTATTTTGGTTCCTCCATTTTTTTTTCCCCAAGAACATTTGCCTATCATTTGCTCTTTGCTCTGCTAAAGGTGAAGACAATTAGTGTACCATACTCAAAGTGATCATGAATATGTGGGAAGATCATGAGCAACACACTATAGGTGAATCCTAAGTAAATCCAGCAATCTTGGAATATCTGAAGGAATTTGCTCCCAATTATTCTTAGATAAGCTAAGAAATAAATACAACTGTTAGTTATTGTGTTTGTGTTTTTGTTTTTACTCTGCTTAATTTTTTAACATTTTTATTTATTTCTATAATTATAGAGATGGGGGGGTCTCACTATGCTGCCCAGGCAGGTCTCTAACTCCTGGGCTCACATGGTCCTCTTGCCTTGACCTCCAAAGTGCTGGGATTACAGGTGTGAGCCACGGTGCCCAGCTTCTGCTTAATTTTTATTTACCAGTTGGCAGGGGCTCCTTAATTCTTTAGCTTTACTTTTTTATTGGATAAAATATACAAGCATAAAATTTATCATTTTAACTATTTTTTTTGACAGATAAACAGTTTCTTTATTCCTCCTCCTCCTCCTCCTCTTCTTCATCTTCCTCTTCCATCTTTTTCCCAGCAACTTTAGCAGGACCCTTTGCACCATCAAACTTTCCTTTTGCCTTATAGTCAGCAACATCCTTTTCATACTTCTTCAGCTTTGCCACCTTAGTGATGTAAGGCTGCTTTTCACTGTCATTTAAGCTATTCCACATTTCACCCAGCTTTTTTTTTTTTTCTTTTGCCACATCTCCAATAGAGATGCCTGGGTTTGTGGATTTGATCTCGAGGGCGGAATTCTGAACAGAACGGGAAGAATCCAGACGGTAGCCTTTTGGGGCATTAGGATCCTTCTTCTTCTTGCCTTCCTTAGCTGGTCCGTAATGCTTCATTTCCCGATCATAGTGTACTTTATCCACCTTTGCCATTTCATCAAATTTAGACTTCTCTTTCCCAGATATGGTCTTCTACCTCTCAGAGTACTTCTTGGAAAATTTTGCAAAATTGACAAGGACCTCTGGGTTTTTCTTCTTATGTTCTTCTCTGCACAACTGCACAAAGAAGGCATAAGCAGACATCTTTCCCTTTGGTTTCTTGGGGTCACCTTTAGCCATCCTGACTGAATTTCTTCTTCCTTCCCGGCCGCCTAGTATGAGGGAAGGCGGAGGGGAGTGAAGGGCGTGGGAAGGAGAGGGAGGGCCCTCGGAGGCGAGGCAGCGGAAGACGGTGGTGTGTCCCGAAGTTTCTGCAGGCGCTGCAGTGGCGGCCCCATTTTAACTCAAAAAAAATTTTTTTTTTTGAGACGACAGAGTCTCCCTTTGTCACCAGGCTGGAGTGCAGTGGTGCAATCTCGGCTCACTGCAACCTCTGCCTCCCGGTTTCAAGCGATTTTCCTGCCTCAGCCTCCCTAGTAGCTGGGATTACAGTCATGCACCGCCACGCCCAGCTAATTTTTGTATTTTTAGTACAGACAGGGTATCGCCATGTTGGCCAGGCTGGTCTTGAACTCCTGACCTCAGATTTTCTGCCAGCCTTGGCCTCCCAAAGTGCTGGGATTACAGGCGTGAGCCACCACACCCAGCCCATTTTAGCTATTTTTAAGTATACAATTCAGTGACATTAAGTACATTCACAAAGTAGTGTAATCATCACCACTTCCTATTTCCAGAACTTTTTCATCATCCCAAACAGAAACTCTGTACTCATTAAATAATATTCCCCATTTTCCCCTTCCCTCAGCCTCTGGTAACCTCTATTTATTTTAATTTCTGTCTCTACGAATTTACCTATTCTAGAGACTTCATATAAGTGGAATCATACAACATTTGTGTTTATTTTTGTTTGTTTGTTTGAGACAGAGTCTTGCTCTGTCACCCAAGACAGAGTACAGTGTTGGGATCATAACTCACTGCAGCCTCAACCTCCCAAGCTCAAGTGATCCTCCCACCTCAGTCTCCTGAGTAGCCAGGACTACAAGCACACACCACCACACTTGGTTAATATTTAAAAATTTTTTGTAGAGACGGTGAAACAGGAACGCTTGAAGGGTGTGCAATAGGGGTGTGGCTCGCTTCTTCAGTGCTCTGCTGCTCAAACTTCTAGGGGAGCGTACGGATGGGCAGGCTGTGGGGCTCCCACCCCACATCAGTGTCTAGGGGGTGAATGTTTACAGCTCAAGCCCCAATGGGCGTGTGTTATAGGGTGCTCTTTTAGGTTGATGTCTATAGGTGGCTTGTGTTAACCAGCTCAATTAAACCCCCTTCCTTATCACAAGGACAGAGGGATTTCTGTATCCTGGGGTTTCTTGCCTTGGTGTACCTGGAAGAACCGGATCACATGTGGGCTTGGAGGATGAGCGAAAGGTTTTATTGAGTAGAAGTAGCTCTCAGCAGATGGGGGAGCTGGGGAGCCAGAAGGGAAATGGTTTTCCCCTGGAAATGTTCTCATCACGTTCACCAACATGGTGAAACCCTGTCTCTACTGAAAATATTTTAAAAATTAGCTGGGCATGGTGTTGTGTGCCTGTAATCCCAGCTTCTCAGGAGGCTGAGGCTGGAGAATCACTTGAACCGGGGAGGCAGAGGTTACAGTGAGCAGAGATCAAGCCACTGCACTCCAGCTTGAGTGACAAAGCAAGACTCCGTTTCAAAAAAAAAAAATGTTAATAAGAATGTGGAGAAATTGAACCCTCATATATTGCTAGGGGACTATCAAATAGTATCACTGCTTTGAAGTTCTTCAAAAAGGAAAACAAAGAGTTACCACATGACTCAGCAATTCCACTGCTAGGCATATATCCAAGAGAAATGAAAATGTATGTCCATAGGCTGGGCACAGTGGCTCATGCCTGTAATCCCAGCACTTTGGGAAGCAGAGTTGGGCAGATCACTTGAGGTCAGGAGTTCGAGACCAGCCTGGCCAACAAGGCGAAACCCTGTCTCTACCAAAAATACAAAAATTAACTGGGTGTGGTGGTGGGCACCTGCAATCCCAACTATTCGGGAGGCTGATGCAGAAGAATCACTTGAACCCAGGAGGTGGAGGTTGCAGTGAGTCGAGGTCATGCCATTGAACTCCAGCTTGGGCGACAGAGTGAGACTCCATATCAAAACAAAAACAAAAACAAAAGCTATAAACTATAAGTTTCTCCCAAAGTTAGTTCAGTCTATGCCTAGGAATGAGCAAGGACGGCTTGGAGGTTAGAAGCAAGATGGAGTTGATTAAGTTAGATTTCTTTCACTGTCTCAGTCATAATTTTGCAAAGGCTGTTTCAATAGGCATGGGATTTCTTTTTGGGGATGATGAAATGTTCTGGAATTAGAGAGTGGTGACGGTTTCACAACTTTGTGGATATACTAAAAACCAACTATACACTTTAAAATGATTAATTTTATATATTAATTATATCTCAAGAAAAAGTACAGTATATAATAGTAGGCACCCATGTACATACTACCTAATTCAAGAAAAAAACGGTTACACATACAATTGCAATATCCTATGTATTGTTCTTCCATCCCATTCCCCTCCCTCTCTACCCAGAAGTGGCCACTACCCTGAAGTTGGTGTTTATCATGGCAATTGTCTTCGTTTATTTGGGCTGCTATCACAAAACACTTTAGACTGATTATCTTATAAGCAACAGAAACTTATTTCTCACAGTTCTGGAGGTTGGGAAGGCCAAGATCAATGGGGTGGTGGTTTCTGGTGAGGGCTTACTTTCTCACAGACTTCACCTTGTACGGTGTCCTCACATGGTGGAAGGGGCCAGGTAGCTCTCTTAAGTCTCTTTTATAAGGGCGGTAATCCCATTCATGAGGGTATCCAATCATCTCCTAAAGGCCTCATCTTCTAACACTGTCACATTTGGGATTACGTTTCAATGTATGACTCTTGGGGACATACAAACATTCAGAGCATAGCAGTAATACATGTCTTTATAACTTTTAACAAACATATGAATATCCCTAAACAATATATAGCATTGCTTTGTGTGTTTTTAAGCTTAATATAAATCACATAAGTTGCATCCTCTGCAATATTCTTTTCCTACCAACATTATGTTTTTGAGAATTATCCATATTCTCTCTTTTTTGAGACAGTCTGGCTCTGTCACCCAGGCTGGAGTGCAGGGTGTGATCTCGGCTCACTGCAACCTCTGCCTCCCAGGATCAAGTGATTCTCCTGCCTCAGCCTCCCAAGCAGCTGCAATTACAGGTGCCCACCACCACACCCAGCTAATTTTTGTATTTTTTGTAGAGACAGTTTCACCATGTTGTTCAGGCTGGTCTCCCAACCTCAAGTGATCTACCTGCCTTGGCCTCCCAAAGTTCTGGGATTACAGGCGTGAGCCACCGCACCCGGTGAAGTATCCATATTCCTACCTCTCACTGCTGTGTAGTATTTTACTATATGACTACACTGTAATTTATTTTCTACATTTACCTATTGGTGGACATTTAGATTGTTTCTAATTTTTCAATATTTCAAACAATGCTTCAGAGAACATCTCCAACAGGTTTCCTTTTGTGCATGTTCATTTCCCTGGGTTTTCTATTCAGGAGTAGGATTGCCAAGTCAAAGGCCTACACATCTTCTACTTGGTTAGCTATTGCCACAAGTCCATGACCAGTTAGGTGGAGCGTTTTCATGTTTATTGGCCGTTTGTATTTCTTCAGTGGCTCTATGTTCACATCCTTTGTCCATTCTCCTAATAGACATTTTTTAGGAATTCTTTATGTAGTTTTGAATTCTCATCCTTTGCCAGCCAAAACATTGCAGAGATTTTCTCCCATTTAGTAGTTTATCTTTTTTCCCTTTATGACATCTTTTGGTGTACAGAATTTCTACATTTAATCTGGTTGACCATACCAAGTTTTTTCATTTTTGATTTGTGTGATGATTAATTTTACGTGTCAATTTGACTGGGTCATGGCATGCCCAGATATTTGGTTAAACATTATTCTGGGTGTGTCCGTGAAGGTGTTTGTAGATGAGATTAACTTTTGAATCTGTAGACTGAGTAAAGCAGATTGCCCTTCCCAAGTGGGTGGGCCTCATTCAATCCATTGAAGGCCTGAATAGAGCAAAAAGGTGGAGTAAGAGAATTCTTTCTCCCTGACTGCTTCATGCTGGTACTTTGGTCGTCTCCTGCCTTTAGACTTTTTTTTTGAGACAGTCTCTCGCTGTCACCCACACTGGAGTGCAGCGGCGGGATACTGGCTCACTGCAACCTCTGCCTCCTGGGTTAAAGCGATTCTCTTGCCTCAGCCTCCTGAGTTGCTGGGATTACAGAGTCCAGCCACCACGCCCGGCTAATTTTTTGTATTTTTAGTAGAGATAGGATTTCACTATGTTGGCCAGGCTGGTCCCGAACTCCTGACCTCAAGTGATCTGCCTGCCTTGGCCTCCCAAAGTGCTGGGATTATAGGCATGAACCACTGTTCCCGGCCTGCCTTTGGACTCTTATTTGGACCATTGGCTCTCTTGGTTCTCAGGCCTTTGGACTCAGACTAGAACTAAACCATTGGCTCTCCTGTGTCTCCAGCTTGCTGACTCCAAATCTTGGGGCTTAGCTTCTATAACCGTATGACCTAATTTTTTATAATAATCTCTCTCTATTCTGTTGGTTCTGTCAGAAGCATTTGAACCAGAGCAACTCCATCTTGAGTAGGTGCTAGGTAAAATAAGGCTAAGACCTGCTAGGCTGCATTCCTAGCTGGTTAGGCATTCTAAGTTACAGGATGAGATAGGAAGGCACAAGACGCAGGTCATAAAGACCTTGCTGATAAAACAGGTTTGCAGTAAAGAAGCCAGCTAAAACCCACCAAAACCAAGACAGCAACAAGAGTGACCTCTGGTCATCCTCACTGCTACACTCCCACCAGCACCATGACAGTTTACAAATGCCATAGTAATGTCAGGAAGTTACCCTATATGATCTAAAAGGGGAGGCATGAATAAACGACCCCTTGTTTAGCATATAATCAAGAAATAACCATAAAAATGGGCAACCAGCAGCCCTGGGGGTTGCTCTGTCTAAGGAGTAGCTATTCTTTTATTCCTCTACTTTCTCAATAAACTTGTTTTCCTGGGCATGGTGGCTTATGCCTGTAATCCCAACACTTTGGGAAGCCGAGGCGGGTGACCTGAGGTCAGGAGTTCAAGACCAGCCTGGCCAACATGGTGAAACCCTGTCTCTACTAAAAATTCAAAAATTAGCCAGGCATGGTGGTGGGTGCCTGTAATCCCAGCTACTTGGGAGGCTAAGGCGGGAGAATTGCTTGAGCCTGGGAGGCGGAGATTGCAGTGAGCTGAGATCCCGCCACTGCACTCCAGCCTGGGCGACAGAGACTCTATGCCTCCACCCCCACCCCGAAAACAAACAAAAACACAACTTGCTTTCACTTTACCCTATGGACTTGCCCTGAATTCTTTCTGGCATAACATCCAAGAACCCTCTCTTGGGGTCTGGATCCGGACCCCTTTCCAGTAATACTTCTGTTTTTCTGGAGCACTCAGAGTAATACAATTTGTGATGTTTTGCATCTTGTTAAGGAACTATTTCCTTACCCTCAGGTCCTGAAGATGATTTTCTTTAGTTTCTAAAGATCGTAAAGTTTTGCTTTTCAAATTCAGGTCTTTAATCTAACTGGGGGCTATTTTCATGTATGCTACAAGGTAGGAAGCCATTTTATTTTTTTCCCCAAATGATTAACCAGTTGTTCAGTGTTATTTTTTTTTTTTTTTTTTTTGAGACAGAGTCTCGCTCTGTAGCCCAGGCTGGAGTGAAGTGGCCGGATCTCAGCTCACTGCAAGCTCCGCCTCCCGGGTTCACGCCATTCTCCGGCCTCAGCCTCCCGAGTAGCTGGGACTACAGGCGCCCGCCACCTCGCCCGGCTATTTTTTGTATTTCTTAGTAGAGACGGGGTTTCACCGTGTTAGCCAGGATGGTCTCGATCTCCTGACCTCGTGATCCGCCCATCTCAGCCTCCCAAAGTGCTGGGATTACAGGCTTGAGCCACCGCGCCCGGCCTCAGTGTTATTTTTAAACAATCCATCTGTATTAGTTTCCCAAGACTGTCATAACAAATTACCACAAGCTGGGTGGCTTAAAACAACAGCAATTTATTTTCTCACAGTTCAGAAGGCCAGAAGTCTGAAATTAAGGTGTCAGCAGCACTGGTTCCTTCTGAAGATTCTGAGGGAGGAAACCTCCCATGCCTCTCTCTTAGCCTTGGTGGTTGCCAGCAATCCTTGGCATTCCTTGGCTTGTGGACACATCACTAATCTTTCTCTCCATCTTCACATTGTCTTATTTTCTGTGTCTCCCGGTGTCTTCTCCTCTTCTTATAAGGACACCAGTCATTGGATTTAGGGCCCACCCTAAATCCAGGATGAGTTATTATTGAAATCCTGAACTAATTACATCTGGAAAGATCCCATTTCCAAATAAGTTAATATTCTGAGGTTCTGAGGGGACATGAATTTTGGGGGGTACACTATTCAGCCCACTATATAGCATCATCTTTTGTTTTTTTGGTTTTTTTTTTGAGACGGAGTCTTGCTCTACCGCCCAGGCTGGAGTGCAGTGGCGCGATCTCGGTTCACTGCAAGCTCTGCCTCCCGGGTTCCCGCCATTCCCTGCCTCAGCCTCCCGAGTAGCTGGGACTACAGGCGCCCGCCACCTCACCTGACTAGATTTTTGTATTTTTTAGTAGAGACAGGGTTTCACCGTGTTAGCCAGGATGGTCTCGATCTCCTGACCTCGTGATCCGCCCGCCTCGGCCTCCCAAAGTGCTGGGATTACAGGCGTCAGCCACCGCGCCCAGCCAGCATCATCTTTTGCTACTCTTTTGTAAATTCTATTTCTGTTGTTTGTCAAGTGTCCATTTATGTGTGGGCAGAGTGGTCATTTTATAATGTAAATCTCTGATGAAATGGTGATACATTTTTCATGAGATAATCTTATTTAATCCTCACAACAGTGCCATGAGGTAGCTGCTGCTAAAATCACCTACTGTTGAGGGGTGTGTCAGTCAGCATTTGCTAAGTATGACGTGGTAACAAACAACCCCAAACTCTCAGTGACTTACAAAAAGCCAATTGCTTTCTTCATCACATTACACATCACAACTGTAGATTGACTGCAGCTTTGCTCTGTGTCTTTTCATTCCAGGGTCCAGACTGAAGGCACAGGCCCTATCCAAGACACAACATTTCCAGTGGCAGAGATAAAAAAGTAAGATTTTAGACTCAAACATGCAATGGCACTCCAGGTTTCTGCTTCGAACTGGCGTATATCTCTCTAGCTCACATTTCACTGGCCAAAGGAAGTCTTGTGGTTAAGCTTGACAATGGGCTGGGGAAGTGCACTCCTTCCTCTGGAAGGTACACAAGTCGCATGGCAACTGGCTAGGATGGATAATTCTCTTACTGGCCAAGGGAAGGGCAAATAATGGAGAAAAATAATACGTCAACCACAAGGGTTGAGTAACTTTCCCAAGATCAAACCACTGGGAAGGGACAGAGGCAGGGTTCAAACTCAGACAGTCTGTCTCCAAAGCCATAGTGAACTCCATGACTCCCTACTGCCTGTTAGATGGAATCCAAATATATTTAAGCTTTAGGGCATTCCTGCAGCCTGGAGGGCCCTTCTACGTAATTTGTGTGCTGAATTCACTCTTTAAGACTCCACTCTAATCTCAACTCCTTGGATTCACTCTTACTTGTCATGTGTTCCCTCTGCTCTAAGGCCCTTGCACAATGTTCCCAAATGTTTGCAGTATTTTGGGATGAAAGGAGTGAGGAGCACAAGCTGCAACTGGACTGCGCTCCTGAGGAGGAGAACACTTGGCCTACTTTTCCGCCCCTGTAAACTAAGCTTAGCACCTTGTGCTTGGGTGACTCTCACAGGTCAGCCCCACATGACTCACTCTGTAAGCCTTCAGCGCCGTCACCGCAAGGTCCTGGGCTAGGGTGTGTGAGTTGGTGGGTGGGGGGGGAGGTGGAAATTAACTTTCACCTTTCAGGAACCTTTCCCTTCCCCAGGAGAAGGACAAGTGTAAGTCCTTCCCTGAAACAGTCTGGGCAAGTCTCTACTCATCACTTCTAGGAGGACTGGGGAGGCCCTGGAAGGTGCAGAGGAGGAAGCTCTGAGAAGTAGAAAGAGCACCAAACTGCACCATGGAAGACTTTACTAATTTGTCCAAGTGATTGAATTTACCTTCTCTGAGCTTCAGTTTCCCCAGCTATAAAGTGGCAACAACACTGATCTTGCTGTCTTCCTTAAGTTGCTGCAAAAAGACATCGTAAAAATCTTTACGATGCTGGGCGGGGTGGCTCATGCCTGTAGCAGATCACCTGAGATTAAGAGTTCGAGACCAGCCTGGCCAACACGGTGAAACCTCATCTCTACTAAAAATACAAAAATTAGCCAGGCATGGTGGTAGCCACCTGTAATCGCAGCTATTCAGGAGGCTGAGACATGAGAATCGCTCGAACCCAGGAGGTGGAGGTTGCAGTGAGCAAAGATAGTGCTACTGTACTCCAGCCAGGGCAATGGAGCAAGACTCCATCTCAAAAAAAAAAAAAAAAATCTTTAAGAATGCAGCCTGAAATCACACAGACTTGTACTGGAATCCTTCTCATAAGCTATGTGATGAGAAAGTTATAGATCCCCATGAGCCATTACAGCTACCTCCCAGGGTGAGAAAATTATGTAAGTAACTTTCATAGCATATACTAAGTACTCAATAATGTTGGCTATTCCTATATGAGATGATAATACTTATTACTATTTAGGGAAAGGCCCAGACAAGGACCATCTATGAACATTGAAAGGAGGGAGTACAGAGGCTAACTTTTCTTAGAATTGGTTGCTTCTTTTAGCCAAGTATAAGGTGTGGCTCAAAGGAATGAGGAAGCAGTTAATGAGGTGACAGGGCACAGAATACTGTTTGTCTTCACAGATCTTCGGGGAGGGATAGAGTGGTTAGCTGACCTTCCCAAAAGATCAGAGATCCTCATCTCTTGTCCACCCACAGATGCAGGCCACTTGACTCTGTCCCATCCCCTCCTACAAGTCCAGTCACCACGTCCTGGTGAGGCTGCTTTGACATAATAATAACAATGGTACCTGTACTAATGATACTGTTACTTTGAAGTGTACGAAGGTTTTCTAATACATTATCCCAGTTATCCTTTGTTATCTCTCTCCTATTCACAGCATCCAGAGTTAGGAAGGATATTGCAGATCATTCTGCATTTTACAGATGGGAACTCTGAAATTTGAATAAAGGAAGGGATCTATCTACTCAAGGGCTGGGATTTCCCTCAGACTACACAATAGGTTAATAGCAGGGGCAGGACTAGAACCTGCAGCTCCTGACTACCAACCTAGTGCCAGTGCCTCTTTCAAGTCACATTTGCGTTGGCTTTCCATTCCCATGGCCTCCCAGTCTATTATCTTATCTCCTGGGCCACTACAGTGGTTCCTACTGGTCCTGCCTGCCTCTGATCCCTCCCCACCCATTTCTTCTATACATACAGTCACATAATTGTCTGGAAGCACAGCTTTGATCTTGTCTTTCCCTTCCTAATAGAACTTGCCCATTTTTTCAACTTGAGAGGTCACCAGGATCCAGTTCAGTTTCCCAATGAAGACTTAATCTTTCCTTGAATATATGTATTGACAAGGAGTTCATCACTCCCAAGGTGGTCCATTCCATTCTTGGGTAGCTCCAGCTGTTAGGGAGTTCTTTATAGTAAGCTGAAATTGTCTTCCTGGATATCCCCCACACTGGAGCTGATGGAATTCTCTCTCTCTCTCTCTTTTTTTTGAGACTGAGTCTCATCACTCTGTTGTCCAGGCTAGAGTGCAGTGGTGCAATCTCAGCTCACTGCAACCTCTACCTCCCAGGGTCAAGCAATTCTTATGTCTCAGCCTCCCAAGTAGCTGGGACTATAGGCATAAGCCACCAAGCCTGGCTAATTTTTTTATATTTTTAGTAGAGACATGGTTTCACCATGTTGGCCAGGCTGGTCTCAAACTCCTGGCCTCAGGTGATCTGCCCACCTCGGCCTCCCAAAGTGCTGGGATTACAGGTGTGAGCCATCACACTCAGCCCTTTTTTTTTTTTTTTAAAGACAGAGTTTCACTCTTGTTGCCCAGGCTGGAGTGCAGTGATGTGATCTCAGCTCACTGATTGTTCAAGACACTCAACCTCCCAAATAGCTGGGATTACAGGCATGTGCCACCACACCCAGCTAATTTTGTATTTTAGTAGAGATGGGGTTTCACCACGTTGGCAAGGCTGATCTTGAACTCCTGACCTCAGATGATCCACCTGCTTGGCCTTCCAAAGTGTTGGGATTACAGGCGTGAGCCACAGCACCTGGCCAGTGGAATTCTTTCATATCCATTCCAGCAGCAAATCTGTAGTCACTGTTTCATATGAACCAGGTCCTGGATGGACTAGGTGCTGAGAAGAGCAGCATGTAAATTTGATATGGATCCTTCCCTCAGAGAGGGTGGCCTAGGAGTTTGCTAATGCAGAATTTTTTGTTTTGTTTATTAGATCTAAACGAAAAGAAACAAATCAAATCCCCTTTCTATATGATAGCCCTTCAGAGGTGTGGAGATAGTCACCACGTCTCCCCTGTGCTTTTACCCTTCTCCAAGCTATTTAAATCATTCATCATACAGCATGGCGTCCAGGTCCTCTATGTTCCGGTCTCCTGTAGACATGCTCCAGTCCTCCTGAGAATATGGGGCTCACAAATGAGCTCGGTGGTCCAGCTGTGATCCATTTAGGACAGAGCTCGCCCAACTCTGGTTTCTTTTTTTCTTTTTTCTTTTTTTTTTGTTTTTTTGAGATGGGGTCCCACTGTTGTCACTCATGCTGGAGTGCAATGGTGTGATTTCGGCTCACTGCAACCTCCGCCTCCCAGAGTCAAGGGATTCTCCTCCCTCCCAAGTAGCTGGGATTATAGGAGTGTGCCACCATGCCTGGCTAATATTGTTTTTTGTTTTTTTTTTTTGAGACGGAGTCTCACCCTGTTGCCCAGGCTGGAATGCAATGGCACGGCAATGGCGCGATCTTGGCTCACTGCAACCTCCACCTCCCGGGTTCAAGCAATTCTCCTGCCTCAGCCTCCTGAATAGCTGTGATTACAGGCACGTGCCACCACACTCGGCTAATTTTTTTTTTTTTTTGTATCTTTAGTAGAGACAGGGTTTCACCATGTTGGCCAGGCTGGTCTCGAGCTCCTGATCTCATGATCCACCCACCTCGGTCTTCCAAAGTGCTGGGATTATGGGCATGAGCCAGTACGCCCGGCCTCAACTCTGGTTTCCGTTGATACAATATTCATATTCACTTTCTCCTCCTTCCTTTCTTCCCTTTCTCTTTCTTTCTTCTCTTTGTTCCCTCCTCCCTCCCTCCCTTTCTCTCTTCCTTACTCCTTTTCTCCCTTTTTTTCTTTCTTTTTGGCAGCACATTGCATTGTTGAGCTTGAGGTCAACTAAAACCTTTAAATCACTTTCACTGTAACTACCCTTGATCTAGATTCTTTCTACACTGTATTTGGGGCACTTGCTCATTTGAAAGGGCACTGTCCAATATGGCAGCCATTGTGGCCTTTCAAATTTAAATTACTTAAATAAAATTATTATTTTGCATTTCCTCAGTTGGACTAACCACACTTCAAGTGCTCAATAGCCACAGAGGGCTAGTAGCCACCATATCAGACAGCAAAGATTCAGGATATTTCCATCATCATGGAAAGTTCTGTGGGACTGCTCTGGTTTGGACCTAAGTGCAGGAGTTTATACTTACTTTGAGGCATGTCATCTTGAGAGTTCCAGCTTGGCCTCCAAGGCTGCTGAGAGCTTTAAGAAACTGATTCTGGTTTCCGGAGTGTTCACTTTCCCTCCCAACCTCATGACAACAGTAGATTTGATCAATGTTTCATACCTTCCTCTGCTTCATCTAAAACTAACTGATAAAAATCCCCAGCAGAACAGAGAGGCTTGCAACCGAGTCCGCTATGTGGCACCCTGCTCTCCAGCCCCATATGGCAGTTGTGCAGTCATTTAACAAATTAGACCTATATCCTAGGTATTGTGCTGGGTACCAGGTACCTACAAGGAACACGGAAGACATCAAAAAAAAAAAAAAAGAAGAGTCCTGCTGAGTTGGGTGCTCTAGTAGTTCAAATGTCTTTGCCTCCCATTCAAGGCTGCTTCTTCTGTTTTGTGGTTGTTAAAAGTGGAAGCTTGGGGCTGGGCACAGTGGCTCACACCTGTAATCCCAGCACTTTGGGAGGCCGAGGTGGGCGGATCACTTGAGTCCAGGAGTTTGAGACCAGCCTGACCAACATGGTGAAACCCTGTCTGTACTAAAAATACAAAAATTAGCTGGACGTGGTGGTATACGCCTGTAATCCCAGCTACTCGGGAGGCTGAGGCAGGAGAATCACTCGAACCCAGGAGGTAGAGGTTACAGTGAGCCAAGATTGTACCACTGCACTACAGTCTGGGTGACAGAGTGAAAGTCTGTCTCAAAAAGAAAAACAAACAAAACAAAACAAAACAAAAAAAACCCGGAAGCTTGGGAGTCAGCTTTCCAAGTTTGGATCCTGGCTCTGACACTTTAGAAGCTATGTGATGTCTTTTGTGTTTCTGTTTCAGCATGCGTAATGTGGGAATAAGAATAACCTCTAATGTTATTGCGAGAATTAAATGAGTTAATGCAAATAAAGCTGTTAGAACAATAAATACAGTAAGTGTTCCTAAAAAGTGAGTTATTATCAGTTCTTATTGTTAATCATAATCTTCCTTCCTGGACAAGCCATGTTCAGTTCTGCTTTGGGGCCTCAGTTCCCTTAGTGGTGCCCTCCCTTAGTTTGTGTAAGTCCTTGGAGGCCCAAACGCTGCCTTTCCTTCCTGCTTTCTTATGTTCTCTGTTGCTCACTTTGCACCTGCTCTTAGTATCCTATACTTGAGGCATGGACCACAGTGAAGAACCAGAATTGCTGGGCTTCATCTTGGCTCTGTGCTGCCTGGAGGGGAGACCTAGGATAGGCTCCTGTTCTGCAAAATGGGATAATCCCAGCTGCCACGTAAGTGAGACAAGTAGGTGAAAGCTACTTAGTAGGCCTTTGCATATGTCCTGACTTCCAGTAAAACCCTGGCAAGTGAGTGACATTTGCTTCTTCCTTCTGTTTCTTCCTTTAGCATCTAACAAAGGAGGCCCAGGCTCATTATTCCGGGCACTTCTGGAGGGCCTGGCCCTGCCCCAGGAGCCTTAGGGCAGGAATTCCTCTCTTTATCTGCAGAAGGCAGACACTTTATCCCTGCCTCATCTTCTTCCAGATGCTATCTTGGGCTCGCTGAACACGAGTTAGTTCCTCCTCTCTCCTAGCCTCGGTGTGTACTCCAAGCAGTACCTAAAGGAGTGCCTATAAGGGCTGTGGTGGTTATAACGCTAATTTAGAAAAGCCCATACTTTGGGGGTGTTTGGGCTTGTGGAGGATGGGCATCGGGATCCCAGAGCCAGGGACTCGGCCCTTGGAGAGCCCCCAGAGAGTCCAGAGGTTGCCACCTGCGAGGGGCTAGAACGCGCTGGGCGATCCTCCGCGAGCCCTGGCCGCGGGAACAATGGGAGCGCGGCGTGGAGGAGGGTGGGCGTGGGCCAGGTCCCGGTTGGAGGTAGACGAGGTCGGCTAGCTGGGCGCGGGGCCGCGGGGTTACTCCGGGGCACCAGGCACACAGCCGAGAAGTCTAAGCCAGTGAAAACGGAGGTCGGCGCTGGCGGGAACCCGGGAGGAGGTGGGGGCCCCGGGTGGGGTCTGCTCCTCTTCTTCGCCGGGCCTCTGAGCCCCGCCGCGGCTCAGGTTCACGCCGGGCCCACGTGGGGAAGCCGGCGGCGAGCCCCCAGCGCCGGGAGGGTTCGCGAGGCTCAGCCCCTTCCTCTGCTGCCCTCCCCGGGACCGGCGCGCGGCCACAGCTCCGGCGGCTCCGGCGCTCCCCTGGTGTTGGCTGCTCGCCGCCGCTGCTTGCTCTTTCGCTCGCCCGCCCGCTGCTGCTTCGGGGGCCGGGATCGCCGCCGCCTCCTTCGGGGGAGCCGGCCGGGGCGGGGCGGAGCAGGGAGAGGAGGTGTGGGGGGCGGGCGAGGAGGGGGCTGAGCGCCGTGGGAGGGAGAGCAGGAGCGAGCGCGCGAGCGAGCGGGGCATTTCTGCGCAGCTCTAGCGCGCCTCGGAGCCCGCCGGGGCACCCGCCGGACTCCAGAACCGCCAGCCAGACAGAGCCCGGAAGCTGCGCCGCCGCCGCCAGGTTAGCCGTGCCCGCCGTCCCCCTCCGCGTCTCGGGGACCCCGACGCGTCGGGTCCCTCGTGTGCGTGTGGGGTGGCCGCCAAGGGCGGCGGGCTCGATCCCCGATCTTCGGGCACTGACAGGCCGGCGGGCCGGCTCCGGGACCCGCGGGCTTCGGTTCGTGCGTGTCGGGACTGGCGCGGGTTTGTGTGTCGGGGCTCCAGTCTCTGGGTGTGTGTTAGGTGTGAGCGCGCGTGTGCCCGTGGATCCGTGCGAGCGGCTGCTGGGTGTGCGCGCGCGTGCGTGTGTGCATCTGTGTGTGCGTGTGTGAGGGTGTGTGTCTTGCGTGTCTTCGCGCGTCTGGACTGAGTGGTGCGTGCGTATCTGGGTGAGGGTGCGTGTGTCTGCGTGTGTCTGTCGATGAATGTGTCTGTGAGAGGGTGTGTCCGAATGTGTAGCAGTGTGTACACCTCTGGGTGAGGGCGTGTGCCAGTGGCTTCGCTTGTGGCTGGAGCCTGTGGCGGGTGTGTGTGTGTGTGTGTGTCGCTGTGTGCGCGCCAGTGTGACACCCGTGTGTGCGCGTGTGAGGGCGGGTATGCGCCCGCGTAGCCCCGTGTAGCCCCCCGTGTGCGTGTGCGCGGCTTTGTCTTCGCACTGCCGGGAGGAAGGGGTGGGGGCGGCGGTCCAGGCGCTGCCGTCGCTGGGAGCTGGGCACCTGGCCCGGGCGGTGGGTGGCGGCGGCGGGGGTGTCCCTTCCCCGTCGGGCGGAGACTCCCTGCTGGCAGGTGGGCGGCCACACCCCGGGGGCCGGGGTAACTGGGCTAACAGCGAAGCCTGCGTTCTGACCTGAGCTGGAGCGGAGGGCGTGTCCTGCTTGAAGCCCGTGTGCGTGTGTGCGTGTGTGCGTGTGTGTATGTGTATGCGTGGGCGCGCGCTCGTGTGTGGATATGGGTGTGGGTGCGGGTGCGGGGTGGTGGTGGTAGCAACAGCAGTTTCCAAACTGGTGACCAGCCGGTTCAGTGATTCATTTCCTGTTGTGGCCAGGGGACCTGTCCCCTCTGGCCTCCCCCTAGTCCCCCACCAGACCTAGCTTGTGCGCCCAGTCTCACCCGTGCAGGGCTCTGGGTGGGTGGGAAGGTAGGTGGGTAGAAGCTCAGGTGCCCTGAAAGGACTAGGAGGGAGAATCACTCTCTTAAAGGGCTAGCTCCTCACTCCAAGGAATCCCTCCTCAGGAGACCTCTCTACTTTGAAAGAGATGTCTCTGGGTATGTCCGTACCCCTTTCTTCAAGTACTGGTGCGTGCAGGCATTTCTAGATCTATAGTCTGTGTGCATGTGTCCTCCCTGTGTACTTCTTGTATATTTGGGTATATAGTGAACAGTGAATGTGTATCTCATGATGTATATGTGTGTGTGTTTTTATAAGTTCTGGTATATTTGTTTTTATGTATGTGTAGTTGTTTGTATATTAGTCTGTGCATGTGGGTTTGCAGAGAAGTGGCATTTTGCTGCCAACTGGAATAGGACAGAAACATTCTGTCCAGGGCCACGCTATTTTTGAAAAACTGTGTGAAAAGGAAGTTTGGGAATTTAGTCTGCGGCTTTGTGGGTTTCAGACACAGGTACTGAAATGTAGGTAGGTTGGATTTTGACTGTGATACAAGGGTAGAGAAAAGTAAAGTCTTATAGGAGGAAGAAATTGTTCAGAGAGAAGGATATCCAAATGCAAGAATTCTTCCATTAGTTCCAGTTCTTCTGGGTAATGTCACCTCCCCCTTTGCTGCTTGACTTGCCAGGATACAGGACACAGGATTCAGAGTGGAAAGGGAGGGAGCTGGGAGTGTAAAAGGGAGGAAGGTGGATGGGTGATAGGACTGGAAGCCAGCAGTAGATTTCTGCAATTCTTAAAAATGTTTCCCTGCCAAAGGCAGCAGAGGCTGGGGAAAGCTGAGCTTGCTGTCCCCTCCTTGAATCCCAGAATCCCAGGACATGGGAAAAGCTGGCCTGGAGTTCATGAGCTCTGGAGTCTGGGCCAGAGATCTTTTGCCTTGTTCTGTCACCCAGGCTGGAGTGCAGGCAGTGTCACAATCTCAGCAAACTGCAGCCTCCGCCTCCTGGGTTCAACTGATTTTCCCGCCTCAGTCTCCTTAATAGCTGAGACTACAGGCATGAGCCACGATGCCCAGCTAATTTTTTTTTCTTGTCGCCTAGGCTGAAGTGCAATGGCATGATCTCGGCTCACTTCAACCTCCTTCTCCTGAGTTCAAGCAATTCTTCTTCCTCAGCCTCCTGAGTAGCTGGGATTATAGGCGCCCATCACCATGCCCGGCTAATTTTTGTGTTTTTAGTAGAGACAGGGTTTCACCATGTTGGTCAGGCTGGTCTCAAACTCCTGACCTCAAGGGATCTGCCTGCCTCCGCCTCCCAAAGTGTTGGGATTACAGGCATGAGCTGCTACGCCCAGCCTGGGATCTTCTTTTGACTGTAGCCAACCCCTTCATGTGTTTATCTCTTCACCCAACACTTTTTATTAAGCTTCTTTACGTGAAAGAGACTAAACTCCCTAAGCCTTGGTTTTCCTGGCTAGGCAGCTAGTGGGCTAGATTTTGGGGCTTTGATGACCCTTCCCTTTCTCAGATTGCTAGAGTTTGTCTCGTTGTTACCCAGGTTCAGGAATCCACCCTTCTAGTCCCCAGAGATCCTGTCCACCGTCCTCAGTACTTATCTCCCCACCAGTATACTCTAGTCTAGAGCTGTGGTTTTTTCACCTCATCAACAGCAGCAGGGTCACCTGGGAGTTTGTTAGAAATGCAATTTCTTGGCCGGGCATGGTGGCTCACACCTGTAATCCCAGCACTTTGGGAAGCGAGGCATATGGATCACCTGAGGTCAGGAGTTCAAGACCAGCCTGGCCAATACGGTGAAACCCCATCTCTACTAAAAATACAAAAATTAGCCGGGCGTGGTGGTGCATGCCTGTAATCCCAGCTATTTGGGAGGCTGAGGCAGGAGAATCGCTTGAACCCAGGAGGCAGAGGTTGCAGTGAGCCGAGATCGCGTCACTGCACTCCAGCCTGGGTGACAGAGCGAGACTCCATCTCAAAAAAAAAAAAAAAAAAAAAAAAAAAAGAAATGCAATTTCTTGGTTCTCATGCCAGACCTAGGAATTGATAATTCTGGAGGTGTGGCCCAGCAATCTATGTTTTAACAAACACAGGTAGTTCTTATTTACTCTGAAGCTCAAGAGAGGTGGAGACAGGGAGCCAGGAAACATCTATTTTTTTTTTTTTTTTTTTGAGACGGAGTTTCACTCTTGTTGCCCAGGCTGTAGTGCAATGGCACGATCTCGGCTCACTGGAACCTCTGCCTCCCAGGTTCAAGCAATTCTCCTGCCCCAGCCTCCGTAGTGGCTGGGATTATAGGCATGTGCCACCACACCTGGCTAATTCTGTATTTTTCGTAGAGACGGGATTTCTCCATGTTGGTCGGGCTGGTGTCGAACTCCCGACCTCAGGTGATCCACCCGGCTCGGCCTCCCAAAGTGCTGGGATTACAGGCATGAGCCACTGCGCCCGGCTGGAAACATCTATTAATTGAAACACTTGGAAAGTCTCCCCTGACCCTCACATAGGTGCCTGAAATAGCCCTCAGGCCCCACCTGGTAGGTAGGAATTCTGCTTTCAAGTCCCAGGTCTTGTGATCTTGGACAAGTCTCTCCTTCAGTGACTAATGCAATGACTCTTTGACAGTGTGCTGTGGACCAGGTTCTGAGCGAGGGGTTTCCCTGATCTGCTCAGTTTCTCCAGTTCTTACTTTGATCTCTGAGGCCCTTCAGCATCCAGTTCCTGCGCACTTCTCTGGACAACAGCTACTTTGGCCTTTTAGTTCATCTAGGCACCATGAGCTCTTTTGCTTCTGGGATTTTGCACATCCTATTCCCTTTGTCTAGCACACTCTTCCCCTGCTTCTCATCTTGATTAACTCCCACTCTTCATATTTCAGCTCAGTAGTCACTTTCTCAGGGGGCCTTTGCCAACTCTCTAGGCCAAGTGAGTTTTCCCTGTTACACATTCTTAGAGCTCTCTGTGTCTCATAGGGCTTGTGAGAATTTGTAATTGTTGTTTGAGTGTCCCTTTACTAGACTGTAAATGCCATGTGGGCAGGAACTTGCTTACTAGTCTTCTTAGTGTCCCACACAGTGCCTGACTTATGATTTGTGTTCAATAAGCTTATCAAACTGAATTAATTTATAAAATGGCAGATGGCACTAAATGATACCCAAAGTTTCGTTTCAAGCCCAGACAATCTATAATCCAAGCAGGCCTTTTCTCAAGTTGATTTACCTGTCTTTTTTACTGCTGCATCTCCCATCTTGTGGCCGTAGATCTGAGCACTCACAGTGGGTCCAGGCCCATGCTGGGCTCTGCTCTAGTGGAGGCAGGTGGAAGCTCCTCAGGAGACACAGCCTAGCTTGGGTTCTGTGTCCTCCTGGATTAGGATTGTACTGGAATGAAAAGAGGAAAAATATTGGAAGAGGAATCCAAATATCTGGGTCCATGCCTTGTTATGTGACTGAGGGCCAATCACTTTCCCCTTTTGGCACGTGTCCTCCTCTGTAAAATGAAGGTATTGGGATGGATGGCATACTTGGTAGTGGTTACTAGCACTGGCTCTGGAGTCATTCGGGGTTTGCCATGTACTAGCTGGGGGGACTAAGGCAAGTGATTCCATCTCCTCATTTCCTTACTTGTAAAACAGGACCAGTACTAGTATCTGTTTCATAGGATTGTTTTGAGAATTAAATGAGATAACATCCTTGGAATGCCTAGCATAATGTGATTGCATAAGAAACATTTGATAAATGTCAACTATTATGACCATTATTGCTACTCCACAATTCAGCTCAACATTCTTGAAGGCCTTTGTATTGGGCCCTAGGCCTACAAAAACAGAAATGAATCCAGCAGTATTCACAGGCTGGGGGTGGGAGCAGATATGTAAAGATGCAATACCACTGCAAGGACAGTGTACAAACTGCCAGGGTGTGGCTGCTTATGGAGGAAAAGGCTTCCTGGAGGAGAGAGATGGTGTTTGGGCTGGATTTTACCATCTGGGTGTTTGGAATAGCATGTGCAAAGGCAGAATGGCTTCTTAGGGGAACCCCAAATAGTTCCACATAGTTAGAATAGGAGGTGGTGAGTGGCGGGAATGAGGGTGGAGGAGTGAATGGCTGGAGATAAAGCTGAGAGGAAGATTGGGGGCAGATCTAGCTTAGGCCAAAGAACCTGACCAAGTCCTACAGATGGCGGGGAGCTAGGGAAGAGGAGCAAGTCAACCAAGAAGGATCAGATTTGCATTTCAAAAACACAGCTCTCCAGGTGGTGACAGAGGATGGTTGATCTGGGAGGAAGGGGAGGACTGTTGACCTGGAGACCTGGGCCCAGAGGCTGCTAAACAAGCTCAATGAGAGGCCCCACTGGGGTGGATAGAGACCTAGAAGAGGATGTTCTAGGAAGCTTTTTCCTCTGTAAGCCTGTCTTCAGCCTGTTTTCAGGACAGCCTGGGCCTGGAAGGTGCAGGAGAGGTGAGAGTGACTTCTCATTAGGAGCCTCCGGGTCCTCTTTAACCTCTAAAGCTGCCTAATGAGTGGGAATCTGAAAAACAGAGTTTGAGGATCCTAGGTCTGCTACTCAAAGGATGCACAGTATATTAACTTCCTAGGGGTGCTGTCATGAAGCACACAAACCAGATACCTTTGAAGCACAGACATTTACTCCCCCACTTGTGGAGGCTAGAAGTCTGAAATCCAGGTGTCAGCAAGGTTGGCTCCTTCTGGAGGTTCTGGGGCAATCTGTTTCCTGCCTTTCTCGTAGCTTCTGGTGGTTGCCAGCAATCTTTGGCATTTCTTGGCTTGCAGCTGCATCTGCCTCTGTCGTCACGTGGCTTTCTCTCTGTTTCATTTCCTCTTATAAGGACACCAGTCATATGGGATTTAGAACCCACCCTAGTCCAGTATGACCTCATTTGAACTTGAGTAATTGCATCTGCAAAGACCCTATTTCCAAATATGGTCACATTATGAAGTTTTAGGTAGACATAAATTTGGGTGGGGAGGGGACACTGTTCAACCCGGTACATGCAGGAAGATGGGGAGGAGTGCATACCTTTTAGTTCCAGAAGGCTATGTCCAAATTTAGGCTTTGCAGTGGAGCCTCTATGAAATGGGGACAGTAAGCTGGGCATGGTGGCTCATGCCTGTAATCCCAGCACTTTGGGAGGCCAAGGTGGGCGGATCACCTAATCAGATTTGCATTTCAAATTTGAGTGATCTGAGGCGGATCATTCCTGAGGTCAGGAGTTCGAGACCAACCTGGCCAACATGGTGAAACTCCGTCTCTACTAAAAATACAAAAATTAGCCAGGCGTGGTGGCGGGTACCTGTAATACCAGCTACTCAGGAGGCTGAGGCAGAAGAATCACTTGAACCTGGGAGGTGGACACTGCAATGAGCCGAGATTATGCCACTGCGCTCCAGCCTGGGTGACAGAGCAAGACTCCATCTCAAAAAAAAGAAAAAAAGGGCCGGGCGTGGTGGCTCAAGCCTGTAATCCCAGCACTTTGGGAGGCCGAGACGGGCGGATCACGAGGTCAGGAGATCGAGACCATCCTGGCTAACACGGTGAAACCCCGTCTCTACTAAAAAAAATACAAAAAAACTAGCCGGGCGAGGTGGCGGGCGCCTGTAGTCCCAGCTACTCGGGAGGCTGAGGCAGGAGAATGGCGTAAACCCGGGAGGTGGAGCTTGCTTTGAACCGAGATCCGGTCACTGCGCTCCATCCTGGGCGACAGAGCGAGACTCCGTCTCAAAAAAAAAAAAAAAAAAAAGAAAAAGAAAAAAAGAAATGAGGACAGTAGCACCTACAGTAGTGTCATGATCGTGAGACTTGATCAAAATAACAGATATGAGCATGCCTAATGAGGTAGTACACAGTAGGCACTCAATAACTACTTCCTTTCCAGCTCTCCCTTCTTTAGGAGCTTAGACAAGTCACCTAATCTTGCTTCACTTTCCTCATCTATCAAATGTGAATAATCATCATCTAGCCCTGCCTACTTCACCAAATTGCGATCCCAGGAGATAATGAGAAAGCTCTTTGTAAATTGCTTAAGGGCTTGTAGCTGTGATTTTTAATTATAATAATCATCATCATAATAACCCTTGGCCATTGCCATATCCACTGCATTCTCCTCAGAGCCCAGCCCAGCCTGCTCTTCTCCTGAGACAGGTCCTCTTTGCCTGTTTGTGCTCAGAGGTGTCCCATGAAGTGTCGCCTCTGTCCGAGTTGGGAGGACCTTAGAGATGGTCCTTGCCATTGCCCTCATTAGCCTGAGGAGGGAAACTGATGCTCAGGGAGAAAAAGTGACACCCGCAAAGTCACACAGTTGGTCAGTGGCAATTGGAACACCTTATCTGTGGCTCCTGTCTTCAGTCTGAACAGTGCTTTTTCCCTAGTTGCAACTTTAGGCCCAGAAGCAGGAGCTCAGGGCAGATAGAGGCCTGGAGTGGGCTCTGCACATGTTCAGGAGGTGAGGATGCAACAGGAGAGTGTTCTGCTAAGTCAGAATTAGAACCCCAAGAAAGGAGTCCCTGGGCTCTGAGTGAGCAGGCTGAATGGGCGGGTTGTTCTGTTATCATTCTGGCTATGGCTATCTCTGCCTACTCTGGTGGGAGGGCCACCATGCGGGGCTCTGGAGTCTAGATGTAACCCAAGGCTTCAGTGTCCCTATTGACAGCCAGGGTGGCATTTCTCCACAGGTCCTGTCCCTCTAAGCCTTGCCTTAGTGGGTCTAGGGAAGGCTCTGGAAAAGAGAGAGGGCTTATACTGTCCTGGCAGTTTCTGGCAAGTCATCTTCCTTTCCCCCCACACTGGGGAAGCCAGGACCCTCCTTGGCCCCTTGATTCTTCTTTCCTTTCCTCCCTCCTCTTCTCAGTTTGCTCTCTTCCTTCAGTCTGCTTTCTCCCCTTCCCTCTCCCCACCTTGTCTCCAGATTAGAGGTCTAAAGATAGTCTCCAGGCCCACTTAAGGTGGGTGGTTTTGGGTTTGCTTGAGGCCACCTAGAATTAGAAAGTCTAGAGTCTTCCTCATAAGAGGCTCACTGTGGTGACTTATATGTTTATTGGCTTACTGTGTGCCAGGCCCTGTGCTAAGCACTTTACATGCCTTATGTCTTTTAATCCTTACAACTACCAAGCGAGGCAGAGATGATGATCCCCATCGTATTACAGGAGGCTAAATAACTTGCCCAAGGCCTACATAGTCCTCAGCCAGCAAGTGGCACAGCTGGGATTTCAATCTAGATCTGTCCGAAGCCCACCGGTGCTCTTGAGTCTTTCCTATACTCCCTGTGATGGGGCCTGCAGGAGCATTTAGGGGTCACAGAGGGGCATGCATTTGCTCAAATTAGGAGAACAAATTCTTGACTCTCAGAGCAGGACTTCTAATCCAGGAATCTTCCCTCCCAGGCCTGCACTCTGCCAGCACCTCCGGGACTGGCCTTTCTACAGCATCAGCCTTGGGGCCCGCCAGGGCTCTGAGCCCATCTGGTTCTAGGCAGCTGCCCACCTGTAGGAGAGACACTGCATCAGTGCCAGGGGTGGTGACAGGGCCTATCTGAAGGTACTTGCCTTTTTTCCTAGTTATTGTTTTGTCACTGGCCACCTCGATTTTTCATTGAATCAAGTCTTCCACTTAAAGAAGCATATCATCTGCAAAGAGCATTACTTTTGTCTCCTCAGAAGGGTGCTTGGGAGCTTGGATATGCTGCAGGCTCAGTGACGGGTGGAACTCTGGAAGAAGTGGGGAGGGAGATAGAGACTGGAACCAGGAGACCCAGGTTCAGAGGTATACATCCACCAGAAGAGAGAAAGAAGTAGCTGGCCTGAGGGCCAGAGGGGGGCGGCCTGGAGAGAGGGAGGAATAGGAAACCTGCTCTCACCCCAAGTGCAGCCCAGGAGTCCAGACTCCCTCCCAGGCAGGGCTGCTGGTCTCAGAGTGTCACTCAGGAATCTAGGCAGCTGCAGTCAGCTTGCTCAGCCTCCACCCACCCCAACTGAGACCATTATGTTGGTCAGCCTGGCCCAGCCCAGCCACCTGCCTGCCTGAGCAGGTGGCTCAGTCAGAAGGGACCTTGGTGAAGGAGTGGTGGCTTTGAAGCTTCTATCTGCAGAGCCACTCTTCATAGACAAGGAAGCAGAAGTTCAATTTGTGAAACAGCTAAAAGGTGGAGTGGCTTAGCACCCCACCCTGTCCGCCTCCCTTCTAGGGTTCCCTAAGGCTGGGCTTCTCAAACTTTCTTCCCCCTAAGAGCAGCAAAGGTGAGCATGCTAAAAAACAAAACAAAACCCGGGTGCCATGGCTCATGCCTGTAATCCCAGCACTTTGGGAGGCTGAGGCAGGTGGATCACCTGAGGTCAGGGATTTGAGACCAGCCTGACATGGTGAAACCCCATCTCTACTAAAAATACAAAAATTAGCTGGGCATGGCGGCATGTACCTATAATTCCAGCTACTAGGGAGGATGAAGCAGGAGAATTGCTTGAACCTGGGAGGTGGAGGTTGCAGTAAACTGAGATCATGCCATTACACTCCAGCCTGGGTGACAGAGTGAGACTGTCTCAAAACAAAACAAAACAAAAACAACAACAAAAAAACCCCAACACTCTTTTTCCAGGACTCACCCAAGAGATTCAAACCCAGCTGCTCCATATGCTGGCGGGTTGTGGGGTGGTCAGATCTGAGGTGGGGCCCCGGAAGCAGCCTGCTGTAACAGACTCCCCATGGAGATGATTGGGACACAGATGGTTCTCAGATTGCCCTTGTAGAAGGCTGGTCTCAGATGTTCATGAACTTCTGAAATGGCATGCACAATGTTAAGAGTGTGCATTGTCCCCAGGAGAGGATCCACAGGCACCATCTGTCTTGGAGTCACAACCCATAAAACTTTAGAACTGCTGGCTTCAGGGTTGTTTTATGGAGTTGGAGCCTAATGTCTAGAGAAAGGTCACCAGGGAGCCAATGGCAGAGCTGGGTGGAGAGGGCTGGTCTCTCATGCCTCTCAGCACATTGTTGGCTTTGCTGTGAAGGTGGTCAGAGACTGTAGACCTGTCCCTCTGTCTGGGCCTCAGTTTTCCCAGCTGTAAAATGGGGGTTGGACAGGATAATCCCAAAGTTTCATGCAGCTTTGATCTGTGGTTCTGGAAGTCAGGTCTCCTGCTGCCCAGTCCAAGTTCTCTGTCCTTTTCCTTGCTCCTTCCTGGCTTCACCCACCACTGGGGGGACCTTCCTCTTAAGCATCTTCCACCTTCAGAGATTCTGGACATAGCCTGCATTCTGGCCCCTTGAATCCCTTCTGTCGGACCACATGCCCAAATGCTCAAGCCCTTTCTCCTTTTCCATCCCCACTCACCATAAGTGAGCAAGGTGCCCATGAATCTGGGGAAGCTGAAGGTGGCCTCTGTTCAGAGCTGGACATATGGGTCAATGCCAAGGGGAGGGCTGCGAGAACTAATTTTCTGAGGCTCCTGGGACATGCCCAGTGCTTCCTATGTCTTTGCCCCAGCTCCCTCTGTTCCTCCCTGCCAAGAATGCCACCCCCATCATTCCCCAATCACTGTTGAAATCCTGTCTGCCTTTTCAAGGCTCAGCTCAGATGCCAGCCTATGTCCTACAAAACCTTGTAAGCCCTCCCCCTCACCCCAAGATGAAATTTGTCTTTAACTCCTCTGCACTCCCTTAGTACCTTATCTGTTCCCCTCTGGGGGATGAGTTCTGTTTGGTCTTAGCTTTATCCAGGGAGGTGGCTGTTTTCTTCCACCAGGTTGTGAGCACTGGGATGTCTTATGTCTTATTCTTTGCTTCCCAGCACCTAGCATGGGGCTGTGCACAGAACAAGTGCTTAATTGAGGCTTACTAAGTTTGCAGAATCTGCATCCAGCTCTGGGCTGAGCTGGCCTCTCTACAGCCCCTATGGCCCATGCCACTGGCAGGCCATGGTTTCTCACATGGCCCCTCCCTCTATTTGTGGACTGAAGGGAGGCCAAGTAGGGCAATGAGTAAGAACTTAAATTCCAATCTTGATTCTGCCATTTCTGGGCTGTGTAACCTTAAGTAGATCATTTCCCCTCTCTGAGCCTTAATTTTCTCAGTTTAAAACAAAGAGGTAGGGATGACAAGTCTATTGGGGGCTTGGGAGAATTAACTGAAGTGCTTTGTGTACAATGCTGATAAAAGCATGGCAAAGAACAAAAAGCTAATAAATGATTATGATTTATTATTTTTTGGTTAATAGTTATTACCATTGTTTCAACAAACATCTACTACGTTCTGAGCATTGTGCTGCGGGGGCCAAGGTGAGAGATAAAAAATAATAATAATAATGACAGGAGTTCCTTGGTCTCCAGGGTCTTAAGGTCAAATGAGGCAGTAAGACTCTAGTACAAGAAGTCAGTGTCTGGCAGAGATGTGGCTGAGTGAGTTGAGGGGTGAGTCATTAGTGTAGATGCCAGGCTAGAGGTGACATTTGAGCCAGAAGGGCATGAAGCAGGAAGGGCAATGACAGTCTGGGAGGAGGCCCATATTCCCTGTGGAGAATGGGGAAGTGGGGTGCATATTTGGAGAGTTTTAGGAAGGATGTGGGAAACAGCAGAGCAGAAGCAGAGTTAGAATCTCCGTGCAGAAGGGGCATAGGGTCGGCACCCCGGATGGAGCAGGAGCTTCAAGCTTTGTTTTGCCAAGAAGAATTTGGGGGAGTGATGACTCATGGTGCCGCCATTGAGAGTGAGAGAGAGACTGCGGGAAGGTAGCGTAGAAGAGGGAGGCTTTATGGCAGAGGAAGTGGGGACCAGGGAGGTGGGGGGACATTGTCCCTCTGCCCAGGCTTGTGCTAAGAATGGTGAGGTGGGCTTCAGTTCCGGGCTTCTGCAGGGCTGCCTGTTTATCTGGCCAAGATTGGGATTTGAACATTGATGTCTGAAGTTAAAGTACAAAATGACTCCAGAAATGTCAGAATCTCTATATGTCAGAGCCCACTAGCAGAAGTGATCTCTGAATCCACCTCCCTCATGCCACACCATGCAGGTGGGAAGCAGAGGCCTGGGAGGAGGAGATGGCACCCAAGAACACCTAGTGAACTGGCCCTGCGCGCTGTGGATGGACTGTGGACCTAGGCCTGTGTTAGGGTGAGGAGGGGGCCGGAGAACCCATGAAAGATGTACGTGACAAGCAAACGTCAAGCTGGGAGCAGTCTGTTGCTAGGGTGTGTGCGTGATCCCAGGTGAGTGGGATGTGAGTGGGCCAGAGCCGTCATCATTCCAGGCTTTCCTTCCGGAAAAGGAGAAAGGGCCACATAGGTGGGAGCCAGGGGAATATTGGGATGTGGGGGAAATCAGGGGGTGGCTTGAGAAGAGGAGGCTGTTGCCAAGCAGCAAGAGATATGACTAGATGAGAACAGAAGAGGCACCCTAGCGTCTGTGGGCCTGGCTCTGTACAGCCCTGGACTGTAGAGGTATCACCTCCATTGCAAGGGAAGAAACCAGGACTCCCAAGGTCAGAGCTAGGAAGAATGGAGTCAGGAGTGGCATCCAGGGCTGGAGGACTTCAAAGCCACGTCTCTGGCATGCCCTGGGTGGCAACCATTCCAGTTTTTGTGAGATCCTGGGGTCAAAGGGGTGAAGGAAGTACTCAGCCCAGGGCAAGTCATCTTTCACTTCCTTTCACTTCCCCTCCATCAATCTGCCCATCGAGCAGGACTGTTTTCTTCTACTTTACCCACCCCGCTTAATTTGTTGATGAAAAATATTTATTGAGCACCACTATGTGCCAGGCACTGCCCTTGATTTCATGGAACTTATGCCATCACTCCTTGGCACAGAGGGCTATCCCACATTGCCAGGGAAGGATGGGAAGGAGGAGGGGAGGGGGCCACTGGCCACTTCTCTCTCCCTTTACATGAGTCACTCCTTCTTCTCAGCTTCTATCCCCTTGCAAATGCCCTAGCCCCAGATGGTTCTTGTTGAAACTACCTCCTTCCTAAATGAAAACCAGTCAGAGTTAATTGTTAAACCTAATAGCTGGTGAGAGTTTCACTCTGCTGGGCTGGTGGGAGTGGGGCTGCACCCTAGGGGAGGGGTGGAGTCACCCAGGTTTTTCTGGCTGGTACCTGCCACCTTTTCCCTACTCTGGAATCTGCTTCCAGGGCCCTCTCCTCCCCTCCTCCCCAGGGGGCAGGCTGCCATCTGGCCCTTTCCCCTGCCTCCAGCTAAGGTGTCCCTGGGAGGTGAGCACTGGCTCTGGCCTTAGTCCAAGGGCCTCTGGGTGAGTGCTCTTAGGGGAGGTGTGGGGGAGGGCAGGGTGTCTAGCCCTGGAGACCTGCCCAGAGGCCAGGCAGCCAGTGGACCTTGCTGGCTTTGCCTTCTGCTGGGTGTGGGTGGGGGAGCTAAGGATGGTGTCACAGTGGCCTAAGCCCTACACACAGGACCACTGCCAGTGCAGCCCATGCTATGCCATTGTCCTGCTCTCCTTCCCTTTTGTCCTCTTCACTGAGTTTCTTATTCTGGGCCATTCTCTGCCAACAGACTGGGAGATATGGGCACCCTGAGAATAGTGGCAAAGGCTTATTCCTTCTTCTAGAAGACTGAGCCTCAGGGTAGGCCCCTGCCAAAGTTTAGGGACAGAGCTCAGGTTTCCGAGTCAGCGGGCCTAGTCAAAGCTGGGTGACTTTGTGCAGGTGACTTACCTCTGTGAGCCACAGCCTCATCCTCTGAACACTACAGGAGTTCCTATTTGGGGGGGTTTGAGGAGTCAGTGAAGGATACGGGGTACTCAGATCCCATTGTCACCATCACTGTGTAGGCACCAGAGGTAAATATTAATATTAGGTTCAGTAAGGTTTTGTTAAATGAGTAGATGCCATTCTATTCAGAGGTAAGCTCACAGAGGTATGTCAACTTTACCTCCGAGGCTTAGCTCTGGGCTAGGGCCAAGGAGGCCATCAGCCCAGGCCCTCAAGGACTTGACTGCAGAGCTGCAGCTGCCCCATACAGCAGCCTTAGTCACATGTGACTAGTGGACATGTACAATGTGGCTAGGACCACCGAGGAACTGAACTTTTTGAACTCTATCGCCCAGGCTGGAGTGCAGTGGCACAATCTTGGCTCATTGCAACGTCCATCTCCCAGGCTGAAGTGATTCTCCTGCCTCAGCCTCCAGAATAGTTGGGACTACAGGCATGCCCCACCATGCCTGGCTAATTTTTTGTATTTTTAGTAGAGACGGGGTTCCACCATGTTTTCTGGGCTGGTCTCAAACTCCTGAGCTAGGGCAAAGTAATCCCAAAGGATTACAGGCATGAGCCACCACGCCCAGCCGAATTTTAAATTTCATTTAATATTTAATTTTATTTGATTTTAGCTAATTTAACATTTTAAAAGAATGCTCCATTTATTTATTGACAAACTATACATGTTTGGAAACCTAGATTTGTGAATATACCTTTTTTTTTTGCCCCCCCGAGACGGAGTCTTGCTCAGTTGTCTAGGCTGGAGTGCAATGGCACGATCTCAGCTTATTGCAAGCTCCGCCTCACGGGTTCATGCCATTCTCCTGCCTCAGCCTCTTGAGTAGCTGGGACTACAGGCGCCCGTCACCACGCCCGGCTAATTTTTTTTTATTTTTAGTAGAGATGAAGTTTCACCATGTTAGCCAGGATGGTCTCGATCTCCTGACCTCGTGATCTACCCGCCTTGGCCTCCCAAAGTGCTGGGATTACAGGTATGAGCCACCGCACCTGACGCCTTTTTTTTTTTTTTAAATCATAAAGGTGGCTGGGCGCGGTGGCTCACGCCTGTAATCCCAGCCCTTTGGGAGGCCAAGGTGGGCAGATCACTTGAGGTCAGGAGTTCGAGACCAGCCTGGCCAACATGGTGAAACCTCATCTCTACTAAAAATACAAAAATTAGCCGGGTGTGGTGGTGCACACCTGTAATTCCAGCTACTCAGGAGGCTGAGGCAGGAGAATCGCTGGAATCCGGGAGGCGAAGATTGCAGTGAGCTGAGATCGTACCACTGCACTCTAGCCTGGGTGACAGAGTGAGACTCCATCTCAAAAATAAAATAAAATAAAATAAAATAAAATAAAATAAAATAAAATAAATTGTAAAGGCTTAAGCCTGTAATTCCAGCACTTTGGGAGGCCGAGACGGGCGGATCACGAGGTCAGGAGATCGAGACCATCCTGGCTAACACGGTGAAACCCCGTCTCTACTAAAAAATACAAAAAACTAGCCAGGCGAGGTGGCGGGCGCCTGTAGACCCAGCTACTCAGGAGGCTGAGGCAGGAGAATGGCGTAAACCCGGGAGGCGGAGCATGCAGCGAGCTGAGATCCAGCCACTGCACTCCAGCCTGGGTGACAGAGCGAGACTCCGTCTCAAAAAAAAAAAAAAATTGTAAAGGCAAGGAGAATCTAAATATCTTATGAATATTTAGCACCTGAATCAAGATGTATTGTAAGTATAAAATACACATTGGATTTAGAAGAGGATGTATTAAAAAGTAAAATATCTCTGTAGTCTTTTTCATTTTAGTTTTAATTTTTTTTTTAGAGACAGATTCTCACTCTGTTGCACAGGCTGAAGTGAGTGGCATGATCGTAGCTCACTGCAATCCCTGAACTCCTGGACTTAAGGGATCCTCCCACTTCAGCTAGTAGCTGGGACTATAGGCATGTGTCACCTCACCCAACTAAATTTTTTTATTTTTTGTAGAGACAAGGTCTTGCTATGTTGGCCAGGCTGGTCTTGAACCCCTGGTCTCAAGAGATCCTTCCGCCTCAGCCTCCCGAAGTGTGGGGATTACAGGCTTGAACCACCGAGCCAGGCCTGTAGTATTTTTTACATTGATTATATGTTGAGATAGATATATTGGGTTAAATGAATATATTATGAAAATTAATTTCCCTCATTCCTTTGCACTTTTTAAAATGTAGCTACTAAGGCCAGGCACGATGGCTCACACCTGTAAACCTAGCACTTTGGGAGGCCGAGGCAGGTGGATCGCTTGAGACCAGGAGTTCGAGACCAGCATGGGCAACATGGAGAAACCCTATCTCTACTGAAATTACAAAAATTAGCCAAGCATGGAGGTGCGTGCTTGTAACCCCAGCTATTTGGGAAGCTGAGGCATGAGAATTGCTTGAATGCGGGAGGCGGAGGCTGTAGTGAGCCAAGATCGTGCGTCTGCACTCCAGCCTGGGTGACAGAGCGAGACTCTGACTCAAAAAATAAAATAAAATAAAATAAAATGTAGCTACTATAAACTTTTAAATTACATACATGGCTTGCATTATATTTCTATTTGACAACACCATTGTAGACGGAGTTGAGCTGGACACATTCGATTAATAATAGAAGACTACATAAAGACTAGTTATTTGGGGAAGGTTGGGAGGTCAATGAAGGATGGATATTCCCCACCTCACCCCAGCCCGGGCCTTGCCCCTTGGTGGAATGTTACCTTGGACAGCCCCATAGCCTTGAGGATGAGATCAGGGCTTCTGATGGCAAATGAAAAACCTTGGTCTGGGTCCTCATCCTGTCCATGCCCTTCACTTGCTGTGTGTGTGACCTTGGGCACTTCTCTTTGCTGAACCTGAGCCTTTCATCTGCAAACTGAGACTAATGGTGGTTAAGGGGATGGCCTGAGAAATAATCTGAGTGAGTATTTAGCACAGTGCCTGGCATGCCCAAGCAATCAAATATTTGCTGTTTGGTGGTTGCTACTACTGTTAGTGTGGGGGCTGTTGCCACGACAGTACTGTTGCATCCAGCAGCTCATATTCAGTTATTCCATGTGTCTCAAGGGACACTGGCCAGAGGGGAAGAAGTTAAAATAGCTTGAGGGTGGGAGTTGGGATGGGGATTTGTATGATACCTCATCTCGTACCTTTGTATGATACCTCAAGAGATTGCTTGGTTTTCGGGTAGCTCCTTGGATATTCCTTTCTGCAAGTCATCAGGCAAAGACAAATTCCCATTTTACAGATTGAGGAAACTGAGGCCTGTGAAGGGAAAGTGACCTGGCTACACAGCCGGAACCTGAATGCAGGACATCCTGCCCCTGTCATGGTGGTATTGGTGTCAGCTGATGCCACCATTCGAGGTTGTAGGAGCAGCGCCTGACCAGAAATCCAGAGCTTGTAAGGAATGGTTATTATTAGTCTTCTGTAACTGGAAAGGATCTTGACATTGTTTAGTACAACAGTCTCATTCTGAAGTCGAAGAAACAGAGATGAGAAAGACAGACAGAGAGAGAGAGAGAGAGAGAGAGAGAGAGAGAGAGAGAGAGAGAGAGAACTGCTGATCACATAGCAAGTTGGTGGCCAAGCTGGAACTGATTCTGTTTGCTTAGATCCAACCTTCAGCTCAGCCCCAGCAGGATGGACGGCCCTGCTTGTCAGCGCCCTTCTCTCCTGCCCAGTCCCCAGAGAAGGCTTCTGAGAAAGAGGCTTTTGTTTCATCAGCTCCTCCTGGTTTCCTCTCAAGGTAGCTGCACACGCATGCACACACACACACTCACACCCATTGGCCCCAGTTTGCATTTGTTACACACACACACTCTCACATCCTATTGGCCTCAGTTTGCATTACACACACACACACACACACACACACACCCCATTGGCCTCAATTTGCATTTGTCCCTATTCCAGGTTTAAAGGGCCCTGAAATTTGAAGCCTATCCACACATACCTACTTTCTGGGTATCCCCAGAAAGACCATGAGCTTTTACATCAAGGAGGCCTGAGTTCAAATCCTTCTTCTATCTCTGATTCTCTCTGTGACCTTGGGCAAGTCACTTGTTCTTTTTTGACCTCAACTTCCTCGTCTGAAAAGCAGGAACAGGAATGGTATATGTACAACCTAGTGGTTTAGCTGAGTTCCAGACCCCAGCCACCAGTGTAGGGGTCTCAGCTCTGCCACTTATTCACTGCCTCATCTTCAGTGAGTCATTTCATTCTTCTAGGTCTCAGTTTCCCCATCTTTGAATGGCGCTGCTACCTCTTGGACAGTTGTGATAAGGTACCTTGCTGAGCTGTTCACAGGTGTCATCTCATTTAGTCCCCCCTATTAGCCCTGGAAGCAGACACTATTACTCCTATTTTCCAAATGAGGAAGTAAAATGACTTGCCCTGGGCCACATAGCTAGTTAAGTGTTAGAACCAGAATTCAAACCAGGTCTGAGTGACTCCAGAGCCTAAGCTCATAAACCACTGTACGTTCTTCCTGTTCACCTGATTTTCGTATTCTACATGAAGTAGGAACACCTCATCCCACCTGGAGACTGACTGTTCTGAGTGTGTGAGTCCAGGGTGCCTGTAGCTTCTCCCTCCAAGTCTCCTGCTCCATTGCATACTAAGCCTGACCTGTGGTTGGAGCTCAAAGAGGATTGAAAATGTACTTACATACTCTGAGTGAATTACACCAGAACAGGGTGTGAATGCTAAAAAGACCCCGAGGGAGGCCGGGCATGGTAGCTCATGCCTGTAATCCTAGCACTTTGGGAGGCCAAGGTGGGTGGATCACTTGAGGTCAGGAGTTTGAAACCAGCTTGACCAACATGGTGAAACCTTGTCTCTACTAAAAATACAAAAAATTAGCCGGGCATGGTGGCACATGCCTGTAATCCCAGCTACTTGGAAGGCTGAGACAGGAGAGTTGTTTGAACCTGGTGTACGGAGGTTGCAGTGAGCCAAGATCGCGCCATTGCACTCCAGCCTGGGTGACAGAGCGAGACTCCGTCTCAAAAAAAAAAAAAAAAAAGAAAAGGAAAGACCCTGAGGGATCACTGATTCCAACCATATTTATTTCACAGACGGGGAGACTAAGGCAAGGAAAGGCCAAGTGGACAGCAGGGGGTATAACCATGGCACCTGAGGAGGAACGTGGAGATTGGGGCCCCCACTTTCCTTCCTCCCCATACGTCTAGTCCACCAGCAAGTTCTGGGGATACCACGTCTTAAATACCTCTTGAGTCCGTCCACCTCTTTCTATCTCTTCTGCAACCACCCTAGCCTAGGCCCTTGTCATATCTCCCCTGGATAATCACAACAACCTCCTAACTGGTGTTCCTACAGCTTCCCCTGCCCCTCTTCCATCCAGCCTCTACCCTGCAAGCCAGTGGTTTCTCTTTGCTCTTACAATAAAGAGCGAATCTTCACCTTGGCCTCCAAAGTCCTTCACTGCCTGGCCCCTGCCGCCGCTTCAGGTGCATATTTGTTACTTTCTATTTTGCTTTCCGCCTTGTCACAAGGCCTTTTTGTTTAACAGGTTCAGCAACTTCCCTAAGGTGCCTCAGACAGTCAAATGCCAGCCTCTCAATTTCCAGCACATGCTGGGCTCATGAACTCCTGTTCTGAGGAGCTAATGCTGTTTCCTCTCTCTAGGTGCCTGACTGACAGAAGTTCTTGCCCCTGGGCAGCTGGTGTGGACAGAGGAGGGGTGAGTGTTCTAGAGGCACAGCCTTATTATTCTCCTACTGAGGTTGGACAAAGAGGTCTTCTAGGCCCTTGGGCTCTCAATTTTGACATATTTGACTGCTGGGGAAGTGTGAGGCTTTGTTTCTGGTGGCATTGAAAACAGG